>NW_006769542.1:1259029-1263958 GCF_000442215.2 Lipotes vexillifer | reverse complement strand
ATTCCTGCTCCAGACCTACTGGACCAAAACTCTGGGAGTGGGACCCAGCAATGTGATCTAACAGGTTCTCCAGGTGATTCTGATGCACACTCAAACTTGCAAACCACTGGAATAAACAGACCATACAGCCATACCACCCCTACCTTGGCAGACCCAGTTAGAGCCCTTTTCAGCTTTACAGCTAGCAGTCAAGAGAATTAAGTTGGTAGCATGTGCTTTAAATCAAGCAGCAGTTTTCAGTACTGTTGACTTTATAGCTTTGTATTTTGGGGCATGAGTACGCTTCCCAGCCATTAATAAAGCCAATATTTTGAGCCCTCTCTACTATCATTATGTTTATATTCCACTAGTTAGAACCAGTATGATAAGAGGAATAAATGTTTCATATTATCTAATCTTTGTCACATGGGGCATTGAGCAGAAAACCTCCTGAGGAAAACTAAAAGGAAAAAACACCAACGACTGCTAATTGAGATCAAGGATCACAGTGACGTATGTGAACTTTTTGAACTGTGGAGGTTATAGCAGCTTGACAACAGCTGCTAGCACAAGCACAGCTGTGGTGAGTTTTTTATTATTTAAAAGTGACCCAAGGACCACTTAGAAACAAAAATAAGCAGAGTTTATGCATACAGATGTTTTAAGGTATTAGGAGATGAACCTTGTATTGCATTTCAATCCAGACTTTAGGTCTCAAGGGCAAAAGTAGATATTCCTAGTCACTAGAGGGTGAAATTTAGGACTAAACTTGGATTTGTACAATATATCAACAAGCTAATAGATTTTCAAAAACCAACCACTCCCCCCAACACAATCACCACTTGTTCTCTAAACTCTCTCTTGACTGTTTTGGGGTTTTTTTTGACATAAATCACAGCAATATCCTTCTAGATCCATCACTAGAACAATGGAAGCAAAAACAAAAACAAACAAATGGGACCCAACTAAGCTCAAAAGCTTCTACACAGCAAAGAAAACCACAAAACAAAACAAAAAGGCAACCCTCAGAATAGGAGAAGATACTCACAACCGACAAGGGATCAATCTCCAAAACAAACAAACAGCCCAGACAGCTCAACATCAAAAAAAAAAACAAAAAACAACCCAATCACAAAATGGGCAGAAAATCTACAATACATAGACATTTCTCCAAAGACGACACACAGATGGCTCTCTTGACTGTTTTTGATGAGAGTTATGGATTTCAGGACTTCAGACTGAGTCCAACCCATGATTAGTGTATTTTATCAATAAATAGGGAACATGAGGGTAACATAATTTCCTAAACCAAACTGCAGTAAGCCTCATGGAAGCATTCCGGTTCCAAAGGTTAAAAAAGTTTAGAAATTTTTGTTTCCAGAGCACCTTCTCTAGGAATTGAGATTTCTCAAAGACTCAAAAAGGAAAAGAATCACATTAAATATATACTTTGTTCTTTCAGTCAAGTCAGGGTTAGTAGAAAGGTAGGAAAAAGAAAAAAAAAGAAAACCTGGCCAATGACCTAGAAAAAAGAAGAATTTCCTCAAAAAAAAGGTTAATTCATTCAAATACAGGCTAGCAGGATATGACATGGAAAGGAAAACAGTTAAAGTTGTTACTAGGGATTAGGCATTATGGAGTGTGACTGGAGAAAAAAGAAAAGTTCTTAGAGAGCAAACCGCCATAACTGCCCCCAACACAGTCCAGACGCAGGGAAACCATACCTCAATGCCACTTGGAAGGAGGATGCAGAAGACAATGCTGTTGTTGCACTGCAGTAGCACAGGTTAGTTGGGCTTGAGAATTTCCAAAATGGAGTAAAGAGAAGGTTTAACAGAGGGTCACATGGCAGAAAGTGGTGGTTCTGACTAAGCCTCTGGGGCCTCCAGCTATGAAACAGCAAAGTGGTTTCATTTACTTCAGGCGTTTGTTGAGGGTGAGCTATCTCTATTTATTACAGATAAATATAGATACTTATTATATTTAGGTATTAAGAAGATATAGATATTAAGAAGAAACTCTGTAAGAGGAGGAATCCATAGGTCTTCCAGCAGGAGAGAACAGTCGCTGTAGCAAGAGTATAAAAATTCCTTGGGGTCTTGATGGAGATGGAAAACTACAGAGAGAGAAAGTGAGAAAGAGAAAGGCATTCTCTTTTTCAGGGGAATCCTGATCTCCTTGAACTATGGGCTGAAACTTCAATTTTCTTTTATATATAATGTATTTTCTCTTTTCATTTCCCACTGTACTGACAGCATCCTTTATCTTGGTTTCAATACAAGGAAAGTATTCACAGAAGGGACTAATAATTTGGGACATGAATAAATTGGTTGGAGCCCGTTAGAGAAAGGACAAGATGTTACACAGCTGATGGTAACCTGAGAGGATAGCAAGCCCTAGACTCTCAGTCTCTCCCCCTTTATCTTCCCTGCTATAAAGTATGTGAGAGAAAATCTTTGTAACTTTGAGGAGAGGTACATGAAAAGAGAATGATGACAACAACTTTCAAAGAATCCAATTCACAGTGGCTGCCTATGAGGTGAAATAGAAGTTTACCAAGCAGAACAGTCTAATGAGTCATCTTCTGAAGCTTCGAGTGGTCAATCCCCAGCCAAAATCCTTTAAATTAACTAAGCCTTAATGTGTCTATGGTTTCATTCTTTACAATGCTCTCAGTTATGTATAGTTTTGATTAGCTGTTTTCAATTTTCAGGGTTAATTTTTTTCAGAGTTAATCTGTTCCTAATTAGGAGATATCTGATTGTTTAGAGTCATAAGAGTTTTATGACAGTGCCGTATCACTTTAGAAAGCTATAGAAGGTTTTTATTCTAATTTTATTATGTTAGCTCATTTCTCCCCTTATTGGGTATTCATTTCATACAGCTGATCTTATACATGTACCAATACGTACAACACAGATTTTGGAAAGACAGTTTTAGACAAATGTATGATAGTTGAAGATTATTTGAGATAACTAGAATCCTTAAGACAAATTATAGGAAAACCCATGATCTTCATAAATCAAGAAAAGAAAAAGGACCACAAATATGTCCACTTAAGTCAACAAAAATTATCATGCCAATCAGAAATATGAGTTGCTTTTTTTATCCTATTACTCTGGAGCAAATAAACATTGGATACATCCCTTCAATGACTCTTTTTACATAGCTGTTCTTACATTTGTCAGAGTATTAGAATCACCAGGGAGCTTTACAAAGTATTAGAGGCTGGGCTTTTAAAAATTCCCTTTTTCCCTAAACATGATTTTATTGCAGCACCTATTACACTTTATGTTCTTATCTATTTACTGTCTTTGTCCTCCAACTCCTAAGCTCCTTGAGGTCTGGGACTTAATGTCTTTTCATCTCTGATGCCTCCTCTATAAAGTCTACTTACTACATTTTTATTATATGGATGGATAACATTCATAATGGCTTTAGAGATACTTTTCTGTTCCTAGTTCAAAATTAGATTGTGCAGCTTCCAGCTTTCGGAATTGTTCTTACTCTGTTTACCTCCCAGTTAGTAAGGTATCTTTCTCCTTTATCTCCTTAGCAAGCAGAAACAGACTATAGTTTCCTTCTTAATATCACATTGTCCTCTCTCTTAAGAGCCCTTAGGAATCACAAAGAAGTCAATGGAACAAAATAATGTTTGTTTCTCAAACTTTCTCAAATATTCTAGAACTTGTGATTTTCAGTGACTTGAGTGTTAGTATTCACTGTATTCTTCAAATTTTAAGATCTGCTTCTCAAGTTTGGTTTGTTTACAAAAATTACAAATGCTAATGTTTTTATTAACTCAAGATCACTAAAAATAAACAAATTCAACTTTTTTTTTCACCAAGGGGAGCAATGTGATTTCCAGGAAAGCTGAACTTCTTACCTAAATAGGAGTTGCTTTCATAATACTAAAATAATATTTTAAATGTATGTTTGTTTATACACATACACATAAACAGGTGATAGAGATATTCTATAATTTCAAAAATAAAGAAAAGGATACATGTTTGTGAATTCCAAATTCAGTGCCCATCTCATAATCCAAAACTGTACAGGGAAATGCTATTCAAATTTCTAACCAGGCATATAAACTCTAGTTAACAAGAACTTGGAGCTAGGAAGTAATCTAAATATTTTGTCTTCATTTCTGTCAAACAATTTCTAAAATGCACTATATCCTGCTATAAGAAGCATAACATAGAAATTAAGCTTTTTTTTCTCTTAGTTGTGATCTCCAAGTGCCCCAACACCTCATTATACACAGCTAAAAAATACCCTAAGTGATTACAGATTCCAGATCCCTCATTTTGCAGGGAAAAACCTAGGTAGTTTAATTCCAAGGTACAGACCCTAGATTAAAACCTTTCTTCTGACTCCAATTCTGCTGCTCAAAGATACTGATGTGAGAAAGATTAATATTTTAGGACTCCAAGATGTGAGTTCTTTTAGTAATATAAAGCCATATATTTATATTTATATCCATCTATATCTACAATTGTTCTGGTAAATTTTGTTTCTACTAATCATTGTGCTATTCTTAAGGAAGAGGAAAAATGTTGTGAATTTTTTTCCTGAAATTTCTACTTTAGTATGACTCCAGACTTATATTTCCCCAAATGCCTAACTCTTCATTAAAATACAGATGAAGATATGACAAGGAAGACTGGGGAGGCTCTGAACAAAGGAAGATGTTTGCAGATCAGGATGAATTTCTGCTAAATAAATGCAAATCAATTAGCATTGAGGAATTCAATCATGACCTACTACAGGCTTCATTCAGATTCTAAAACACTGTAGCAGCAGCATCTGACTGGAGATGAAAGAAAAGGGCCCACCCTCTCTTATGATCTGTATCAACTGCAGTAGCCCATTGCTCAGCTGATGCTTCATTCTGGGGGAGTTTAAATTTTATCTTTGGGCTGCCTCCACTATCCTCTTACTCTTTCC
>NW_006769542.1:1255872-1258653 GCF_000442215.2 Lipotes vexillifer | reverse complement strand
TCTTTCCCTCCCCACTTTCTGTGTTTACCCAAGGAGAAAGAGGCCCAGGTCATACAGGATAGGAAGTAGAGGAGGGAAGACAGAAATCTCAGGTTTTTCCCATGAAACACTAAATACTAGAAGGCACTGGAAAAAATATACATCAGCAGTGTTCCTAAAATGTAATGTGTCTCCTGCATGAGAATCACCTGAGGTACTCAGCAAAATCAGGTGTTTTGTGTTCATCTGACATCTCCTGAATCAGAATCTCTTAGACATTAGACCTAAGAGTTTACATTTTTAATGAGCTCCCAGGTAATTCTAACACACTCTGCAGTCTGAGAACGACAGGGGTACAAAGTTTGACAAGGGATTAAAAAAAAAACGTTATATCAGAAGTGTGTATAGATTATAAGTGTACATCCTGATGAATTTTCAGAAAATGAACACATCCAGAAAACCAGAACCCAAATCCAGAAACAAAAAGTGGGGATTTTCCCCAAGAATTTTGTCATGAGATAAGTAGTCTCTGCAAGAAAACCAAAAGGAACTTTCAGATATGGATCATTATTTGCACAAAGCCAAGAAAATACAAATAAAAATTTAAAATATATTCCAGTTGAGTAAAAAATATTAAAATGCTTGGGTACAAAATAGATGTCCAAATATTAATAGTTTAACTGTATAGTAACAACAACCAAATCAAAGATATTACAAAAGAAAAGATAAAACAAAAACTCATTCACAATAGCAACTAAGAACATGATACCTAATAATAACAATATTATAATAATATAATAATATTATAGTCCTTTACAAAGAAAATAATATAACTTCACCTAGAAAAATGAAAGAAATCTTGACCAAACATAAACTTTTATGTTCCTGAAATGCATAAATGTTTTAAAATTAATAATTAAGTTGAACTAAATTCCTATGAAAATCTCAGTAAAATTTCACTATTTTAAGTTGAACTAAATTCCTATGAAAATTTCAGTAAAATTTTCCTTTGAGCATGAGAAAATTATTCTAAAATTCATTTGGAAGGCAAAAAGCACATTTTGAAATTATAAATAAAAATAATTAAAATAAATCTTATTCTACTAGGTAAATAAAACAAAAATGACATGAATTAATATCAATGACAAACTAACAAAAATAATATATAGGCAATGGAACAGAATACATCGCTTAAACACAGACCCTACTATAGCAGTTTTCACACTTAAGCAGTCATAAGAATCACCTGGGGAACTAGGAAACGCTGCTGACACTGGATCCCACACCAGAATTTTAAAATCAAGTCTTGTAGATGGTTCCAAGTTCTATATTCCTGCATGAGCCACCCTCCTGGATAATGATAATGGCAGAGAAAATAAACAAAACAGTTGACTGTCTTGATGTCTCTAATCTCAGAGTAATTCATAAAAGGAGGTGTACAAGGAAAGTGAGATGCTGTCTTTTCCAAGAACTTGGACTTTTGGTACAGAGAGGGAATGTGGATGAGCAACTACATTGTTCATAAACTACACTAACCTAAAGACAGATGTCTCCAGGGATGTCTACATGACTCTGAAAGAGTGCTTGAATGGATATGGCTATACAAACCTACAAATTTTGTCTGTTGTCTCTCTTTTTGACGGTACTTATTGGGACATTAAAAGGAAGTATTCGGGGCTCGCTTTTTATACGTAAATCCAAGCTTTCATGTTTATTCTCATTTACACTGTCTTCCCATCCAGTAAAACACTAGGGTAGTTTTATGATTCTACCAACTATAGTAATAGGGTTTCTAAGATTTTTCATTATCATGTCATTCAAGGGACTGAATTACTATCATGGGCTAAAATAACAAGCCCTTACCTAGTCCTTCCTTTGTCATAATACAAACTCCAGTTAGCTTTTTTAAAATGTATGCAAACCATATTAAACACTGTTGTCATAATTATGCACAGAACCAGAGTTTGCTTTCTGCTTTATCATTTATACAAATGATTTAATGGATCAATCTGTATTTTTCAATATTCAAACTGGAATAACTATGTTTGGAATTTTAAAAATAAATCATGCCCCATCAGATAAAATACTAAAATTTTTGATATATAAAAGAGATAAATAAATATAAAGACGCCTGTAAGAAAACATGAAGTAATATGTGGATCATAAAACCTCTTAAGAGTACATGTAAAACTTTTGCATTCATAAAAGCAGTGGAAGATCTTGCCAAGGAACAAGTGAAAGATTGGACATCAATAAAATATGAAAAAAAAATCATATTTAAAAACAGAAAATAAACTGTAAATTTTTTCTTAAAATAACATTGCCAGATAAAATTTTATTATAAATAATATAGAGAGAGTACATACTAATTAATAAGAAAAGTAAGTTGGCAATATGTATGAAGAGACACAAAAGTAATTAATACCCCCTCACTTGTAGCCCATAATTTCACTTTCAGGAATCAGAAGGAAGGCCGAATGCACAAAATGGGTGTGTTCCCAACACCCTTTTAAACAAAATGGGTATGTTCCAAACACCCTTTTAAAGCAAGTAGTATCCTGTGGCCAGACAGGGTTCCAAAATTACCTTGGCAGTTAACAGGCTATGAAGCTGAGAAAGGTGCAGCTGAGCTCACAGGACAATCATCTAAGGGTAAGCTGAAATCAAGCACCAAGAAGACAGTCTAGTAGAAACACCCAAAAAAGGGTATGATCTGCATCAACTAGCAGACACCCATTGCTCTACTTGTTTTACACTCAGAGGCAATGAGAGTTTGATCTGCCTGACAACCACACACTCTTT
>NW_006769542.1:1191354-1255827 GCF_000442215.2 Lipotes vexillifer | reverse complement strand
ACTCTTTCCTTATTGTCAGAAGGTTAACAAGGAGGTAGAAAGAAATGAGATGGAACATATGAGGCACCAAGTTGGTGCCAAGAGAGTCTCAGGCACAGGGGTTTGTAAAAGGGCCTGTGGCTTTGCAAGGGATGGGAGGCTGGGGAGGTCCCTGGAGACACTTAGCTGTTTAGAAGGAAAGAGGAGTTTGAGGGTATTATCCTGGTTGGTGGGACTTCAGGGATTTTTATTTTCTTCTTTCTACTTTTCAAGGTTAAAAAAATTTTCAGCAATGTCCATTTTATTTTTTATAATCAGAAAAATCAGTCATAAAATTAAAAAAAAATTCTTCTTCCATATTAAACTTGAAATTTTTGATTCTGCCCTGGTATTCCTTAGGGAAAAGAATAATCTCAAATAATGTTCTGTTAGAGGTTAAACATTTATACTGTGAAAGGGCAATAACTACAGAAGGATGTTTTCTTCTTTTATCAATAGTCTGTGCTAAAAGGACTAAAAGTCCTATGAGAATGCTAGACACCAGGCAATAAATACAATTTATTTTCTAAGTCCCATTCACACAAGCACCTTTTTGTTTGCATTTTCCAAGGACAACATTTGGGAAGGCAATAATAAAGAGGTAATGCAGCAAATGCATATTTTAAGTAGGATTATGAGAAATAATTTTTCAGTAAATACAAGCAAAAGAAATGCCCCGAGACACTGAAGCAACTTCTTATAGAAAAGGTAATGGATGATCCAATGTATCCTATAGTCTTTTTTTTTAATTTTATTGGATTATACTTGATATAAAATGTTGTGCTATGTTCCGGTATACAGCAAAGTGATTCAGTTATACATATATGAGAAAAGAATCTTTTTCAGATTCTTTTCTCATATAGGTTATCACAGAATATTGAGTAGAGTTCCCTGTGCTATACAGTAGATCCTTGTTGCTTATCTATCTTATATATAGTAGTGTGTGTATGTTTAATCCTAAGCTCCTGATTTATCCCTCCCCTGACACGTTTCCCCTTTGGTAACCATGAGTTTGCTTTTGATATCTGTAAGTCTGTTTCTGTTTTGTAAATACGTTCATTTGTATCATTTATTTAAATTAGATTCCACATATAAGTGACATCATGATATTTGTCTTTCTCTGTCTGACTCATTTCACTTAGTATGATAATCTGTAAGTCCATCCATGTTGCTGCAAATGGCATTATTTCATTCTTTTTGTGGCTGAGTAATATTCCATTGTATATATGTACCACATCTTCTTTAACCACTCATCTGTCAATGGATTGTTTCCACGTCTTGGCTATTGTAAATAGTGCTGCAATGAACATTGGGGTGCATGTGTCTTATCTAATTATGGTTTTCTCTGGATATATGCCCACGAGTGGAACATATGGTAGTTCTATTTTTTAGTTTTTTAAGGAAACTCCACACTGTTCTCCATACTGGTTTTACCACCTTACATTCCCACCAACAGTGTAGGAGGGTTCCCTTTTCTCCACACCCCCTCCAGCATTTATTGTTTGTAGATTTTTTGATGATGGCCATTCTGACTGGTGTGAGGTGATACCTCATTGTGGTTTTCATTTGCATTTCTCTAGTGATTAGTGATGTTGAGCATCTTTTCATGTGCTTTTTGGCCATCTGTATGTCTTCTTTGGAGAAATGTCTGTTTAGATCTGGTGCCCATTTTTTGATTGTGTTATTTGTTTTTTGACATAGAGCTGCATGAGCTGTTTGTATATCTTGGAGATTAATCCCTTGTTTGTCACTTCATTTGCAAAAATTTTCTCCCATTCTGTGGGTTGTCTTTTTGTTTTGTTTATGGTTTCCTTTGCTATGCAGAAGCTTTTAAAATACCTAGGAGTAAACCTACCTAAGGAGACAAAACACCTGTACTCTGAAAACTATAAGATGCTGATGAAAGAAATTGAAGTTGACACAAACAGATGGAAAGACGTACCATGTTCTTGGACTGGAAGAATCAGTATTGTCAAAATGACTATACTACCTAAGGCAATCTACAGATTCAGTGCAATCCCTATCAAATTACCAATGACATTTTTCACAGGATTAGAATAAAAAAATTTAAAAATTTGTATGGAAACACAAAAGACCCCAGATAGCCAAAGCAATCCTGAGAAAGAAAAATGGAGCTGGAGGAATCAGACTCCCTGATTTCAGACTTTACTACAAAGTTACAGTAATCAAAACAGTATGGTACTTGCACAAAGACAGAAATATAGATCAATGGAACAGGTTAGAAAGCCAGAAATAAACCCACAGACCTTTGGTCAATTAATCTATGACAAAGGAGTCAAGAATACACAGTGGAGAAAAGACAGAATTTTCAATAAGTTGTGCTTGGAAAACTGGACAGCTACATGTAAAAGAATGAAATTAGGACATTCTCTAACACCATACACAAAAATAAACTCCAAGTTGATCAAAGACCTAAATGTAAGACTGGACACTATAAAACTCTTAGAGGAAAACATAGGCAGAACACTATTTGACATAAATCACAGCAACAGTTTCTGTGACCCACCTCCTAGAGTAATGAAAATAAAAACAAAAATATATAAATGGGACCTAATTATCCTATAGTCTTTAGGAGCTAACATTTAATATACTTTCTATATATCTATTTGGCTAATTGTAAACATTGAGAATTCTGTCAATTTAATGAAGTAAAAAAAAGTAACATGAGATAAAGCTTTATTTGGGAGAAAATTCATTAAGAAATAATTTAACAAAACAATGGAATAGATCATTATATAGAATAGTACAAAAAAAGTAGAAAAGTCTTATTTAAAACATATTTGCTATAAATTATTTTATAATTATGTTTTGAGAAGACCCAGGTGCAAAACTCACTTCTTTCTCACTGCTAAATGAACTTTGGCAATTAGTTTACATGTTTTAGACTCAATTTCTACATCTGTGGTCACGTCACAAAATTTTAATAAGAATCAAATAAGAAAATATATGAACATTCCTTGTCATGTATAAAGCATTCTGTGTAATAATATGCTTTATAACTATTCTCAAAGAAAGGCAAAATATTTAATGTAAAATAATGAGACTCATTAAAACAATAGTCTCCTCTCTATTAGAAGTAGTAGACTGAATCACTCCTCAGAATGATAAAATTAACCAGCTTTTAAACAGAGCCCTAAATTGGCCTCTATGGTATAATGAGTTATAATAAGAAATACACAGCCTTCATCCCATTTGTGGTACAAAGCTCCTAAAATTTACTAAGTGATAAGAACAATAAAGTGTCTTTTATGTGCATAAGAAACCCCTTTCAACCACACCCGTAATGATGTGAATTTTGGAAAGTACCTATGGATGGGGCCTGGTTGCCAGGGGAACCAACCGCAATTAACGAGATGGAACTTTTAGCTCCATTCCCTAATCTCTGGGGAAAGAACAGGGGCTGGAGATCAAGTTCAAACACCAATGGCCAGATAGCGGGAGATAATGTCATCAAGATGGAGGCATAGGTGTTCCTGACTTCAGTTCCCCTCATAAGAACACCAGATAGCAACTATCTATACACAAGACACCACTGTGAAAATCCGTGAACAGGGCAGTGCCAAAGCACCCCTGTGGACCACAGAGACTGAGAAGGACTGCATTAGAAGAACAAGAGGAACAGCTACATTCTAACTGCATCACCCCTCTTCCAGGCTGGCACAGTGCTGCAGGGAGATGCCCCCCGACACACACACACACCCTCTTCCCCATCCCCCACCCCCCACACCAGTGTCTGTGATTTCTCCAGTGGGAAAAGAGAGCCCAAGGTGAACATCCAGTTCCCCCAGTATTGTGGGTCTCTCCCTATCATGGTGAAAGAGTGAATACTTTTCCTGTAAGATCAGGAAAAAGACAAGAGTGCCCACTCTCACCACTCCTATTTGACATAGTACTAGAAGTCCTAGCCAGAGCAACAGGGTAAGAAAAAAGAAACAAAAGAAATCAGAATTGGAAAGGAAGGAGTAAACTTGTCTCTATTAGCTGATAACATGATTTTATATATAGAAAATCCTAAAGATTTCACCAAAAACCTATTAGATTTATCAACAAATTCAGTAAAGTTACAGGATACAATCAACATGAAAAAATTAGTAGCATTTTTATACACTAACAACAAATTATCTGAAAAAATAATTTAAAAATCCTATTTATAAGAGCATCAAAAACAATAAAATAATTAGAAATAAATTTAGCTAAGGAGGTTAAAGGTCTGTACACTGAAAACTATAAGACAGTGATAAAAGAAATTGCAATTGACATCTGAAATGGAGGTAGTCTGTGGGACTGAGCCCTTAACCAGAGGGATCTGACAGTATCTCTAGGTAGGTAATATAAGAATTGAGCTAAATTTATAGGACACCCAACTGATACTACAGAATTGCTTTCAGAGGGTAAAACTACCACATATTTGTTGACCAGATGACAGATGTGTTAAGAGTATTGGGTGTAGTGTGAAGAAAAAAATGATACTTTGTTTCTTCTTCAACCTTTTTCTAAATAGAAGCATTCACATCATCCTGAAGCAAAAGTATTCATTTTTAATCCAAATAGCTTCCTCTTTTGCTTCTACTGAGCTGGAGTAAATTAAGCTCTTATTTATATAAAGAAAAATAAGCTAAATAAATCAAAAATTTGAAAGCAATAATTTGAAAGGAAATATTAACTGTATTTTTTAACATTGATTAAAGTATCACTTCATGAGAACTGAGATTCTCCTTTTTCCCTGATTACCCTGAATATCTGGTAAATAACATTTCTCAATCACATCCAGAATATTTTCTTTCAGATTCATAGCTTTACTTGAAACGTTCATTGCCCTTTTAAACTTCAAACAAATCTAAACACAGACATAATATTGGGGTAAACTAAAAGCCATTGTATTTAATAATTAATTATTTATATGGAATAAATCTTCTATATAGACCTGGTATTGATACAGGTATTTTTTCTCCTTGTCAGCCAGCCCATACATCTGTGAGTTGTGTCTAAAGGAAAAAGTAGTATCTTGGAAAATTAAAAAAAAAATTGGATTTGCTGTAATGTAAGTTTCTGATGTGGCAGCATTAGCAGAGAATGCTTGATCTCCTAAAACGTGTCCAGTGCTATCCTCAGTTGTGAGAGGCAATGGAGAATAAGGCAGAGGGGGAGAGAGATAACAAAACAAAGAATTATAATAAAAGCTGGTGAGCAAACTGAGGGAAAACACACAGTGCCCTGTGGGAGCTCTGAAGTTATGTACCCAGCATAGGGGTTGTCTAAAAGTTTCTAGGAGAAAAATGGCACTTACAAGTAGGATGGAGAAAGATCAGATCAGGGGATTACTGTTATAGGCTAAGGAAATGAGAGCAAACAGTGGCTTGCTGAGGAACGAAAGAACTTCACTTTCACAGGGATGTGAAAATTATTTACATTTTTTTACGGGAGTCGCAAAAAGGGTCTGGAAAAATAAGCGAAAGCCAGAAGCCATGAAGGACCTTGTAAGACATGTCAAGGAGTCTGACTGTATCTCAAGAGCAATGGGAAGTCAGAGAAAGAATTTAAGAAGGGAGGTGTGACATAAAGATGTATTTAATGATATCAAAAGTAATGAAGAGCTGCCATTGAATGCTTACTGGGATAAATATTCAATAAACATCAACTACTTTAATCTTTGCTATGATAATATCATTCCCACTTTCTGGATGAGGAAAGTGAATCTTGTAGAGAAAGTTTGCCCAGTGTTCACAGCTCGAATGTGACTGGGCACAACTCAAACCCAAATCCGTCTGACCTTAGAGAAAATCGGGGGGGGACAGTAAAGTCAATATTAGGCTGAACCACATGACATTGCTAAAAACTACAACTTCATGTGGTTGAATCTAATTGTCTTATAAAATCCCCACATCTTCTGAAATTAAATTTCAATTTCATAAATGGAGCTGCCAGATGCACATATCTAAAGAACAGAGATGTCATTTGAATTTCTCAGTCCAACTTATTTTGGCAGTCTCATACTTTGCAGATTTAAACCCAAAGGTCCCTGGCTTAATTCTCTTCTTTCTCTGCCTCTGTCATTCCAAGCCTTTTTTTGGTCTCTTTCTTTCTGCAGTTCCCTGTCAGCTGGAAGCCTGCTGACTCTCCCCATGTGTTTCAGGACCTTTGGCTTTCTTGCATTTTCCCCCGATGTCTCTATTCTCAGTTTGTTCTTTACAGAATGAACAAAGGACTAATTGCACAGCAGATCTTAGAGACATTACCCTACAATATAAAGGACCTTACAGAGATCCCATGGGGGTAATGCACTCCCACTGCATTCTTCAGAGTTCTACATGTTGCTGCTTCACCATCTCTGTATGCAATGCAGATGTCAGCATCCAAGCTCAGATGGAGAGAATAAGAAATGTAAGGACATTGTAGGTTGGCATTTGAATCCTGCTTTCCTTCCCAAGCAAGATCGCTGGCTAATTATAAATATCAGCAGGTAATATTCCACCTAGACTTCAATCCTTGAGACTCATTTGAAATTCTGAGCAAAGTTGGGATATCTGATTGACCTGTAGGTGGATATCAATAGGACCTAAGTCAGGCCTTCAGTTTGATATAGGCTCTTGACAATTAGATCAATTACCTTATTCTCCTTCCTTGTTAGTCCTTTTCTTCCTTTGTCCTCTACCTCTGGAAAAAACTTCCACTAAGAATTTTCTCACCCAAAATATTCTGCATCAGTGGTTTGCAAACCTAGCTACCTCAGATAACAACTTCACTGTTTTGGTGAAACTTAGACATGTTTGTTATATTATAATGAAATCAAGACATAGACATTAAGGAAAAAATTAACAAAAGCAAAATAACACTACAGAATTTATATTAAATGATTATCATTCTAGGCATCTCTTGAAGATTTGCAGATCAAGGAAGGACAGATAGATGAGATAGACAAAGAAGTTGGTAAACAGAAATATGGATAAGTGAATAGATCAGAAGGGAGGTAGAAAAATAGATATTGTAGATAGATAGATAGGCAGACTAATCAAAAGACAAAAGTAATTTTATAAAAAGTTGATCACCCTATACATGCTACTCTTTAAAAGAAAGAATTAGATTTAGTTTTTGCATTTACAGAGAAGAAACCTAAGGGAAGCTGAAGAAACTGCTGAATCTTAAACTTATGTTTCTTCATTTCAATATATAATTTTCTTACTTTTTTGAAAGAAACATAGACATGGAGCAACACTAAATATCTAGAGTTATCATTTCTTTTAAATGACACATTTCAATTTTAGATGGAATAATTGACTCTGCTTTTAGAAATGAGGAAATTAGCACTCTTCAGTCTTCTCTTCCAACCCGCTAATTTTGGTGATATAATTTTTTATATTACAGGGTTTATAGTGTTTATATTCTATTCTGTAACCATAATTCCTTCAGTTATTTAGTCTAAGTTTCTATTTTAAATAGATGCAATGATAACCACCAAGGCTTTTACCACACTTTTCTGTACTGATTTATTGGTTGAATGGATTTAATCATTAATTTTTTTAAAGAAAGACACCACTTCTGTATTCTATGAATTGGTATGTGCTTGAAAATGTCAGTATGTTGCCTTTTATACTAGAGAAAAAAATGTTGAAGGGAATAAAATTATTGGCTGTGTCTCTTTATTGCTAAATTCTGTAGTCATTCCTTTACCATCTTCTGGAATTCAGTGGTGGTTTAATCCTTTAGAGTCTTCTCCATTTAGTTTTTGGTTGGCAGGGTTTCATCTTTAGTAGTTTCTTCAAGAATAACTTATGGGAGCTTTGGCCACCAGTACTACACTTAGACCTGGGCAAAAAGTGCTCCTGGGGCTTCCGTGGTGGCGCAGTTGTTGAGAGTCCACCTGCTGATGCAGGGGACACGGGCTCGTGCCCCGGTCCGGGAGGATCCCACAGGCCGCAGAGCAGCTGGGCCCGTGAGCCATGGCCGCTGAGCCTGCGTGTCCGGAGCCTGTGCTCCGCAACGGGAGAAGCCACAACAGCGAGAGACCTGCGTACCGCAAAAAAAGAAAAAAAAGAAAGAAAAAAGTGCTCCTGACCCAGGCTCTATACCATAAAGGAGCTTAAAGGAGCTTAAAGGAGCTTGAACTAGCTTATCCCAACTCATGCCTTTTCCCACAGAGCAAAGAGTATAAATGACCTAGGGACTTTGTGCTTGCACCTGTTCTAGATCACATTTGGGGTGCCTGGGAGTCTAACATTTTCTGTCCAAACAGCCTTGAGCCTGTTTCCAGAAGCAGCCTGTCTGTTCTGAATGTGGACCATGTAACTACACCTAGACTGAGGGGTCCCAGAGATGACTTTTTTGTGGAAGTATGGAGAGAGCTTGGAAATGTGGTCTAAGGTATTCATACATATACAAATGAGGCCCCTCATGGTACCAAACATTTAAAAGGGTTGTGGATTCATCAGGGCTGGCTTGTGCTGCACACCATGGTCTGGTTTGTTACTATAAAAAGTTAAAAAATTCTTAATTTAAACCAGAGAGTTGAAGAGTATATTTATCAAGGTAGAAAAAGAGAACATACTTTATTTTATAGTTCCTAGTTTGTTATATATATAGATAGATATAGATATATAGTTACAGATATATAGTTGTAAAATAGGCAAATTTAAAAATTTTTGACATTTAGTACATCAGCCTCTGTTTATAGTGTTGTACTGTTCCACTGATGTAAGGTGCTGGCAAAGTGGCCTCTGTGTTTGTTTTTATTTGAAAATTTGAGCCCATTTACCCAACATATGAAAATCAACTTGACCAACTAAAATATTTTTGTTTCTACCTTTTCTCAGAACCATGTTAGCTCATTTGCCTATTGCTGAGGGAAATGTTAAAATAACCTGATTTTTTTTTCATTATAGAAGATGGCCTGCACTTTCTACTGTGATGCTAAAGAATAATGTATTTTTCTTTAAAGTTCAATAATTGAACCAAGGCATGTCTTATTATTAATTTATAACATTTTAACGAGATATGCCTTTCAATCTTCATATTCAGTTGTGCCATTAATTCAAGGAATTTTATTTTATTTTAAATTATTTTGATTATTACTGAGTTATGTTCTGTAATCTAGCAGAACAATTTTTCCTATATGTGTGTTGTCTGTCATGTATAGTATGTCTGTCCTATTGCTTTGATCTCTTTATTTCTTATGTGTTCATGGTAACTATATTAAGACTTCCTTCCTTGAAATAATTCAATTCCATTTTAATGCAGTTTATTTTGTTGTTTACTATTTCTAATTCATAGTTTTAGTTCTGCAAAGTTGGATTTTGGATCAAAGGTCTTTTCCCTGAATTCTGTAAATTTTCTTTAGATCTTATTTTCGTGTTTTATTTCTTGGACTTCAATCTATTGATTTATTAAATTTGTCATTTTATTAACTTCTTTTACAATGCAAGATATTAATGAGGACTTTTCTTTTGTTCTTTAGATCATATTTTATCTTCAACCAGGTACTCTATCTGTGTTCTCTATTCTCCCTTTCTCTCTAAGACAAACGGGTGCTGTTGTATTTGCACTTTTCATTTTGCTCATGCTAAAGGGAGCAAATCTATAACCTGCTTATCTGAAACCTGCACATCTTCCTCTGAGACAATTTAATTATTAATTATAATATTGTTAATTATTCATCCATGTTAATATAGCCCATCCACTCTGCTATAGCTTGAGGCCATGAGACAAAGAGAAGAGTTCATCCAGAGCTTGTATGGGATTTTTAGGAGAAGCTCCATTTTTTATTCAGAGATTTTATTAAATGTTCCTTATTAGAATTAATTCACAATATGATGTGTTTGTGTGTGTGTTTGTGTTGGGCACAAAAGCAGGATAGGCAACTCCAAGATGGTAAACCTTCAGGATTCAGATCATTCCTCTATTTCAATTCAGTTATACGCTTCCTTCAAAGACTCTCTTCATTTTCCTGTTGTATTCATCTATTTCCAGTGGTTCATTTTTTTAATCAGAGACATAGGCCTACCCAGTAAATTCTGATTCAGTATACAGGCGGTAGAGAATAGAATCTGTACCTCCCATCAGATTTGGAAAATTTTTAGTCATTTCTTTAAATACTTTAATGCCCCATTCCCTTTCTGGGACTCTAATTACACACATTTTAGCTCACTTGGTATTGTCCCACATGTTCACTTTTTTTAAGTCTTTTTTTCTTGCTTCAATTTGGAGACTTTATATTGATATAGCTTTAAATTCACTGCCTTTTTTGCTTAACACTGTCTAATCTGCTCTCAATTCCATTCAGTGCATTTTTTCATCCCAGGCAGTATATTTTCAATCTCCAGAAATTTGATTTACATCTTCTTTAGGTCTTCTATGTCTTTCTTTACTATGCTCACATTTTCTGCTACCTTCTTGAACATATGGAGTATATTTAAATAACAGGTTTAATGTCTTTGTGTACTAATTCTATCTTCTGTTGCATTTTGGGGTCTCTTTCTCTTAATTGATTTTTCTCCCCTCATTATAGATAATATTTTCTTTCTTCTTTGCTTACTAGGTAATTTTTTATTAGATGTCAGAGATTATAAATTTTATGCTGTTGGGTAATGGATTTTGTTGTAGTTCTTTAACTATTTTTTAGGGATTTGTTCTGGGCCACAGTTAAGTTACTTTGAAACAATTTGAAGCTTTTGAGCCTTGCCTTTAAGTTTGTTAGACTGGTACAGAACAAACAGCCTTTAGTCTAGGGCTAATTTGGTCTCACAAATTAAGGCAATATTTTTCTAAGTACTTTACTTAACCACACCTATATTAAGAGGTCTTACCATCTCTGCTTGTGAACTGTTCCTGGCCCTGTGTGATCCTTAGACATTGTCCAACCTGTTCCTTTATACTGGTTCTTCCCCCAGCCTTGGGTGGTTTCCTTACATGCATGCTTTTGTCATTAGTACTTTGCTATTGATGTGACAGAGGAATCTCTGCAGATCTCCTGAGAGCTCTCTGTCTCTGGTTCTGTTTAAATTTCCCTCTCATTACCACAGGCTGGATACTCTCTGTAGGCAGTGAGCTGGGGCAATCACAAAGCCCACTTCATTTACTTTGCTTCTCTCCGAAATCACTCTACTATGCTGCCTGTTGTCTGATGTCTAAAAACATGTTTCATACATGTTGCTTGTTTTGTTAGCTGTTTAAAGCAGGAAGGTAAATCCTGTCCCTGTTACTTCACTATGTCTGGAAGCAGAAGTCCTCTCATGATACATTTTTAACAAAATGTGGCAAAGAGCACTTGCTTTGGACTGAACTATTACACAGAAATGATGATCAAGAGTAAAAGTGGTAGCAATAAAGAGAAAGGTAGCTGGGGTCATCTTTAGGTCCTGGGGTATGAAGGATACCTCCCAGCAGGATGATCTGGCTGCTACAGCTCTTTCTATCCCCCAATATGCTATATCTCCTCTCCACTCTGTTTTTATTTTTCCTCCTAAACCTCAGCATGTAGCCCTTACATATCTAACACTTACTATAAGAGAGACTGCCCATGCCTGGTAATGGAAACCACAGAGAAAAGGAAAATTTCTTATTCCCACTGCAGTAGAGGGGATATGTGTGCTTGACTCCTGACTTTAGAATTGCATGGAGAGGCTTTGAGATCCTTTTCTTTACACATTATCCAATACATAACAGCTTAACTTGGGAATTTTAACCTTTGCCTTTCTAACATTAAACTCTTAGATTACACAACATCCAATGAAATTATTTTAATTCTGTCATCATTGTGGACATGCTATGGGATCCATTTAAAGGATCAGAGTCACATCAAAGCCTCATTTATCATAATTTACTTTCTAAAGCCATATCACCTTGATTAACTAAATTAGTAGTTACTTAAGAGATCTCATGATTTTAGATGAGTCACTTGTAATGTTTTGCAGTAAGGCTTAATTTACTGTCACCTTCTCTACAGTTCTGATTTGCTGATGTTTTCCAAAGCCCAACAGAATAATTGGTGCATGAGAAACTAGCACTTCTAAGAAAATAAACTAGAACACAACTTGTCAATTTATGCTCCATCTGCTCAACCATGTCATTATTAAATTAGATTCTAGGAAAGCATCTCACTGTCCCTTAAAATGTCATATTGGACTCCTGGAATTAAAAATAATATTATTTCCTTGAATACATTTCTTGGCATTTTGGTGTCAAAATATGAAGGTCTAAGTTCTAGTTAGAGAAACATTGACCATATGTTGTTTAACACGACATTTACACTAAAAACCTTGGTTGAGGGTATCATAAAATTGGACTTCTGAAGCAAGTTTATATCTGGATGAAATTTGACTCAGAGTGATGTCAGCTGCACTCCCGATTTGATCAATCCAAATTGTGAAATCACATTGCACAACCTCAAAGTATGTTTATGAGACACGGCTCATTAATGATTTCAACTATAGCACCTGTTAGGTAAGTGACATAATGATTAACAATGTGAGCATTGGTCCCTTGATGCCCAAACATGGGTAATATTAACTTACCTTAAAAGACACAAATGTATACACACATGTCATAAGTATGTCTTTTCTGAAACACTTAAGAAATGAGGCAGTTGGATTGGGGAGAGGAAAATGGGAGGATAGAAAACATCAGTATCCAGATTTATATTCAACATTAACTCCTTAAACTAGTGGTGGCCAGTTTTCTCTTGGTAGGCATTAACCAGTCTGCCAAAATTTATCTATAATATGACAGCATCATAGAGCACTAGGGCTGAAAGAAGTAATTAATGTCATCTAGTCCAATCTTCTCTCTTGACAAATGATAACCCAAGGCTATCATGAGTTCAGCCAGGTAAATGTTAAAATCAATGGGACTAAAAATCTAGGTCTCCTGATTCCCAATCCAGTGTTCTCCCTACCTCTGCATTAATCTGGGGGGAAATTTCTTATTTAAGAGCATAGCAGATTAATCATAGTGCTGGTGATTTGGGCCATTTTAATAAGTGTGCAGTGTTATCTCATTATTTTCATTTGCATTTCTCCAATGACCTGTGCTGTGGAGCACCTTTTCATATGCTTATTTGCCATCTTCATATCTTCCTTAGTGTGATGTCTGTTAAGGTCTTTGGCCCATTTTTTAATTGGGTGGTTTGTTTTCTTATTGTTGAGTTTTAAAAGTTCTTTGTGTATTTTGGATAACAGAAAATTTATCAGATATACCTTTTTTTTTTTTTTTTTGCCGTATGCGGGTCTCTCACTGTTGTGGCCTCTCCCGTTGCGGAGCATAGGCTCCGGACACGCAGGCTCAGTGGCCATGGCTCACGGGCCCAGCTGCTCTGCGGCATGTGGGATCTTCCCGGACCGGGGCACGAACCTGTGTCCCCTGCATCGGCAGGCGGACTCTCAACCACTGTGCCACCAGGGAAGCCCAGATATACCTTTTTAAACATTTTTTTCCCAGTCTGTGGTTTTTCTTATCATTCTCTTGGGCATTTATTTTTCAGTCTAGTTGACTTATACTGAGCTTGAAGTAAACTAAAACCTCTATAGGCAACTGAATTCATAGAATATGAAGACTTTCTCAGCTAGAAGTCTTTCTTGGGATCCACATTTTAATAAAAGGTTTTCAGTACCATTCTCAGAGGCTAATTTATATAAATCTAAGTAAGAGCATAATGTCATAATGTAAGACTTGAAAAATATGACAAGGTTTTAAATTAGGTTTTCAATACCCTATAAAGCTGTAACACCAAATTAATACAATTTAAAAAAATAAACCCCAATTCTCCCATATGGAAATTCAGAAATCTCTGTGCCTTTGTCCAGTCTTATGTTGACAGTGGGATTTCATGAACTAATCACAAAATTTGAAAGGAGTAAAAGAAAAGCTAATTTTTCTGCTTTTAAAAATCTTTTCTTTTCTTTTTTTGAATAAGGACTTTTAAAATAGCATAGCTATCACTGTCATATGAAGAAAAGATCATTTTCTGAAATGAAAGAAAGAATATTTTATTACCCCTCCCTTGAAAAGGCCAGTTTGTGGAAGAGGAAGGAGCCAGCGATGGATGACACTTGTATTTGTCTGCTTGGGCTGCCATACCAACATACCATAGCACAGGCTGGGTGACTTGAACAACTGAAATTTATTTCTCACTGTTCTGGAGATTGAAGCCCCAAATCAAGATGCCAGCAGGGCCAGTGTCTAGTGAGAGGTTTCTCCTTAGACTGCAGATGACTACCCTCTCACTGACAGAGAGAGAACTCTGGTGTCTCTTCATCTTTGTATAAAGGCACCAGTCTATTGGATTAGGGCCCCACCCTTATGATCTCATTCAACCTTGCTCACTTCCTCACAGGCCCTAGCTCCAAAGTCCCCAGAAATTGGAGGTTAAGGGCATCAACGTATGAATTGGGGGGTGGGGGGAGGACACAATTCAGCCCACAGCAAAACCTTATAAACCAACAGAGATTATTGAGAAAAGGTAAAAATATAATATAATATTTGAGGCTTTTTTTTTCTTGTTTTTTAAAGTTTAGTATAAACAAATGAAATGGCATAAATGGAAAAAAAATATCCTGTAAAAAATAGTGAAACAATCCAGGGTCAGTCACTACCAAATAAAATAAAAAGCCCCACATTTAGAATATAAAACTGTACCACCATGGCTAAGCAGAGTAAACTCCAAAGGGCAATGTGCTGTGTGTAAAAAGGCCAGATGCCTAGCTATTTTCTCTCAGAGTTTTATAGGTAGTTTGAGTTACAGGTTATAGCTAATTATTCAAAAGTCAGCCATTGTTACAGAAACCACATGACTACATAGATCTGCGTAAGTATACAATCCCTCAGCCCACATATCTACATTTTGTTGTAGGGGCAGCAGGCATATGGGAGGTGGGGTGTGTTAGAAGGGAGAAAGAGAGAATGGGGGAATGTAAAGAGTAGGAGAAGAAAGGAGAAAAGAGAAGTATTATATCTTTGACAAATTTCTTCTCCCTGCAGCCTAAACAAAGTCATTTCCTGGAGGAAACAGAACTGTTCAAAATTATTAAATTATGTAAATGTGACCTTATAGGACCAGAATACATCTGCAGTAACAATTATTTAATAATGGTAAAAAAAATATATGTATACACTTATATACACATATATATTTCTTGGCCCAAAACTAAATACACTTGCAATGTTTTAAAAATATGTCAACAAACTCCTTGATTCTTCTCTGAGAGGTGAAGTCTAATTTCTCTTCCCTATTTAAAATAAAAAAAAATTCACAGTATTATATTAGGTGTACAACATAGTGAGTCAATACTTTTATAGATTATACTCCATTTAAAGTTATTACAAAATAATAGCTATATTTTCCTGTGTTTTTTATTATCCTTGTTGCTAATTTACTTTATACATAGTAGTTTGTATCTCTTAATCCCATTCCCCTATCTCGCCACTCCCCCCTTGCCTTGCCTCACTGGCAATCACTAGTTTATTCTTTGTGTTTAGTGACTCACTTCTAATAAGTAGTGGTGGAAGTAATAGCCTGTGGCTTCCAAGACTGGCTCATAAAAGGCATTGCGGCTACTTTATCACACTCTCTGTCAGATCATTCACTCCGGGGAAAACCGCTGTCATGCTGAGAAGACACACAAGCAGCTCTAAGAGAGGTTCATGTGGCAAGGAACTGAGTATTTCTAGCCTGGGTCATGTGAGTGTAGAATCTTAGAAGCACATCTTCCAGCACCAGTCAAACTTGCAGAAGACACCCCAGCTGACAACTTAAATGAACCTTTATGAGAGACCCTAAGCTAGAACCACCCAGCTAAGTTGCTCCTACATACCTCACCCACAGAAACTGAGGTAATAATTGTTCACCATTTTAAGCTCCTAATTCTAAGCTGCTAAATTTATTAAGTGAAATAATATTTGTTCTTTTAAGCTGCAGTAATATATGAATATATAGTATCTAATATATATAATATTTAATAACTAATATATAATATGTAGCTAATATATCTAATATAATGTAATAATAATATCTAATGTTCAGAAGAGGGAAGATTAATTGATTATTGAATAGCAAATGCATTGATTATGGTTCCATTTGTGTTTCTATTATCAATTCTACTTACATGTTTCACTGAACTCTTCTGCCTTTATCCCAATTGATGGAACCTGTTAGTAGATAAAAAGTTGACTAAACTTAACAAGTCATTGGAATTTTTTTTTTTTTTTGCAGTACGCAGGCCTCTCACTGTTGCGGCCTCTCCCACTGCGGAGCACAGGCTCCGGACGCGCAGGCTCAGCGGCCATGGCTCACGGGCCCAGCCGCTCCGCGGCATGTGGGATCCTCCCGGACCGGGGCACGAACCCGTGTCCCCTGCATCGGCAGGTGGACCCCCAACCACTGCACCACCAGGGAAGCCCAGTCATTGGAATTTTTGTCTCCCATTTTTTAGAATAGGAACCTTGGCCTAGTAATTAAGAATCAAGTCACAGGGCAAAAAAAGTAAAATCCGTAGTAGGAAAACAATTCTCTCTTGCTCAAATTATTTTATTAGCTGTAAAATAAGACTGTCTTCAGTTTTTCAACAACTTAATTCACTCAGTCCTTAGGTCATGGAGCTAAATTACTATAGCAACTGACTTCATATTAGGAGCTATCTGGATTTATTAAAAAAAAAAACAAAACTTACAACTTGCTTCATATGAACCCAGACTGTAACAGACTGATAGTTTCCAAATATGTTTAGGCCTAGAATATTGTATTTTTAGTAAAACAATGTAGAGAAGAACAAATTCAAGTAACATTCTTCTCCCACTGCAGACCATTCCCTGGGATGCTTTGATAATATGGGGACGTATAATATAATCTTTTGACTGCTCTCTCTAAAGCTTGACTGAAGGTCTGTCATCATTATATCTGTTTGGCTGGTTTAGGGAGTTAAACCTCAGATACAGAGATTTTGGGGCAGTGAGAAAGATGAGAAAAGTCCTGTTCTAAGGACCAGTTACCGTATTGAAGGTTATCATACATGCATCATACCATATAATGATTTTAGAAATACCAAAAGGGATATATCTCCCCCTTTGGCCTTTTAAGGTACCTCAAATGCTAACTCGAGCTATTGCAGCCTCCCAGACATCTTGCTCAAATGTGACTAAGCCTAAGACTTAATGTCCAAAGGCCAGATCGTTTATCAGAACATTTTCTAGAAGGCAGCTCGTAAAAACAAAGAACACTGTGGTGAGCTGTGAAGGAAGCAAGGAAAGAAGGCAAGGAGACTGTGGCTTAATGTAGTAGTTAAAATCTTGCCACTAGCAATCCAAGACCAAGTTTTCCCTGAACCAGGACTCAGTGAGAAGGAAAAAGGCAAGGAAATGAATTTTTAAAGACAATACATCAAATCCATTATTTTAAACAGTCCTTTAATATGACTTTATATTACTCCTATTTGTTAGAGGTCTATAATATTCTTTGGTACATCAAGTGATAATTTTAGCTGCATAATTTTAAAATTTTCTTTCAGTGCACAATCAAGTGTAGTAGCAATTGAAAATTATAAATGGATGAAGCAAATAGTCAGTAAATGAATGAAAGTAAAATGGTGATAGGGGATTGGTGAGAGTTAATAATGGTATCAGCCTTGGGCACACCAAGGAAATTATGTCAGAACCCCCTCTAGAATGGGATGTAGTGAGGAGGAAGTAAAGACAAATTTTACCTCTGCATCTTTTACCAAAGCCTCTAGTATTCATTACATCTAAACTAATTAAACTTATCTGATTCCAAGACTCCCTCCTTTGACCTGCAACAAGGCATCTGGAAATTAAATCTGGGGTTGTGGATTCCAGAGTTCTCAAGACAGAAGCAGTCTTCAGGGTCTTCCAGATCATCTACTCTCACACACTTTGAGAGGATCTCCTATATCCCAAGCTGGCCAAGCCTCACTTGCTTTCCAAAGTGTACTTAACTAGATCCTTCCAAGTTATGAAGCTCTCAAAGAACCCACTGCCATTTAGTTCCTTTTGTGGTTTCTTTCAGAAGCTTTGAGTAAAGCAGTATTTCCATGAAGAACTGCAGAACAGTCATAGACTGATAATACTAACAGCAGTAAGTTAACATTTATTGAATACCTACTATGAGTCAGGCACTGTCCTAAGCACTTTCTATATATTTATATAGAAAGCGCTTTCTATATATTTATACATTTAATCATCCCAGCCATCCCAGAGTCTCTCTCACTAACTTAGAACTTTTTTGCAGCACGGGACTCATAGAATAGGATTTTTTTCCACTTTATGAAGTAATTCACATAATGCTGTTTATCTCTTTTCTCCTCTAAATTTCAAATCTGGTGACACTTTAGCTCTTCTTGTAAATTTAGCTCATTCCTTGCCCCCCGCCCCTGCATCCTTGGAACAAATTCTGTCCCTGATCACAGGAAATTTCAGGAACTTTAAGGCCATAGCTTAGAGAATCAAAGTCCAGGCAGCCTGACTTCTGCTTCTGCTCTGTTCCTGGCTTTAAGCTCCAGGAGCAAGGCTCTTCTCTTATTCCTAATAGCCAAAGCCCTGGCCATCTTATTCTTCCAACTGTATAAGCCTTTCCTTTGATTTCTTGGATGGTTTCTTGGTCTTCATGAGACTAAAACAGCTAGAATTCTGCTCCAGAAACCTGGTAACTTGTTCCCAATAATTATTGCTGCCCTTCTCTTATATCAACTACTGACCTGCCTGAATTTTTGCCAGCTGTGTGTTCCTCAGACCTCTCACTTGTTCTGCTCCAAAAGATTAATCTAACCCCCCAAACTTTTCTCATTCCCATATGACCTAATCTTAAATATGTGTCATTATCTCTTCTTTCCTTCCTTCCTCCCTCCTTATTCTTTCCTTAAGGCCAAGAGCCCCAAATCAATAACCTTTGAGTAATTCCCTTACTGAATATGCACAGGTTTATTTGTCATTCTTTAATTTATGTCTGTCAATATTAAGCTTCCTTTCAATTTTCTTTTTTCATTTTTTAAAATTTTATTGAACTATAGTTGATTTACAATGTTGTATTAATTGCTGCTGTACAGCAAAGTGACTCAGTTATACACACACACACACACACACATATATATATATATACATATTCTTTTTCATATTCTTTTCCATTATGGTTTATCACAGGATACTGAATATAGTTCCCTATGCTATATACTAGGACCTTGTTGTTTATCCATCCTATATATCACAGTTTGCATCTGCTAATCCCAAACTCCCAATCCATCCATCCCCAACCCCTTCTCCCCCTTGGCATCCACAAGTCTGTTCTCTATATCTGTGATTCTGTTTCTGTTTCATAGATAAGTTCATTTGTGTTATATTTTAGATTCCACATATAAGTGATATCATATGGTATTTGTATTTCTCTTTCTGACTTACTTCATTTAGTATGATAATCTCTAGGTACATCCATTTTGCTGCAAATGGCATTATTTCATTCTTTTCATGGCTGAGTAATATTTCATTGTGTATATTATACACACCACATCTTCTTTATCCATTCACCTGTCAATGGACATTTAAGTTGTTTCCATGTCTTGGCTATTGTAAATAGTACTGTTACGACCATCGTGCTGCATGTATCTTTTCGAATTATAGTTTTGTCTGGATATAAGCCCAGGAGTGAGATTGCTGGATCACATGGCAACTCTATTTTTAATTTTTTGAGGAACCTCCATACTATTCTCCATAGTGGCTGCACCAGTTTACATTCCCACTGACAGTGTAAGAGGGTTCCCTTTTCTCCACAACCTCTCCAGTCAAACTGTCTTCATTTTTTTCCTCAAAATCCAAAGGTAACACTCTAAAAGCATAACGTAAATATTCAATAATATGGCCGATGGAATTTGCTATATTTTCTGTCCTCTGATTCTAAGCTCAGGAAACACTGCTTGGTGCCCACTTGGACTCAGAGATCTGCCAGACAGAGGAGAACCCAGAAATAAAGCACATGGCCCTGCTCTGAATTTCCAGACAGGGGTGTGAGATGATCTGCTAACAATGTGTACCCCAACCTGGTCCAGCCAGGACCCCTTTGCTGAGCCATCTCTTTACCATCTCTTGCTTCTAGACTCTCAATTCTGCAGAACAGTTATTGAAGGGGAATGATCCTGGCCAGATACTCATCAGAAGGAAAGTCTAACAGCTCTCTGCCCACCTCATTCTTTTGAGTTTTCTTTTTTTCTTATTACTTATCTATTTTATACATATTAGTGTATATATGTCAATCCCAATCTCCCAATTCATAACACCACCACCACCACCACCACCACCTGCTTTTCCCCCTTGGTGTCCATCCGTTTGTTCTCTACATCTGTCTCTATTTCTGCCTTGCAAACCGGTTCATCTGTACCATTTTTCTAGATTCTACATATATGCATTAATATGTGATATTTTTCTCTTTCTGACTTACTTCACTCTGTACGACAGTCTCCAGGTCCATCCACGTCTCTACAAATGGCCCATTTTTTTTCTTTTTAAGGCCGAGTAATATTCCATTGTATATATGTAGCACATCTTCTTTATCCATTCATCTGTTGATGGACACTTACGTTGCTTTCATGACCTGGCTATTGTATATAGTGCTGCAATGAATGTTGGGGTTAATGTGTCTTTTTGAATTATGGTTTTCTCAGGGTATATGCCCAATAGTGGAATTGCTGGATCATATGGTAATTCTATTTTTCATTTTTTAAGGAACCTCCATACTGTTCTCCATGGTGGCTGTATCAATTTACATTCCCACTAACAGTGCAAGAGGGTTCCCTTTTCGCCACACCTTCTCCAGCATTTGTTGTTTGTAGATTTTCTGATGATGCCCATTCTAACTGGTGTGAGGTGATACCTCATTATAGTTTTGATTTGCATTTCTCTAATAAATAGTGATGTTGAACAGGTTTTCATGTGCCTCTTGGCCATTTGTATGTCTTCTTTGGAGAAATGTCTATTTAAGTCTTCCATCTATTTCTTGACTGGGTTGTTTGTTTTTTTAATATTGAGCTGCATGAGGTGTTTATATATTTTGGAGATTAACGCTTTGTTCGTTGATTTGTTTGCAAATATTTTCGCCCATTCTGAGGGTTGTCTTTTCATCTTGTTTATGGTTTCCTTTGCTGTGCAAAAGCTTTGAAGTTTCATTAGGTCCCATTTGTTTATTTTTGTTTTTATTTCCATTACTCTAGGAGGTGGGTCAAAAAAGATCTTGCTGTGATTCATGTCAAAGACAGTTCTTCCTATGTTTTCCTCTAGGAGTTTTATAGTGTCTGGTCTTAAATTTAGGTCTTTAATCCATTTTGAGTTTATTTTTGTGTATGGTGTTAGAAAGTGTTCTAATTTCATTCTTTTACATGTAGCTGTCCAGTTTTCCGGGCGCCACTTATTGAAGAGACTGTCGTTTCTCCATTGTATATCTTTGTCTTCTTTGTCATTGATTAGTTGACCAGAGGTGTGTGGGTTTATTTCTGGGCTTTCTATACTATTTCACTGATCTATATTTATGCTTTTGTGCCACTACCATATTGTCTTGATTACTGTAGCTTTGTAGTATAGTCTGAAGGCAGGGAGTCTGATTCCTCCAGCTCCATTTTTTCCCCTCAAGATTGTTTTGGCTATTCGGGGACTTTAGTGTCTCCAAACAAATTTTAAGATTTTTGGTTCTAGTTCTGAAAAAATACCATTGATAATTTGATAGGGATTGCATTGAATCTGTAGATTGCTTTGAGTAGTATAGTCATTTTCACAATATTGATTCTTCCAATCCAAGTACATGGTATATCTCTCCATCTGTTTGTGTCATCTTAGGTTTCTTTCAACAGTGTCTTACAGTTTTCTGAGTACAGGTCTTTTACCTGCTTAGGTAGGTTTATTCCTAGGTATTTCATTCTTTTTGTTGCTATGGTGAATGGGATTGTTTCCTTAATTTCTTTTTCTGATCTTTTGTTGTTAGTGCATAGGAATGCAAGAGATCTCTGTGCATTAATTTTGTATCCTGCAACTTTACCAAATTCATTGATTAGCTCTAGTAGTTTTCTGGTGGCATCTTTAGGATTCTTTATAGTATCATGTTATCTGTAAAAGTTGACAGTTTTACCTCTTCTTTTCCAATTTGTATTCCTTTTATTTCTTTTTCTTCTCTGATTGCTATGGCTAGGACTTCCAAAACTATCTTGAATAATAGTGTCAAAAGTGGACAACCTTGTCTTCTTCCTGATCTTAGAGGAAATGCTTTCAGGTTTTCACTACTGAGAATGATGTTTGCTGTGGGTTTGTCGTATATGGCCTTTATTATGTTGAGGTAGCTTCCCTCTATGCCCACTTTCTGGAGAGTTTTTATCATAAGTGGTACTGAATTTTGACAAAAGCTTTTTCTGCATCTATTGAAGTGATCATATGGTTTTTATTCTTCAATTTTTTAATATGCTGTAACACATTGATTGACTTGCATATATTGAAGAATCCTTGTAACCCTGGGGTAAATCTCACTTGAACATGGTTTTTTATCCTTTTAATGTGTTGGATTCTGTTTGCTAGTATTTTGTTGAGGATTTTTGCATCTATATTCATCAGTGATATCGGTCTGTAATTTCCTTTTTTTTGTAGTATCTTTGTCTGGTTTTAGTATCAGGGTGATGGTAGCCTCATAGAGTGAGCTTGGGAGTGTTCCTTCCTCTGAAATTTTTTGGAAGAGTTTGAGAAGGATGGGTGCTAGCTCTTCTCCAAATGTCTGATAGAATTCACCTGTGAATCCATCTGGTCCTGGGCTTTTGTTTGTTGGAAGATTTTTAATCACAGTTTCAATTTCATTACTTATGATTGGTCTGTTCATATTTTCTATTTCTTCCTGGTTCAATCTTGAAAGGTTATACCTTTCTAAGAATTTGTCCATTTCATCCAGGTTGTCCATTTTATTGGCATAGAGTTGGTTGTAGTAGTCTCTTAGGATGCTTTGTATTTCCGTGGTGTCTGTTTTAACTTCTCCGTTTTCTTTTCTAATTTTATTGATTTGAGTCCTCTCCCTCTTTTTCTTGATGAGTCTGGCTAAAGGTTTATCAATTTTGTTTACCTTCTCAAAGAACCAGCTTTTAGTTTTGTTAAACTTTGCTATTGTTTTGTTTTTATTTCATTTATTTATGCTATGATATTTATGATTTCCTTCCTTCTACTAACTTTCGGTTTTGTTTTTTCTTCTTTCTCTAGTTCTTTTAGGTGCAAGGTTAGATTGTTCATTTGAGAATTTTCTTGTTTCTTGAGGTAGGATTGTACTTCTATAAACATCCCCCTTAGAACTGCCTTTGTAGCATCCCACAAGCTTTGGATTATTGTGTTTTCATTGTCATTTGTGTCTAGGTACTTTTTAATTTCCTCTTTGAGTCCTTCAGTAATGTCTTGGTTATTTAGTAACATATTGTTTAGCCTCCATGTGTTTGTTTTTTTTACATTTTTTCCCTGTAATTAATTTCTAATCTCGTAGCATTGTGGTTGGAAAAGATACTGGATATGATTTCAATTTTCTTAACTTTACTGAGGCTTGATTTGTGACCCAAGATGTGATCTATCCTGGAGAATATTCCATGTGCACTTCAGAAGAAAGTGTAATCTGCTATTTTTGGATAGAATGTCCTATAAATATCAATTAAATCTGTCTGGTCTATTATGTTATTTAAAGCTTGTGTTTCCTTGTTAATTTTCTGTCTGGATGATCTGACCATTGGTGTAAGTGAGGTATTAATGTCCCCCACTATTACTGTGTTACTGTCAATTTCCCCTTTTATGGCTGTTAGCATTTGCCTTATGTATTGAGGTGCTCCTATGTTGTGTGCATAGATATTTATAATTGTATCTTCTTCTTGGATTGATCCCTTGATCATTATGTATTATCCTTCCTTGTCTCTTGTAACATTACTTATTTTAAGGTCTATTTTGTCTGATATGAGTAGTGCTGCTCTAGCTTTCTTTTCATTTCCATTTGCATGGAATATCTTTTTCCATCCCCTCACTTTCAGTCTGTATGTTTCCCTAGGTCTGAAGTGGGTCTCTTGTAGGCAGCATATATATGGGTATTTTTATATCCATTCAGCGAGCCTTTGTCTTTTGGTTGGAGCATTTAATCCATTCACCTTTAAGGTAATTATCAATATATATGTTCCTATTACCATTTTCTTAATTGTTTGGGTTTGTTTCTGGAGATCCTTCTCTTCTCTCGTGTTTCCCACTTAGAGAAGTTCATTTAGCATTTGTTGTAGAGCTGGTTTGGTGGTGCTGAATTCTCTTAGCTTTTGCTTGTCAGTAAAGCTTTTGATTTCTCCATCAAATCTGAATGAGATCCTTGCCAAGCAGAGTAATCTTGGTTGAAGGTTCTTCCCTTTCACCTCTTTTAATATATCATGCCACTCCCTTCTGGCTTGTAGAGTTTCTGCTGAGAATTCAGCTGATAACCTTATGGGAGTTCCCTTGTATGTTGCCATTTTTCCCTTGTTGATTTTAATAATTTTTCTTTGTCTTTATTTTTGTCAATTTGACTACTATGTCTCAGTGTGTTTCTCCTTGGTTTTATCCTGCCTGGGTCTCTCTGCACTTCCTGGACTTGGGTGGCTATTTCCTTTCCCATCTTAGGGAAGGGTTCCAATATAATCTCTTCAAATATTTTCTCGGGTCCTTTCTCTCTGTCTTATTCTTCTGGAACTGCTATAATGCAAATGTTGGTGTGTTTAATGTCCCAGAGGTCTCTTAGGCTGTCTTCATTTCTTTTCATTTTTTTTCTTTATTCTGTTCCGTGGCAGTGAATTCCAGCATTCTGTCTTCCAGGTCACTTATCTGTTCTTCTGCCTTAGTTATTCTGCTATTGATTCCTTCTAGTATATTTTTAATTTCAGTTATTGTATTGTTCATCTCTGCTTGTTTGTCCTTTAATTCTTCTATGTGTTTGTTCTTTAATTCTTCTAGCTCTTTGTTAAATATCTCTTGTATCTTCTTGATCTTTGCCTCTATTCTTTTTCCGAGGTCCTAGATCATCTTCACTATCATTATTCAGAATTCTTTTTCTGGAGAGTTGCTTATCTCCACTTCATTTAGTTGTTTTGCTGGGGTTTTAACTGGTTCTTCATCTGGTACATAGTCCTCTACCTTTTCATTTTGTTTATCTTTCTGTGAACATGGTTTTCATTCCACAGGCTACAGGATTGTAGTTCTTCTTGCTTCTGGTGTCTTCTCTCTGGTGGATGAGGCTATCTAAAAAGTATGTGCAAGTTTTCTGATGGGAGGGACTGGTGGTGGTTAGAGCTGGGCGTTGCTTTGGTGGGAAGAGCTCAGTAAAACTTTAATCTGCTTCTCTGCTGATGGGTGGGGCTGAGTTCCCTCCCTGTTGGTTGTTTGGCCTGAGGCGACCTGGCACTGGAGTCTACCAGCTCTTTGGTGGGGCTAATGGCAGATTCCGGGAGGGCTCACACCAAATAGTACTTCCCAGAATTTCTGCTAACAGTGTCCTTGTCCCTGTGATGAACTATAGCCACCCCCCGCCTCTGCAGCAGACCCTCCAACACTAGCAGGTAAGTCTGGTTCAGTCTCCTATTGGGTCACTGTTCCTTTCCCCTGGGTCCTGATGCACATACTACTTTGTGTGTACCCTTCAAGAGTGAAGTCTCTGTTTCCCCCACTCCAGTCAAAGTCCTGCAATCAAATCCCGCTAGCCTTCAAAGTCTGATTCTTTAGGAATCCTCCTCCCGTTGCCAGACTCGCAGGTTGGGTAGCCTGATGTGGAGTTCAGAACCTTCACTCCAGTGGGTGGACTTCTGTGGTATAAGTGTTCTCCATTTTGTGAGTCACCCACCCAGTGGTTATGAGATTTGATTTTATTGTGATTTTACCCCTTCTACCACCTCATTGTGGTTTCTCCTTTGTCTTTGGATGTGGGGTGTCTTTTTTGGTGAGTTCCAGTGTCTTCCTGTTGATGATTGTTCAGCAGTTAATTATGATTCTGGTGCTCTTGCAAGAGGGAGTGAGCACACTTCCTCTACTCTGCCATCCTGAACCAATCTCCCTCCTTTCAATTTTCTAGTGCACAATTCTCATGAGAATGTTAAATCTCCCCAGATAACTGTATTTGTTCCTTATTATTTGTTTCAATTATAATCAAATTCAGTAATTTTCTGGTTGGGAGAATTACTAGAAAACATAAAATATTCTATATATTTCAGATCTGTTGAAAGTTCAAAAAATATCAATTAGAGAGTTTCATAGTGATAATTTGAACTATTTATTTCTAATTAATATTTATAATATTATACAAAGTCCTAAGATGGGTTCAGTTTGTTGTAGATACTTAAAGAAAAAACAGTATTACCCCTTTCACTAATTTAGTTTTCTTCATTCAGTTACTTAGAGATAATAGGAATACTTTTAATAGGTATATCTATATAAATATTCATGCTAATAAAGTACAGATTAGCTTTTTTTGAAGTAAGTTCTATATTCAAGTAAATGCCCAATCAAGGAAGACTGGCAGTCCATTTAAGATGTTTGTGATTTCAAAATAGATATTGGCATGGCTTTGTGTCAGAGAAGCTCAAGATAGATTTCTGGCTCTTCTCCCCATGACTAATTAGTAATTTCTCAGTTTCATTATTTCTTGATTTAAGATGCTCCTCTCCAGTTACCAATTCATACCTGAAAAGGTGATTTTTAAAATAATTATAGAGGCAGAGGAGAAAGAAAGGGTGAATGAAAGGAGAATATGGGAGGGAGAAACACAGGAAAATAAAGTAATTACAAATAACAAAATGGTTGCCCAGCAGAAAGAAAGACAAATGTGGGGAAAGAAAATGAGGATGCTCATAGGAAACACAAGAAATTGGAAGAAAGAAGTGCGAAGAATTAAGGTGGCCTTTTAAGGAGAGAAGAAAAGAAGTCTGGTCAGACTAATTCATTCATCTGTTGAGCATTTGCTATGACTATGTGGTAAGCATTGTGGTAGGTCTTTTCTATAAGGTAAAGGGAAATATTATTTCAGACCTCAAAAGACTTAGAGTCTGTTGTAAATATTAGTTCTAACTAGGATTGAACCTGAAATATTCTGGTTAAGTTGGATGCATTATCTTCTGTTCCAGTGGCCTTTTGTATTATGTAGAAAAATTAAAAAATTATAAATGACTAGATTTTTTTTTTAAAAAAAGCAAGACAACAGAGGCTGCTTAAAATAATAAATAATCACAAAAACATAGCAAGTTTCTACACATGAGATATGATTAAATGGCATCAGGAAAGCCTTTATAATACCACCTCTGCCCATGGAAAGTGCCTCAATCTCCTGTGTTTCTAATCTCATTCTTATGGCTCAGGAAAGTAAGAGGAAGCATCCTTTCCGTCCTAAATTTCTGTTGGTCCATACAATAGGAACCTCTGACTTCTGGTATGTAATTGGTAGAAGCATCCAAACATTCTTCCACTTCTCACTTGATTCTCCTATGTGAGAAGGAGTGGTTTATCTGATTGATGAGAAGGTAAGAATATGACTTCTGTGAATTCCTATTTCTCTATCAGGTGTGGTTATATGCTGAAGGTCTTTATATATGCATGGCTTCTGACTCCCTGTCCCTACTCTTGGCAGGTGAAAGATGAGAGGTGTTCTCCATGTAGCTGACTGGGTAAGGCTTCTCTGTAAACTGGCTCTCCCCTCACATGGGTCTGAAGATCTGAATGTAACGGTCTGGTGAGGGGTAGGGAGTGGTGGAAGCACTAGGAAGCCAATTTTACCATTTTACCACCAAATTTAGGCCAAATTCCCTAGTTCAGCTTTACCTGCAGTAAAGTGAGCCCCTATTTGCTCCCTGTGTGTATTTTTCAATGGTCTAGTGTGTCATTAATTATATTCCTCACACCAGAATAAGGAGGCTTTAGTTCAGATGAAACTTCTATGTAAGAAGAGTGGCTAATTAAGCTTGAAGGTGCCATTGATTCCTTGGTTTGAATGCGTGTGTCAGTTTCCTACTGACAGAGGCAAGGGAAGGGTAGGAGCTCCTGGTGCTGCATAGGGCACACTGGCCAGTGGGGGTACTCTGGGTGGGGGGCAGAGTTACTGAATAAGAAAAGGGAGACCCAAGAGAAGAGTAGAAAGACCTTAAACTAGCAATTTACTTCATTTTTTTCTAAGAAGAGCTTTTAAGTGCTAGCCATCATCTCTATTTAGCAGATGCTTGAGAACTTTGCATCCAGAGAAATTCATAAGAACTGTATGGAGATAATTACTGAACACAAAGGGAGACTTGCCCCCTCCCAACAATAAACAAACAAAAGGAAAATAACTAAAACTCTGAGGGTATTATTTTACATTTCTCCAAACATAAAATCTTTACCAAACTTATTTACTTGTATTCACACAGAGAGTAGGTATTACTGTAGCTATTTTTACAGAATTTATCTTGAGGATTGGAGAAATTAAGTAGTTTGCCTAAAGTTACAGTTAAGCAATGCTAAACAAAGGGCACCAGATTTTGCTCCATCATCAGTTCTGAACAATAGATCCCCCTACCAGAACCACTATCATTGTCCTGGACACTTGATGTGGTTGCCACCATTCCAGAATATATCATCTTCTGCTTCTCCTTCTTTGCACAATTAGCTTCTATTGCAAAGACTAGAGTGAGTGCATCTTATTGGTTGAGCCTAAGCCATGTTCCCATCCTCTAACTGCAGGAAAAGCTAGAATAGCAAGTATCTGAGGCTTTTAATGTTTACAGTGAGAGAAAAGGAAGATTTCAGATCATGGGCAACAAAATAATGCAAATATCCACTCTAATTACTGGATAAATTAAAAGCTTAGTCCTTCAGTTGTACTAACCACATTTCCAGTGCTCAAGAGACACACGTGGCTACTGGCTTCCATATTGGACAGTGTAGATATAGAATATTTCCATATCACAGAAACGTCTATTGGACAGCACTGGCCTAGCAACATTTCTCATTGTATTAATGTGCAAACTAAGGCCCCTGGAGGTTAATGGATTTGTCAAGGTCACAGAGCCAGCTAATATTCAATTAAAAACTAGATATCAAATTTCCTGACTCCCTCTTCATTGCTCTACCTATTACAGCTTAATGTCTTTCAATTTAAAGTTGTAAATGTTATGTTTGTTTCCACATTTCTTTTTTTATTCCAAAGTCTATGGTTTATTGTATTAATGTGAAGAACTAGGAAGCTTCAATGGAAAGCTTTTATGGCTATAGAGACAGTTATTATCAGATCCTGGATACAGTATTTTCTGACTCTTGGTCTCCAAATGAATTGTTGCATAGAACATTGAGAAAATAATGTTGAAGCTTTTAATTTAGCCAGTCATGGAAAGGGGAAAAAACTCATGTACATGCACGATACCAAAGGTTAAAGGGAGGATGCTCTGCATCTTCAGCATTCGTTGTCTAGAGGCTGAATTCCTGTCCATGTCTGCAGAGTGGCAGAGACACTTTCAGCCACAGTCAGGAAGTTGGTCTCTGACATGGAATGCTACTCTTCAAGTGTTTCCCAAAGACTAGCAATAGCTAGAAGAACAGATCCAAGAGAAATATTTACATCCACACCCACTCAAAGACTCTGGCTCTTTTCCTGCTGGACACACACTTGCTGTGCTGCTAGCAACTGGGGGAGCAACAGAGAGCATACCCGGTCTCTCCTCGTGTAGCACTGTGGATGCTCAAAGGAAGGCACTGACCCTAGGGAGACACACACACTTCTACCCCTAAATCCAAAGTGAGCGCACTCCTGCTGCCATAGAGACTGCTTGGTTACCAACACTATAAGGGTGATTCTGAGGGAGCAGTCTTCAAATGTTTTCGTTTCCAGGAATGTTATCTTCAATAGGATTAAGACACTATCCTTCACACTCCCTGGAATAAGTTATAATCATCCCCAAATACTTATTTTCCTCTCTCCAAATAGCACACAGGACAATGTTAAAAGAAGGTGAGTGAACAGCACACATGGCCCTTGACAGTGGGAGCTGACATTCTAAACAAGCAGCATGTAGAAGTCAACCGAATAAGGGCAGACAGCCCAGCTCATCTTTCCAGCCTCAGCCTCCCCTAGTTCCTCGCAAATAATGAGATGTACCCTTTCCTGTATTTCAAAAGTATTTTCTAGATACTTTTATAATTCCTCTTATTATTCCTATAATTGTTAACTATTATGTTCCCCATTATTCTTTAAGTGTCTTAAGAGCAGGGAATAAGTCTCATTTATTTTTTCTGTAATCTATTAAACACCCTTCATGAGCACTACTCTAAGCTAAGCACTGTCCTAGGCTCTGGGTATACAATGGGGAGCAAAACAGAGAGCAAGGGCTCCTAGGGTTTACACACTAATAATGGCCAAATACACAAGTAAATAGACAAATAAGGGGTGGAGAGTGGTGGGAGGCTGCCATTTCAGATAGGCTAGCCAAGGAAGATACTTCAGGTGATATGATGGTTGAACAGAAACCGGAATAAAATAAGGATGCAAATCGTGTGGTATGTCCAGAGGCAGAGTTTTCCAAGTAGATGGAGCAGCAAGCGGCTGGTTCAACATATATTCACTAATATAACATAGCTACTGGTTACATAATATGTACCAAACACCAGGGAAAGGGACATAAGAAGACACAGATCCTGTGGCCAAGTAGATGAATCAAATATGCAAAGACTACAAGAACACGGAAGTGGAAGAGGAAATGACTAGCCTACCTACAAGTGCCCTCAACCTTGCTACACAGAACCTCTCAGATGTGTCTTCATTACACCACATAAATGCCTCATCACAAGGCCTATAATACAATCTGTGTACCTTAAACATCCAAGCCTATTTAAGTTCACTCAAATGTACCTATTTAAGGTCTAGGAATCATCAAAAAGTCATTCCCATAATTCTTACTATCACCAGCCCCCTCAATGGAAATTAAGAGGGTAAGACAAAACATTTCTCTACTTAATGTGGTGAATGACTTCAGCATAATCATGCTGGAAGTCAAAAAGCAATAACTTCCAGTTCAACTGGAAAATCATGGAAGTGTATCTCCCAAGATCTGCTCATGTTCAACTAAAACAAGAATGTCAAAAGGGCCCTCAGGGGCTCAATAGTTTTCCAGTCTGGAACATTCTTGGAGGAGAATCCTGAGGCCTAAAGGAATGGGAGCCCCGTGGTTAGAGGATGATGAAGAGCAAAGATAAATGATGATGAGAGAAGAATACTAAAATTGTTAACAAACAACAACCAAAAAAAAAAAAAAAAAAAGGGGAAGCCCGGGCATATACCCAGAGAAAACCATAATTCAAAAGGACACATGCCCCCCAATGTTCACTGAAGCACTATTTACAACAGCCAGGTCATGGAAGCAACCTAAATGCCCATCAACAGATGAATGGATAAAGAAGATGTGGTACATATATACAATGGAATATTACTCAGCTATAAAAAGGAAAGACATTGGCTCATTTGTAGAGACATGGATGGACCAAGAGACTGTCATATAGAGTGAAGTAAGTCAGAAAGAGAAAAACAAATATCGTATGTTAACACATGTATGTGGAATCTAGAAAAATGGTATAGATGAACCGGTTTGCAAGGCAGAAACAGAGACACAGATGTAGAGAACAAACATATGGACACAAAGGGGGGAAAGCAAGGAGGGTGTGGTGGGATGAAGTGGGTGATTGGGATTGACATATATACATTAATATGTATAAAACAGATAACTAATAAGAACCTGCTGTATAAAAAAATTAAATTATATTAAAAAAAAGAATCAATTGAAAAAATAAAAGTAGAAGGACATTCTAAAAGAACAAAAGAGCAAGCAGCAGCTAATGGAAACAAAAACAATGAAGGCCACTGGTTGGTTTTACAGCTACTTATAAGGTCATATTAAAGAGATGGTGATATAATTCTCAAATATTGGCTTAGCGCTGGACTTTGCAACTTCTATAACTATTGACATTTTGAACTAGGTAACTGTTTTGCTGTGGGCATCTGTCCTGTACCTTGCAGAATGTTTTGCAGAATCCCTGTACTGTACCCACTGGATTCCATTAGCAAACCACACCCCCAGGTTGTAACAATTGAAAATTGTCACCAGACAATGCCAAATATCTCCTGGGTGTCAAATCCTTCCCTCATCCCATTAAGAACCACTGACTTTGTGTGATATCTTTTGTTCTACTGAATCTCTTTTATTTATACTCATTCCTTTGTTTCTTTTTATTCTGCACTTTACCAAGAAGTTTTGGTGAAAGGGAATTATAAAAATAAGGCATAAACTTCAGCTACCTTTACAGTGGGAAGCTACTATATTAAAGGTGGTTAAAAGATTGTTTTGACACTCAAGAAAGAAAAATCATGTTAACTCAAATCAAATTATGTACCCTTCTCCCCAGATCTTTGCCATCATTTATCTAACCCCTACTTATATTTTAGAATTTAATTTGGGAAGCTCTCCTGACAGCTCCAATCCCAGTCCCCCCGAGTGATGTTTCTCCCCTGTGTTCCCATTTTTAGCTTTGTAAACTAGTTTATTACAAATTATTATCTTACTTTATTCTACTGTCTTTTGTTCCTTGGTATACTGTCAGCCCCTTGAAGCCATTATTATATATTATCAATAATTGGTCCTTGATCAGTCCTTCAGGCAGTCAACAAGTGTTTATTGAATGACTGATACCTTTAAGAAATAGAGTCTTGATTGAGACAACAAACTAGGGAATCTGGGATAACAAAGAGCAGAATGAGGGTTACTGAAGATACAGAAAAGAAGCCTCAAATGACAAGAGTTCATCTTTTTTGTGCCTGAGTAGTATTTCATTGTATACATATACTACTATTCTTTATCCATTCATCCCTGGACACTGAGGTTGTTTCCATATCCTCCCTAATGTAAATAATGCTGTGATGAACACAGGGATGCATATATCTTTTTGAATTAGAGTTTTCATATTCTTTGGATAAATAACCAGAAGTGGAATAAGTGGATTGTATGGCAGTTTCATGCTTAATTTTTTGAGGAATATACATAATGTTATCCATAGTTGCTGTACCAATTTACATTTTCACCAACAGTGTATGAGAGTTCCCTTTTTTCACATCTTCCCAAACACTTGTTATTTCTTGCCTTTTCGATGACAGACATTCTAATGGGCATGAGGTGATATCTCATTATAGTTTTGATTTGCATTTCCCTTAGGGATGTTGAGCATCTTTCTTGTGCCTGTTGGCCACCTGTATGTCTCCTTTGGAAAAATGTCTATTCAGACCCTCTGCCTATTTTAAAATCAGGTTGTTGGGTTTTTGTTGTTGAATTGTATGAGTTCTTTATATATTTTAGATATTAACCCTATATCAGGTATAAGATTTGCAAATGTCTTCTCCCATTCAGTAGGTGGTCTTTTTGTTGTGTTGATGGTTTCCTTTGCTGTGCAGAAGGTTTTTAGTTTGATGTATTCCCACTTGTTTATTTTTGCTTTTGCTTCCCTTGCTCAAGGAGACATATCTAGGAAGATACTACTAAAACTGATGTCAAAGAATGTACTGCCTTTCTATTCTTCTAGGAGTTTTATGCTTTCAAGCTTTACATTCAAGTCTTTATTTTTATTTATTTATTTATTTAAACATCTTTATTGGAGTATAATTGCTTTACAGTGGTGTGTTAGTTTCTGCTTTATAACAAAGTGAATCAGCTATACATATACATATATCCCCATATCTCTTCCTGCCTGCATCTTCCTCCATCCCACCCTCCCTATCCCACCCCTCTAGGTGGTCACAAAGCACTGACCTGATCTCCCTGTGCTATGCCGCTGCTTCCCACTAGCTATCTGTTTTACATTTGGTAGTATATATAAGTCCATGCCACTCTCCCACTTTGTCCCAACTTACCCTTCCCCCTCCCCATGTCCTCAAGTCCATTCTCTAGTAGGTCTGTGTCTTTATTCCCATCCTGCCCCTAGGTTCTTCATAACCATTTTTTTTTTTTAGATTCCATATATATGTATTAGCATACAGTATTTGTTTTTCTCTTTCTGACTTACTTCACTCTGTATGACAGAATCTATGTCCATCCACCTCACTACAAATAACTCAGTTTCGTTTCTTTTTATGGCTGAGTAATATTCCATTGTATATATGTGCCACATCTTCTTTATCCATTCATCTGTTGATGGACACTTAGGTGGCTTCCATGTCCTGGCTATTGTAAATAGAGCTGCAATGAACATTGTGGTACATGACTCTTTTTGAATCATGGTTTTCTCAGGGTATACACCCAGTAGTGGGATTGCTGCATCATATGGTAGTTCTATTTATAGTTTTTTAAGGAACCTCCATACTGTTCTCCAGAGTGGCTGTATCAGTTTACATTCCCACCAACAGTGCAAGAGGGTTCCTTTTTCTCCACACACTCTCCAGCATTTATTGTTTGTAGATATTTTGATGATGGCTATTCTGACTGGTGTGAGGTGATACCTCAATGTAGTTTTGATTTGCATTTCTCTAATGATTAGTAATGTTGAGCATCCTTTCATGTGTTTGTTGGCACTCTGTATATCTTCTTTAGAGAAATGTCTATTTAGGTCTTCTGCCCATTTCTGGATTGGGGTTTTTTTTTTTTTTTTTTTTGATATTGAGCTGCATGAGCTGCTTGTAAATTTTGGAGATTAATCCTTTGTCAGTTGTTTCATTTGCAAATATTTTCTCCCATTCTGAGTGTTGTCTTTTCATCTTGTTTATGGTTTCCTTTGCTGTGCAAAAGCTTTGAAGTTTCATTAGGTCCCATTTGTTTATTTTTGTTTTTATTTCCATTTCTCTAGGAGGTGGGTCAAAAAGGATCTTGCTGTGGTTTATGTCATAGAGTGTTCTGCCTATGTTTTCCTCTAACAAGTCTTTATTTTGAGTTGATTTCTTAGTATTGTGTAAAATAGTGCTCTAGTTTCATTCTTTTTTTTTTTTTTTTTGCAGTACATGGGCCTCTCACTGCTGTGGCCTCTCTCGTTGCGGAGCACAGGCTCCGGACGCACAGGCTCAGCAGCCATGGCTCACGGGCCCAGCTGCTCTGTGGCATGTGGGATCTTCCCAGACCGGGGCACAAACCCATGTCCCCTGCATTGGCAGGTGGACTCTCAACCACTGCACCACCAGAGAAGCCCTCCCAACACCATTTATTGAGGAGACTATCTTTTCTCCATTGTATGTTCAATGTTCTTTGTCATAAATTAATTGCCCATATACATATGGGTTTATTTCTGGGCTTTCAGTTCTGTTCCATTGATCTGTATATCTGTTTTTCTGCTGATATCATGCTGTTTTGATTATCGTAGCTTTGTAGTACAATTTGAAATCAGGGAGTGTGATATCTTCAGCTTTGTTCTTTTTTCTCAGGATTGCTTTGGCTATTAGGGTTCTTTCATGGTTCCATATAAATTTTAGGATTTTTTGCTCTATTTCTGTAAAAAGTGTCACTGGGATTTTGATAACGGATGCATTGAATCTGTAGATTGCCTTAGATAATATAAACATTTTAACAATGTTAATTCTTCCAGTCCATGAAAACTAAATATCTATTTCTTTGTGTCTTCTTTAATTTCTTTCAATAATGTCTTAAAGTTTTCAGTTTACAAGTCTTTCACCTTGTGGGTTAAATTTATCCCTAGGTATTTTATTCTTTTTGTAATAATTGTAAATGGGATTATTTTCTTAATTTCTCCTTCTCCTAGTTCATTGTTAGTGTATAGAAACATGAGATATTTGTATATTGTTTTTCTACCCTGCAAATGTACAGTATTCATTTATTATTTCTAATAGTTTTTTGGTGGAGTCTTTTGGGATTTCTCTACATAAAATTATGTCATGCAAAATGGTGACAATTTTACTTCTTCCTTTCCAATTTGTGTGTTTTTAATTTTTTTCTTGCCTAATTGCTCTGTCTAGGATTTCCAATATTATGTTGAGTAAAAGTGGTGAAAGTGGGCATCCTTTTTTATCCCTGATCATAGAGGGATAGCTTTCAGTTTTTCACCATTTAGTGTGATATTAACTGTGGGTTTGTCATATATGTTCTTTATTATGTTGAGATACATTACTTCTACACTTATTTTATTGAGAGTTTTTATTATAAATAGGTGTTAAGTCTTGACAAATGCTTTTTCTGCATCTATTGAGACAATCATATAATTTTTATCTTTCATTTTGTTAATATGGTGCATCATATTGATTGATTTGTGGATGTTGTACCATTCCTGCATCCATTTGTGACAACATAGATGGATCTTGAAGGCATTACACTAAATGAAATAAGTCAGATGGAGAAAGACAAATACTGCATGATTTCACTCATACATATATTATTTTAAAAAGTAAAATAAAATAAGTGAACAAACGAAACCAAACAAAAACAAACACATTGATACAGAGAACAAAGTAGTGGTTACCAGAGGAAGAGAGATGTGGAAGAACAAAATGAGTAAAGGGAGTCAACTGTATGGTGAGGAATGGAAATTAAACTTTTGTTGATGAGCATGCTACAGTGTATACAGATGTCAAAATATAATGTTGTACACGTAAAACTTACATAATGTTATAAATTGTTACCTCAACTTAAAAATGCAAGAGATATATACATAAAAAGGAAAAATAGAAAGAAAGAAATGCAAGGAAGTCATCACTCTAAAAGTCAGGATAGTGGTTATTTAAGGGAGGAGAAAAGGGGTTATGACCAGAACTTAAAGGGCTTCTAGGGTGGTTGGCAAAGCTTTATTTCTTTACCTGATATAGTCTGGAAGGATATTTATTTTACAATTCATTAAGTAATGCATTTGATTGTATGTCTTTCTGTATCTGTTTTGTTTAATAATGTTTTTAGTTTAAATTACCTGTATATGATACAAAGTCCAGACTGAAAAAAGGGTATACATTGAAAAAAAAAAGAAAGAAAAAATTCTCATTAAAAAAAAAAGAGGCATAATATATCTAGAGTTGGCTGTCAATGTATGTTCTGAGGAACTAATATCAATCACAAAATGGGTATAATGAAATATTTAAGGTAATAAATGCTATAAGACTTGCCACTGGCAAGGTTATCAAACATTTGAAATATATCTGTTTCCTACTTGCTAATATTCCTCCTGACATCATGCTGTCTAGTGGGTGTGAGATTCAAACTCTGAGTTCAGGCACATTGCTGTACAACCACAAAAAATTGATGATAATCATATATCTCTATATATTAAATATATTATACAAATATATGTATTAGATAAATGTATATAAATTATATATAATGATATATTAAATGGCATGTAAATATATATATTTTTTCACATTCCAACCAATTCTCTATCACTATCACTGTTGCTATCTCTTGGTCTAAGTCATCACATTCTCACCTAGGATACTGAAATAGCCTCCCCTGATTCTCTACTTCTGCATTTGCCCATTCTTCTGTTCACTACTGTCCAGTGGTTTTCTATGTTACCCAGGGTAAAAATCAAAGCCCTGACAATGGCCTACAAGTCCCTGAATAATGTGCCCACCCCCCATTTTTGACTTCATCTCCTCTCACTCTTCCATTTGATTACTCTTTCTGTCCACCACACAGCCTGTCTTGCTGGTTCTTGAACAGGCAGTCATGTTTCCTTGACTGAGAATGTTACTTTTTCTTATCTTTCATTCCATTCAAGATAGCTCAAATATCCTTTGTCAGAGGTTTTTACCACTTTGTATAAATAACAACCCATCTTCCTCCCATGGCACCCCCACTCCCACCTCTGGCCCTCCCTGTCTCCCTTGCTCTGTTTCATTTTTCTCCATAACACTTAAGACCATCTGACACACTGAATATTTATTGGCTTATTTGTTCATTATCTATCTTCTCTCACAGGCATATAACATACTTGCATCCAGATTTAATCTATTTTGCTCTAGATAAATGTTTGTTGATGAATGAGTGAATGTTGCGAAGGATAAGTCTGTCATACAGAGTGAAGTAAGTCAGAAAGAGAAAAACAAATACCATAAGCTAACACATATATATGGAACCTTAAAAAAAAATGGTTATATCTTCTTCTCAGATTGATCCCTTGATCATTATGCAGTGTCCTTCCTTCTCTCTTGTAACATTCTTTATTTTAAAGTCTATTTTATCTGATATGAGTATTGCTACTCCAGCTTTCTTTTGATTTCCATTTGCATAGCATAACTTTTTCCATCCCGCCACTTTCAGTCAGTATGTGTCCCTAGGTCTGAAGTGGGTCTCTTGTAAACAGCATACATATGGGTATTTTTGTATCCATTCAGTGAGCCTTTGTCTTTTGGTTGGAGCATTTTATCCATTCATCTTTAAGATAATTATCAATATGTATGTTCTTATGACCATTTTCTTAATTGTTTTGGGTTTGTTTTTGTAGGTCCTTTTCTTCTCTTGTGTTTCCCATTTAGGAAAGTTCCTTTACCATTTGCTGTAGAGCTGGTTTGGGGGTGCTGAATTCTCTTAGCTATTGCTTGTCTGTAAAGCTTTTGATTTCTCCATCGAATATGAATGAGATCCTTGCCAGGTAGAGCAAACTTGGTTGTAGGTTCTTCCCTTTCATCACTTTAAGTATATCATGCCACTCCCTTCTGCACCCAACATAGGAGCACCTCAATACATAAGGCAACTGCTAACAGCTATAAAAGAGGAAATTGACAGTAACACAATAATAGTGGGGGACTTTAACACCTCACTTACACCAATGGACAGATCATCCAAAATGAAAATAAATAAGGAAACACAAGCTTTAAATGACACAATAGACCAGGTAGATTTAATTGATATTTATAGGACATTCCATCCAAAAACAGCAGATTACCCTTTCTTCTCAAGTGTGCACAGAACATTCTCCAGGATAGATCACATCTTGGGTCACAAATCAAGCCTCAGTAAATTTAAGAAAATTGAAATCATATCAAGCATCTTTTCTGACCACAACGCTATGAGATTAGAAATGAATTACAGGGGAAAAAACGTAAAAAACACAAACACATGGAGGCTAAACAATACATTACTAAATAACCAAGGGATCATTGAAGAAATCAAAGAAAAAATACCTAGAGACAAATGGCAATGAAAACATGATGATCCAAAACCTATGGGATGCACCAAAAGCAGTTCTAAGAGGGAAGTTTATAGCTATACAAGCCTACCTCAAGAAACAAGAAAAGTCTCAAATAAACAATCTAATCTTACACCTAAAGGAACTAGATAAAGAACAAACAAAACCCAAAGTTAGTAGAAGGAAGGAAATCATAAATATCACAGCAGAAATAAATGAAATAGAAACAAACAAAATGATAGCAAAGATCAATAAAACTAAAAGCTGGTTCTTTGAGAAGATAAACAAAATTGATAAACCATTAGCTAGACTCATCAAGAAAAAGAGGGAGAGGACTCAAATCAATAAAATTAGAAATGAAAATGGAGAAGTTACAATGGACACTGCAGAAATACAACGCATCCTAAGAGACTACTACAAGCAACTTTATGCTGATAAAATGGACAACCTGGAAGAAATGGACAAATTTTTAGAAAGGTATAAGCTTCCAAGACTGAACGAGGAAAAAATAGAAAATATGAACAGACCAATCACAAGTAATGAAATTGAAACTGTGATGAAAAATCTTCCAACAAACAAAAGTCCAGGACCAGATGGCTTCACAGGTGAATTCTATCAAACATTTCCAGAAGAGCTAACACCTACCCTTCTCAAGCTCTTCCAAAATATTGCAGAGAAGGAGCACTCCCAAACTCATTCTATGAGGCCACCATCACCCTGATACCAAACCAGACAAAGATACTACAAACAAAGAAAATTACAGACCAATATCAGTGATGAATATAGATGCAAAAATCCTCAACAAAATACTAGGAAACAGAATCCAACAACACATTAAAAGGATCATACACCATGATAAAGTGAGATTTATCCCAGGGATACAAGGATTCTTCAAAATATGCAAATCAATCAATGTGATACACCATATTAACAACTTGAAGAATAAAAACCATATGATGATCCCACTAGATGCAGAAAAACTTCTGACAAAATTCAACACCCATTTATGATAAAAACTCTCCAGGGCTTACCTGGTGGCACAGTGGTTGAGAGTCTGCCTGCCAATGCAGGGGACGCAGGTTGGGGCCACAGTCCGGGAGGATCCCACATGCCGCGGAGCGGCTGCACCCGTGGGCCATGGCCGCTGGGACTGCGCGTCCGGAGCCTGTTGCTCTGCAACGGGAGAGGCCACAACGGTGAGAGGCCCGCATACCGCAAAACAAACAAGGAACAACAACAAAAAAACTCTCCAGAAAGTGGGCATAGAGGGAACCTACCACAACATAATAAAGGCCATCCATATACGACAAACCCACAGCAAACATCATTCTCAATAGTGAAAAACCAAAAGCATTTCCTCTAAGATCAGGAACAAGACAAGGATGTCCACTCTCACCACTATTATTCAATATAGTTTTGGAAGCCCTAGCCACGGCAATCAGAGGAGAAAAAGAAATATAAGGAATACAACTTGGAAAAGAAGAAGTAAAACTGTCACTGTTTGCAGATAACATGATTCTATACATAGAGAATCCTAAAAATGCCACCAGAAAACTACTAGAGCTAATCAATGAATTTGGTAAAGTTGCAGCATACAAAATTAATGCACAGAAATCTCTTGCATTCCTAGACACTAATGATGAAAAATCTGAAAGAGAAATTAAGGAAACACTCCCATTTACCATTGCAACATAAAGAATAAAATACCTAGGAATAAACTTACATAGGGAGACAAAAGACCTGTATGCAGAAAACTATAAGGCACTGATGAAAGAAATTACAGATGATACCAACACATGGAGAGATATACCATGTTCTTGGATTCGAAAAATCAATATTGTGAAAATGACTATACTACCCAAAGCAATCTAGATTCAGTGCAAACCCTATCAAATTACCAATGGCATTTTTTTATGGAACTAGAACAAAAAAAATCTTAAAATCTGTATGGAGACACAAAAGACCCCAAATAGCCAAATCAGTCTTGAGGGAAAAAAACAGAGCTGGAGGAACCAGACTCCCTAACTTCAGACTAAACTACAAAGCTACAGTAATCAAGAGAATGTGGTCCTGGCACAAAAACAGAAACATAGACCAATGGAACAAGATAGAAACCCCAGAGATAAACCCACACACCTATGGTCAACTAATCTTTGACAAAGGAGGCAAGGATATACAATAGAGAAAAGACTGTCTCTTCAATAAGTGGTGCTGGGAAAACTGGACAGCTACATGTAGAAGAATAAAATTAGAACACTTCCTAATGCCATACACAAAAATAAACTCAAAATGGATTAGACACCTAAATGTAAGACCAGACACTATAACACTCTTAGAGGAAAACATAGGAAGAACACACTTTGACATAAATCACAGCAAGATCTTTCTTGACCCACCTCCTAGAGTAATGGAAATAAAAACAAAAATAAACAAATGAGACCTAATGAAACTTCAAAGCTTTTGCACAGCAAAGGAAACCATAAACAAGACAAAAAGACAACCCTCAGAATGGGACAAAATATTTGGAAATGAACCAATGGACAAAGGATTAATCTCCAAAATATATAAACAGCTCATGCAGCTCAATATTAAAGAAACAATAACCCAATCCAAAAATGGGCAGAAGACGTAAATAGACATTTCTCCAAAGATGGCATACAGATGGCCAAGAAGCACATGAAAAGCTGCTCAACATCACTAATTATTAGAGAAATGCAAATCAAAACTATAATGAGGTATCATCTCACACCAGTTAGATTGGGCATCATCTGAAAATCTACAAACAACAAATGCTGGAGAGGGTGTGGAGAAAAGGGAACCCTCTTGCACTGTTGGTGGGAATGTAAATTAATTCAGCCACTATGGAGAACAGTGTGGAGGTTCCTTAAAAAAGTAAAAATAGAATTACCATATATTCCAACGATCCCACTACTGGGCATATACCCAGAGAAACCATAATTCAAAAAGACACATGAACCCCTATGTTCATTGCAGCAATATTTACAATAGCCAGGACATGGAAGCAACCTAAATGCCCATCGACAGATGAATGGATAAAGAAGATATGGTACATAATACAATGGAATATTAGCCATAAAAAGGAACGAAATTGAGTCGTTTGTTGAGATGTGGATGGATCTAGAGACTGTCATACAGAGTGAAGTAAGTCAGAAAGAGAAAATCAAATATTGTGTATTAACGCATGTATGTGGAACCTAGAAAAGTGGTACAGAAGAACTGGTTTGCAGGGCAGAAGCTGAGACACAGATGTAGGGAAGAAACGTATGGACACCAAGGGGGGAAAGCTGCAGGGGTTGGGGATGGTGTTGTGATGAATTGGGAGATTGGGATTGACATGTATACACTGATGTGTATAAAACTGATGACTAATAAGAAACTGCTATATAAAAAATAAATTAAATTAATTCAAAAATTCAAAAAAAAGTGGTACTGATGAACCTACAGTAGCAGGGCAGGAATAAAGACATAGACATAGAGAATGGACTTGAGGACAAGGGAGGGTTCAGGGGGAAGCTGGGGCAAAGTGAGGGTAGCATTGACATATATACACTACTGAAAGTAAAATAGCTAGTGGGAAGCAGCTGCATAGCACAGGGAGATCAGTTCAGTGCTTTGTGATGACCTAGAGACGTGGGATAGGGAAGGTGGTAGGGAGGCTTAAGAGGGAGGGGATATGGGGATATATGTATGCATATGGCTAATTCACTTTGTTGTACAACAGAAACTAACACAGTATTGTGAAGCAATTATACTCCAATAAAGATCTATTAAAAATTAAATATTCTGATTTATAATTAAAAAAGAAAGACAAGGAAGTGAGGGGTAGAGTTTCAGAGCTTTATACTTGGAGCAGAAATAACTCATATTACAAACAATCAGAGGGGTAAAAAGATTATAATGACGGGGATGATGGGAATGATGATAGTAACAACTATTATTTGCTGATCTTTTACTAGGCACTGTCACTAAGAGTTTGCAATGCTTCATTTAATTTTCCTTCAGCCATAAAATGCAGATTCTATTATTATCTCAGTTTCATAGATAAGGAAATAGAAACTTTAAAGAGTTAGATATCTTGCCTAAAGATACATGTTGGTAAATGTAATAGCTGTGATTTTTAACACATATCTGTTCCCAGAGCCTATACTGCAAACCGTTAGTCTAACATCTCCAAGAGATGTACAATGCTGTGTTAGGGTCTGCCAAAACAAAGCAAAATGCAACACAGCAAAACAGAAAGTCTGCCTAAAGCAAGAGTCCAAGATTAAAACCAGATCCATAGAGTTAGCAGACAGACCTTTTATTATAATGACAGTCCTATACTCTTGCTTCAGTAAGTAATAATAATTAAGAGGCAAAAAATACAAGCAAACTAAAAAGCAACTAAAATAAATATAAAAGAAAATAACTCTCTAGATGTGAATTATTTAATTCTCAGTCTATTTTGTTGTATTTCAAGATCTTGGTAAACTGGCCATTTCTTTATTTGTCCTCATTAGCAACATCCAAGTTTGCATTATTTTTCTCCCATATTCAGTTTCTTCATGAAATACATCATCTTGGCTTCTGGTTCAGTTAAAGTCCATAAGTAATGCCCCTTTATGATTGATTGCATCTTAAGTGAGGGATGTTGCTGTCTATGAAATAAGTGTGTGAAAATTACTTTGTTTTGTTTAGCTTCACGCTGAGAAGGTTAGTACACTGTCAATGTACGTGGTCACCCAAAAAGCTTTGATGGAGATTACAGTGAGATTAATGGTGTTTTTATTACTACTAACACAACACCCATTCTGCAGCTCATGGATCAAGGAGTAATTTTGACTTTTAAGTATTATTTAAGAAATCCATTTCATAAGACTATAGCTGCCGTAGATAGTGATTCCTCTAATGGATCTGAGCAAAGTCAAATGAAACCTTCTAGAAAGGATTCACCATTCTAGATGTCATTAAGAACATTTATGATTCATGTAAAGAGGTCAAAATATCCATATTTAACAGAAGTTTCAAAGAAGTTGATTCCAACCCTCATGGATGACTTTGAGAGGTTCAAGACTTCAGTGGAGGGAGTCAATGCAGAGGTAGAAATAGCAAGAGAACTAGAATTAGAAGTGGATCCTGAACATGTGACTGCATTGCTGTAATCTCATGATAAAATTTTAATGGATGAGGAGTTGTTTCTTACGGATGAGAAAAGAAAGTGGTTTTTTGAGATGGAAACTACTCCTGGTGAAGATGCTGTGAAGAGTGTTGAAAAGACAACAAAGGACTTAGAATATTACATAAACTTAGTTGATAAAACTAGCAAGTTTTGAGAAAATTAACTTAAATTTTGAAAGAAGTTCTACTGTGGGTAAAACACTATCAAATGGCATTGCATGCTACAGAGAAACTGTTCATGAAAGGAAGAGTGTATCAATGTGGAAAACTTCACTGTTGTCTTATTTTAAGAAATTGCCACAGCTACCCCAATCTTCAACAACTGTCCTGATCAGTCAGCAGACATCAACATCGAGGCAAGACCTTCCACCAGCAAAAAGATTACAATTCACTAAAGGCTCAGGTGATGGTTATGATTTTTAAGCAATAAAGTATTTTTAAATTAAGAAATGTACATTATTTTTAATACATAATGCCCTTGTGTACTTAATAGCCTACAGTATAGTGTAAACATAAGTTTTATGTGCATTGGAAAACCAAAAATTTCATGTAACTTGCTTTATTGCAATATTTTCTTTATTGTGGTGATTTGGAACTAAATCTGCAATATTTCCAAGGTATGCCTATATATTACTTAAGGTAAAATACTACACTGCCATTGAAAGATATACTTGGATTTCAACCATGTAAAAGTATGCCCAGAGAAAGAGGGGGGCAGAAAAGAAACACTGAAAATGGTTGTCTCTGGGTGGTAAATGTGAGGTGATAGTTTTCATTCTATATCTTGTATTTCAAAAATAGTTTACAAAGAAGCATGAAATATTTGCATAATTTAAAACCATTTATATTTTATTTAAGGAAAAAAGATGGGTTAATAGAAAATGCAATATGGCTAAAATTCCAACAAACTATTTGATCATAGACTTCTAATGAACTAGGAATACAGTTTCAGCAGAAAAGTTTCCCCTTCTCCAACACTGAAGTAAAAAAGTTAATGAAGAATTATACATATGCCAAACTGTACTGTTTTTTCAAAAGAAAGAGAGAAGAAAGGAAGGAAGAAAGAATAAAGAAGAAAAAAGGAAGAAAGAGATAGGAGGGAAGGAGGAAGCAAGGAAGGAAGAAGAAGGCTTTTCTGACAAAATGGAGTGGTCATAGGTTTCCACTGGCTCTGTAAATCTGGGAAAGAAACCAAACTTCTTGGCACTTCGCTTTTGCCAAAATGAGAGCAGTGATAAATTTTGGTGTAGTCGTTAATAACATGAACACTGTAACTTGATTCTAAACCTAAGACTCTGAGGCCATGTGGTCTGGGTTCAAATCCTAGCTCCACCACACACCAGCTGTATGACCTTGAACAAATTAACGAAGTTTTTCTTTTGAAAAATTGGGTTAAGAAAAAGGAGACATTCGGTTCTTGAAAGTTTTATTCTTAGAAAAGTGTCTGGTGCATAATAGGCATTATAAAAATGTTAACTTTTTTTATTAACCTCACTGGATTGTATTCACTTAACATGTCAGTTACTTTTTTTCCAGTATCCTTCTTTTACAGTCCTGCAGTTCAAATCTCAACATAGGTATCACTGGGCTTAAAATCAAGGTATCACCTGGGCTGTATTAATTTCTAGGGGCTCTAGGGGAGAATTTTTTCCTTGCCTTTTCCATCTTCTAGAGGCTACTGACATTCCTTGGTACATGACCCCTTCCTCCATCTTTAAAGCTAGTAACTTCAGGCTGAATCATTCTCATGCTGCTATCTCTTTTGTTTAATGCAGCTAAGAAAGATTCTCTGCATTTAAGAACTTGTGTGATTACACTGGGACCAACCAAATAATCTAAGATGATCTCTCCTTCTCACTGTCTTTAATCTTAACCACATCTGGCATGTAAAGTAACATATTCACAGGTTCTGAAGATTAAGGCATGGGCATCTTTGGGGGTCATTACTCTGCCAACCACACCTTCCCACTCCCTACAAATATAGACATATACTGAATGATCGTACCATACCTTTCTCTTTCATCTCCACACAATAAAGAAATTTCATAATGCCACAATTTTATCTAAAATAGAGATAAAATATTTTGTCTTAACCATTATCTGCAGGGGAAAGAGAGACTCCACTTTTTTTTTCCACAGCCATGATTTATGGGAACACTAAAGTAAGGGCTATGTATTTCACAATATCATTTCTAAGAATTATCAGATTAAAAGAAGAGATGGTCCTGGTAGCCTTCCCCAAAATGAATGATAATGTCTCTGTTTTTGCCTCTTGAGGTAGATAGCTAGGAAAATCTCTAACAATGGACAGGAGAGACTGATGCTCACTCCAAATAGCTCCCCTGTTATTTGATGCAGGAAATTCACATCATGATATAGTCCTCATTCTTTTAAAAAAAGGACCATTTTAAGAACACAAATATGTTATTTGAGATAATTAAAATAGTCATTAATACCTTGAGCCAATTGCCCTTGGAAAATGAGGAAACTGGGGGTGAGGGGATAGGAAATGTTCTAGAAAAGATGAAGAAAGAAGCACTACCAAAGTGTAGTTGAGGTACAGCTTGTATCAGACCCACTGAGGGCCCCCCAGGAACTCAAGGAAACTGATGGAAGGAGGGGACTTTAAGAATACACACCACAAATTCACCATGTAGCCAGAAAAGGAGGGTGATAGACACACTCGCCTTGTGCCTCACTAAATTGCCAGAAGTTAGTGCAATGGCTGCTGCCAGGCATGAAATCCTCATTATGGGGACTCTGCAGAGCATGAGGTGTATGAGCAACAACAAAAGCAACAAATATACGCCGGCCACCAGTTCTGTTGCTAGAAACCAGGTTAGACTTAGACAAGTTGCTCTCCCTCTTTGATACTCAATTTCTATAAGTATAAAATGGAATTAAAATTTAAAAATGGGATTAAAGGACACAAAGTACTGTGTAGATTATATGAGGTAATATGTGAGAAAATACCCTGTAAAATTAAGTGTTTGGTACAACAGGAGATGTTATTGTATGTTTCCCCCTCCATACTATGTCCTCAAACTCACTATGAATATAACGTTCTGTTTTATGGTACAATGGCTTGTATGGGCTTGAGAAATCATCATGATCACCAATAGAAAAAAAGAAAAAAAAGGAAGGGAGGGAGGGAGCGATAGAAGAAAAAGAACAAAGAAAACTGTAGATATAAAGGCTAAAAGCCATGACTATTTTTTCCTTAAAGTAAATCTGTATTTGTATACAGAAAGATTTAGTGAAAAATCTAGAGGCAGAAAAGTGGTACGTACTCACATTTTCAAGTATTATTTCATGTTAGTTTATAGCTTCCCAGTACTAATTAGGTTAGCACTTTAAGCAGAAGCTATCTTGACAGCAGGATGTTTCCTGCTCTCGTTTCAGGGGCCATATACAACATTATGTGCACCTGTGTGGCACATCACACACACACACACACTCATACACAAATAAATTATTTTGGATGTGTGGTGATATGAAGCAGTGGAAAAAATGCTAGATGGAGTCAGAATACCAATTTGTTATTTTCTCAGCCAACAGATTTTTGTGTATCCCTGGACCAGTTACTCAGTCTCTCTGGACCTCGATTTCATCATCAATAAAACTGAGAGTTGGAATAGATCATTCTTAACTTTAAAATTGCATTAATTTCATGCCAAAACCAATTTGTAAACTTAATTCATTTTTCAAAGCGAAACAGTGACAAACTCCCAAGGTAAACATTATAACTGTAACTGAACTTGAGCAAATAATGAGGAAATAATAGGTAATGAGAAAATAATAGATTTACACTACCCTTTCGTATTTCCAACTGTCTTGCTACCTTCAACCTATGCTCGAAAGTGTAATAACTAGCAACATTTGAAAAAAATGGAATGAAGGCACCCATTCCTTCCTCTCACTCTGATACCCACTGCCCATCTCAGAGAGCTCCATCTTCATCTCTGTTACACCCTTATAGACTACATGGAACAAGGGTTTCTGAGAATATCTAAGAATTTATCTCAGCTTTGCCAGTGCTAAGACACCCATCCATAATAATGTATATTTTGACCACACCAAAATACCATGATTACCTCTCCTTACTCACAGTTATTCTTTTTCTTTATGTTCTTGCAGGCCCCTTCAATATTACATGAGAGTTTAAAAAATAGATCATTCTTTTTAAACAGAGGCCAATACCTCCATTGTTCTGTAGCCCTTCATCGTGCTTCATGTACAGTAAAGGTTGACTATTAACACATGAGTTAAAATAAGAAATTCACTGACAAAATTGAATTGGTTAGAGCAAAGCAAATCTATCAGTTTTTCTAATCCTGTCAGATTTGGCTGCAATTGTATATGCTAAGCTTCTCCAAGTCTGCCTTTGCTGAGTTATAGTTCAAATTTCAAAAGGACACAGCATTTAACTAGATGCATATTATTTTCACAGCCTTCACATAGGCCTCTTAACTGGTACCTTTTGAATCAGCTTCAGCAATTTGTTGACTGTGATAAACTGAGTATGAATTACAGTTCTTTTATATTTGAGTTTCTTCCTTATAAAGATAAGGGTTGTTGAAAATTCCAAAGAGAACAGATTCTCTCTTTTAAAAGGTATCCAATAAGAGCTGCCTTCTTATCTAGATGTCTCAGAACTTGGAGAGTAATGAAACTGCTTCACAGTGTGAGGACTGGCAGACACATCAAAGTGAATTTGCCCTTACAAATGTGGGATGTAAGATTCCAGAAAGACAAATGGATGTGAGGCAAGTACTGGGAGACAGGAACTGTTCCTATTCAAGAGCAGTGATACTTTTGCCAACAGGAAAAACAAATATCCACAAGCCAGAAGCAGGTGCAGTGTTGTCCTAGGAAAAGACTGGAGAAAACTCCTGGCAAGTCAAGTGAGCTGGAATCTCAGCACAAGGTTGTATTTACATCCTTCCTACTGGGTTGACCACCTAGATCAGAAGGCCACAGACTTCACTTACAGTGCTCATCACCCTGTTTTCAAAAACTATTAGGACTGCAATGTATCGAAACCACTGGTTCTTCTGAGTTGGAAATCAACACATTAGGTTAAAGCTGAACTCACAGGGAAATGTTACAGCTCATTCTTTTCTGCAATCATTCCAGAGGAAAAGGCCAGAAAAAGCCTAATATGTATTAATAAATAAATGTGAACTAGGTCAGAGTTCACTGTAGAAAACTTTCCAAATTCTTGGGCTGTACTATAATAGCTCTAAATGAACCTGGTCAAATTCCCATACAAGGAAGTTGCTTTGTTGCTTTTGTACAGAAAAAGAACATGTGCCTAGAGTAGATTCTATGAAGACACACTGCCTTATTCAAGTCACACATTTCAAACCTATTTACCCCATTGGTTGACCATAAGTCTTCCTAATTCATTGTGACGTGCAAAAGCACTACAGAGCACTTGCAGAAACACTTGAGGTGTTACTAGATAAGTGTTGGTTGAGTAGATTGAAGAGCATTAACCACAGATATTAAAGTAAAATAAAAGTTTGGATATCCTTCTTAAAGGGATATAATAAAGAACCAGGAAAACAACGCATACTAAATCTGGAATCTAATCTCCATGTCTGTGATCCTCTTTACATTCTCTCCAATGCTCCCCATCAGAATATTGCACAATCTCTTCCTGCCTTCACAACCAAACTTTCTGAGGCAACATTTTACTCTGGCTGGATTTTTTAAAATAAGCTGTTCATTCTTCAATTTGCTTCAATATTTTTTTTTCCATTCTGACTTCTCCACTGACTGCCCTTCCTAGAGATATCAAAATACTCCCAAATTGTTTAATTCACTTTTTACATTATTCCTCACCATCATTTGCCCATTCTCTCTTTCAGAAACTCTCATATCATGGCTTCCATGACCTAAATCTTTCCTGAACTTCCCCACCTCCTCAGGAGGTCTTTCTTGGAATTCCTTGGGAGCACGTTTTCTTTTACCCATTTTTTAAATGTTGGGAGTACCCTAAAAGCTCATCTAGATGCATGGCTTCAAATTTCAAAGCATTTTTCTTCAGCACAGACCTCTCTCTTCAGCAGTTGAATCCAATTTTCTCTGATAAACTCTGCTTATAAATTCCATGAGTATAATATTTTCAAAGCTAAACTTATCTTCTCCTATACAGTCATATCTTGGTATCCATAGGGGATTTGTTCCAGGACCCCCATGGATACCAAAATCTGCAGATGCTCAAGTCCCTTATACAAAATGTTGTAGTGTTTGCATATAATCTACTCACATCCTCCTGTATACTTTACATCATCTCTAGATTACATATAATACCTAATAGCATGTAAATGCTATGTAAATAGTTGTGAATATAATGAAAATGCTATGTAAATAGTTTCCAGGGCATAGCAAATTCAAGTTTTGTTTTTTGGAACTTTCTGGAATTTTCTTCCAAATATTTTGATCCAAGGTTGGTTGAATCCATGGTTGCAGAATCTGCAGATACAGAGGGCTGACTGTATTCCCTATCCTACTCTGTGTCATCAGTCACCCAAGTCAGAAACTTAGTTTAAAGCAATGCCTTGTGCAGAATTAGGTACTCATCAAATGCTTTGTAATAAATGTGAATGGATGAAATATACATTGTTTATAAAATTCATATTTTAAAAGGTCATTTAGAAATAATTTAAAAATTAAAAGTAAGATCTAGAAAGTATCTTAAATCAAATCTAGACTAATATCTACACAGCTAGTTAGTAGCTATTGTTACTAGAACTCAGGTCTTCCACCACTTGAGCTTGTGCTGTTTTGTATGTAATAATTACATTCAATATTGACAAAATAATGATCAATCATAAATATTAAAAGTTTCTTGCCACGTGTTCTCTCCACTGATTCCCTGGATCCTTATAATTCTCTCAGTAACTTCAATCAAGTTGGAGTAAAAATTTACTGCATCTCTACTATCTACTGGGCACTCATATATATCTTTTGATTCTTACACCAACCCCACAATATAGTTTCTCTTTAACTCCGGTTTACAGATGAGGAAGTGAAGTAAACTGCCCAAGGTTACAGTCTTGAAGTTGCAAAGAGCACAAATTACATACAGATTCTATTCTCTTGCTATTCTCCTCTGTAGTACCACTTAGCCCTTTTACTATAGTTTATCTTTACTCAGGCCATACTCTGATTTCTCAGAAGATATGTGTGCCTTTCTGGTATTAAATAACTGACCCAACCAAAGTAAAACTAAGAAATGTGTTATTACTCTTTATTGTCCATTGTCAGACCTAAAACCAGGTAAGAATTGTTGGTTGTTCTTAAAACTTCAGCCAAAATCTCGTAAGAAATTTTAACTTCCCACAGCAAGCTGTAAACTCATTTAAATACCCTGTAAGATTTCCATTGCAGCAACAATTCCTTTACTGAGCATCAGATATAAATGTTAAATAAACATCCATCTAACAGACTCCAAAGCACACATCTGCCAAGCAGATGACTCTCCAAGATCCCTATCTGACTGTCCTTCCCATTTATTGGGATGGTTCCTTTTTCTTGCCTAGTTTCCTCAAAATTCTCAAAAGCCTTTCTCTAACATAGCTATACATCAAGGTATTCATACAGGAGAAAATAATTTATTTCTATGAAATCACAACTTTGCATGTGTCAGCTCTTATTTTTTAAAACTGAAGCTTTTACAGCCCATCGTGAGTGCTAATAGTTGTTTCTCTTTTCTAATTCACATCTTATTGTTTGTGGGAAAGCCAATTAACCTTTCTATGGAAATCATATTACAATTAATTCTTCAATATGTTAAGTAGTAAAAGCTTTCCAACAATGTACTTTCCTTTTGAATTGTTATAAAATCTTTGGCTAGAAATTAATGCAGCAAATTCACAAGGTTGAAATTCAAAACAAGCTACTTCTCTCCTCCCTTCATAAAGAAAAATAGTTTTGAATCCACATTTCAAGTTTAAATGGGTTCAATTTTAAAAGTTCAGAGAAAGAGGGAATATCACTATTCCAACTCAATAAAGAGTAGAGGAGATATAAGGTAATAATTTGGGATACTGAATCCTATAGAAACAATTGCCATTATCTTCCAAAATTGTATAATGCACTATCAACTTTTCTGTATCTTTTACTGAATTATGGATTCAATTCTGATTTCTTCTTTTGCTTTAGTAGTCTGCACTTACTAATTTCCCTGTAGTCCTATCACTCCAATTTATGCAACTACAGTTGAACAGCAACAGAAATATCAAGTAAACAGGAAACAGTGAACTTCCTAATACTCTCAGGAATTGATAGAAAACAGGATCATATTTTTCATCTCTTTTTCAGACAGGCTGCATGGTGAGAATGTTTAGAAATGGATAGATACAGATTTGAATCTAGGCTCTGCCAGCTGAAGAGAAATATGACCTTGGGCAAGTTCTTAGCTTTTGTTAAATAAATGAGGTGAAGTACATTAACTTTTTTAAACATTGAGTTCTTCACATGTTAATGGAGCTTATTATACTGTGAGGGTTAATGAGATAAATTGTATAAAGCACCTGGCAGGTAATTGATGCTCAATAACTACTGGTTTCATTCCCTAATTTCCTTGTTTATATCCCTATGAACAGAAACCTATTTAAAGACCAAGAGCAGTGACTCTTAATCAGTTTATCATATCATCTTTGTGAGTTCCCTCTTTTTTGTGGAAAAAAAATTATATTACTTTTTAAATAAGTATTTGGAACTTAAAAAAAGTTAAAAGATTACATTTTGTGAAACTGGACAGATTAATGTTTTATCTTCCTTAAATGGGTAATTTGTAAAAAGAAAGATAAGGAGAAATTTTTCTGAAGCTTAAATATCAAGAAACATTATATAAGCATCTACATTGTCTATGTTTGAATTCTCAGTGAAACATGTTGCCTTCTGTGGAAGGTTCTTCTTCCATGGCCCCTGTGTTTTCATGAAGGAAGTTCCTTGGAAATAATCTTTTACATACTTTACCTCAAAAGAATTTAGCATATGATCCCTTTATCTCACCCAAACTTGAAGGAAGAAATCTAGTAATGACCTGCCGACTAAGAAAAGATCTTAAAGATCATTTACTCCAGTCTACCACAGATGGTACCAAGCTGGAACTCAAAGACAAGCTTCACAGGCAGCCCTCTAACTTTTGAGGTGTGCTAGTTCTCTGTAAGTTCTAAATTCTTAGTTCTTTCTGCTGAACTAAAATCTGCCTTACAATTATTTCTTCTAATTGATTCCAGTTCTGTCCTGTGGAGCAATACAGAACACCAGGACTTCATCTTCCAGGTTATAGCAGCTATCCTCTCTTTATTTCCTCAGAACACAACACCTGGGTATTTCTCTGGAAATATCACCCATTGCCAATCTTCAGTACATTTGGATCTGGTGTTTTTGATGGCTACTATCTCCAGGTCTGCACCAATGATTTAAATATGGATTCACAGTACTCCTATGATCATAGTTATTAACTGAGGAATGAGCATGAAACCTAATTCAGAGCAGAACTTTTGCTCATGAAATGTTGAGCATTAGAAACACTCATAGTTTCAGTAGACTTGAAGGTGTAGCTCCTCTGACCACCATCATGTCCACGGGAAGCAAGAGACTCTATGAGAATGGAGCTGACAAAGAAGTGCAAAAAGGGAGTGACGGGGTCCTGAAATATTCAGCCAAGTATGAAGGTAGAACTACTTCCCTACGGCTTCCAGTTATATAAACTAAAACTTTCCTTTTTTTCTTAAGTTTGCTTGGGTTGGATTTACTGTCACCTGAAGCCAAAACAATCTTGACTAAAATACTCATAACAACATTCTTTGTATATTTGAAGATTGATATTACTTCCTCTCCATAATCTTCTGTTATTTCCAACAAACATCCTCAGTTCCTTTCATTTCCATTCATTGTGCAAATTTTACCAAATCTCTTTCAGTTTTGTTACTGTGCTGCTCCTTAATATCTACAGAATAAAATAAGAATAAAATGCAAAAATTTGCTGACACAAACTGTTTACAAAAGAAAAATACAAAGAAATTTTTAATCTACTTTATGGGAAGAACCATTTTCAAACAACTTAGAAATGCTGTTTCATGTCAATTAACATGCTAACTTCAAATTTGTTTTCTCATCAAAAAATCAGGTTTCCAAAGGACCTCTATTTGGTAACTTTATTAGCAATTAAATTTATCATATATTTCAATCCAACTACATTTGTTGGCTAATATTCCATTACTGTAACTTTTTTAACAACTTTTTTAAAAAGTCCCCGATTAATTTAAGATTATACAGTTTTGTGTACCATATGCAGTTTTGATGCTATACTCAAAGCACATAAAAATAGCTAAGAAAAATCCCTTAATTTTAGGATTTTATGTTTGCTGGGTTAAAACATATAACTTGTCATGATCATCAACACCATTACCACAAGGCCACAAGGCTTCCATTCATTTACTGAGTGTTTAAATATGACAGGCTTGGTGCAAAATGCTTTGCAGATATGGTCTCATTCAATCCCCTTAACCTCATGACATGGTATTATTATCACCAATTTATAGACAAGAAAACTGAGGGAGAGATAAGTTAAGGAACATGTCCAAAGCCACACAACTTATAGATGACAAAGTCAGTAACCAAAACTAAGTCTATCTGGTTCCAAAGTTCATGTTCTGACTCATCATGCAAGCCTGCCTCTAATCTCTATAACACTAATTGGGATACATACAAACTATGTTCTGGGGAGAATATAGTGGAAGAAACAAGCACTTCTTGGTAGTAGGACTTCATTTTTAATTAAAGGGATGGTATTTTTAAATTTTTTCAAACTAGGAAGATAAATGAACAAACAAGAAAAATCAATACATCAAATAAATGCTTAGAATTTGTACTGAAAATATATTGCAAACATTTATGGCAATCAGAACTCTAGGGAAAGTCCTTTTCTTTCTAGGTCACCTAAGCTGATGGGTGGGACTAGCCCTGAACAGATTGTGAAAATAGTTCTTCACCTCTGGTCTCTTTTCTATGCCCTTTCACCTTACAGATTTGTACTCTATTATTTCCTTATTTCTTAAGATACCTGCATCGTTCTGTTTTTCTTCTTTTATTCCTAAAACAAGCTTTTTTTCCAATATCTATCATCCTAAGGAAAGAATCCTAGAATAGTAATCTATACTTTGGACTACATTTATGTCATGGTTATGGTTCCCAAGAGATGTTAGCCTTATTTCTAATGGTGAAATTAAAATCTTTAAAGTTTTTTCAAGGGTCAGCCAGTAAATAGAGATTTTTTGGTGTAGAAAGGAATGTCAAGGAATGCCTCCAAAGTCACACTGTGTAATCAATCAAACCACACACCCAGCCCAGTGCTGAAGACAGACAGCACCCACCTGTTCTTCCTTCTTCTGCACTGGTTCCATTTTCAAAGGGATTCTTTCTTCCATTCCCATGCACAGCCTTTTCAAAGTCTCTTGCCAATGCTATGAACAAAAAAGAAAAGTGGTAGAGTTATTAATGAGCAAAGAAATTACCAAAAGGCATACAATGTGCAGATAATTCACCAACTGAATAAAAAGATAAGACATAAATAGCATAACATAATTTACAATTATTATTTTGGAAAGAAAGCAATCAGGGCCTCATGATATTTATTACAGAATATCCCAAAGTGAGGAATATGGTAAAATTAGACAAAATACACATTTAAATATACAACTGCAGTATCCCTCAACTAAATGTGTTTGAGTTCTCTCTCATTCTAAAAAACAAACAAACATATTTTTGGTCAGATAATTTTATCTTACATTTCTCCTTGACATCCCCTCTCCACAGGCAATATATTCAAATAGAATATTCACAGGCAATTCAAATAGAATAAAACAAAATAGCCATTTTGGGGGAGTGCATAAAATGAATATCAATACCTTAGCAATACCTGTCTCTGAGTTTCCATTTGATATTGTACTAATGTTATGAATATAGTGTTCCTTTAAAATGTCCAAAAGATTAATGTAAGACCTAAAGAAAAGACTTAGTATATAAAAAAGAGATGTAATTTCAAAACATTATGTTACACCATTACCTGAAAAATTTGATAACGTTCTTAATGAGGTTTTGCTATTTGAAGATTTCCCATCTGCTATGGCACTTAGAGAAACCACAAACAAAACAACACAGGTATCAAGACTGGAGTGGAAACTCATCCTGTCAGGCAAAGCATAGGTTTCTCACGATTTTGATGTGTCATGTGTGCATATGCTGCTTTTCATTTGGCAAGCCTTTTTTTGTGTCCTAACAGATGGTTAAGAAATAACAAGTGTTCTTTTCTTTGTCAGATTTTAGGTATTCCGGGGGACATTTTAAAGCCATGTGGATTCAGTTCACTCCATCCCAAGTTGAAAATATAACATCTTTAAAAAGATCTGCTCCCTTTGATCTTTGTATCAGCAGTACAAAGGCTGTTATCTTTCACTGCAGGGTGAACTATTGTTAACAGGAATTAAACAGCAGTCAAATCCTGAGCTTTGTCAGGGAGAACGTGCTGCCAGGGAAACATAATGCCCCTCAGTAGCTCTCAGAGAAATTTTTTCACAAAATGGACTTAATCTGGAAATTATTCCTTGTTTCAGATGCCATAGTATTTAAAGCCTAGGACATGACCTGACACATAATAGATGATCAGAAAATATTTGAAGTAGCCCATTTCTGCCTTGAAACAGCCTAGGCCAAAAACAAACAAACAAACAAAAAAACATTAAACATTGAACAGGGCTGAAAAATAGAAAAGAGAGACTAGAATCAGAACAGAAATAATGCTCCTATACCACTCAATCTGGGTTTCAAAAATTTCTTGTGAAGAGAAATTAAAACTTCATATAAGCATGCTATTGGGTGGCATTTACAAGTCATGTTTGGCATGCTATAAATGCATATGTTCCTCATGGAGCACCTCCCTACACAGTGCTGATTTATTAGAATGTTATCTGTTACAAATATATTTAAATATGCAAATCCATTGCAGATAAGCAATAAAGCTCATATATGTCATATATATAGTTCTCATGACCACTAACGCAGTACAGTAGAGCAAACACAAGCAAATGCTCTAGGCCACTGGCATCACATTATGCTCTTCTCAACTTAACTGACACTCACTAATGCATTTCTTTACCCTACAGTGGCCTCACTTCCTGCCACTATTTTGTTTTCTGATGAACATTTTAATCCACAATGGATGACAAAGACAAGAGAGTATAAAAGTGTCTGAGAGACTGCAAAATTTCCAAAGTACATGATCACTCTGGATATTAAAATCCAGGTTTAATAGCAGCTCTAGTTACTTCTAAGTAATGACCAAGGAAAAAATGGGAAACAATAAGTAGAGAACTGTAGACTGATAAAAGTTATTTGACATGATGAAGGGAAGTATAAACATCATCTCAGTCTTGGAAGTTGACAAACACTATTGTATGAACAAAAACTGGAATAAACTATAACGAGACATAAAAATAATTTGAAATAGTTGAAGAGAATAGAAGAATGAGGTATAATTCTGGGAATATATCTATGTAAGAGCTGGGATAATACAACTCAGAATGGCAGATATGGTCTTATATATATATATAAGAATATATCTTATTCTTATCCTCCCAACACACACAGTGGCAAGAGTATAGTTATAATTCCATAGTATGAGGTTCAAGCCATCTCAATAAATCCTCCTCTAACTTAAAAAATATCCTTCTATATTGTGTGAAACTTGACTAACAGTGAGGCTTCTGGAAATGCTGGCTGATCCTTAGTCATAAATGCTATATCCTGGTCATAAATATTATATACTAGTCAAATGCTAGTCCACTGAGTAGTATGGTAATTATTTCTTTTATGCTTCCTTTGGTAATTTTGAAATGCTAACTTTTACCATGTGCCTTCCAACTTCAAACACCTCCCCAAATTTTTCTGCATGAGCAGGGCCAGTGGTTTGACTCTTTCTGTGGGTTAGTCCTCCTAGTGCCCTAGGAATACAGGAGTAGATTTTGAAGTCTCTCATGGGGACATGATTCTGTAACCCTCTATGTCACCTCCCCCATCTACAGTCTGATGAGATTCCAGTCAGTGGTGTGTAGTAGTTGTCATGCAATTTTTTGTTATTCTCATATACCATGTTATTTTTATCTCCTAAAATATCATACTTCTGTTGGTGTGATGCCATTATTTCAGCCTTTTAAAAATATTTGAGAAAACCATTTATATCCTGAGATATATCCAGAGAGTTATATGCTTCATTAAAATTCACATTGAACAAAGTTACACTTTTTTTTTTTTTCCCTCGGCATGTGGGATCTTTCTGGACCGGGGCACGAACTCATGTCCCCTGCATTGGCAGGCAGACTCTCAACCACAGCACCACCAGGGAAGCCCCAAAGTAATACTTTTTAAAAGTGTTCTTCTATAACCACACTCAGCTTCAATGGGATGGAGGGGAGGGTTGAAAACAATCCACAGAGTAAAGTTTCTACTGCAAGCATACTTCTTACTCCAGTTCAAAGATTTCAAACAAGTAGAACATGAACATGACTGTATTGAAACTGTTATGGGTAAGGCTGCATGAGTGTCTCTATCTACACACAATGAAGACAAAAGAAAAATAAAGTTGAGTACAAACTAGGAATACTTCTTTTGAAACAAACCTAAAACTCAATTTCAATAAAAAGTTTGCAGTTCCTGAAAAAAGTTGTTTAAAAAGATCTTAAAATCATCAAACAAGAGGTGGAATTGTTTGAAGATAAAAATGTCAGAGGAAAATATCTAGCACTAGTTTGTAACTCTCTTCACCGTTGCCCTACTAGTGTAGAGTCAGACAGGGATGCTTCAGCAGCTAGAAAAATTTATCAGAAAACATACCCATAGGTAAATAATGATACTATTGATACACTTTGTTGTTTAAGGTCACACTTTTTCAAAAGTTCAAATAATATATTCCATTATCAAACAGTGCATCTCACCTGTATATAGCACACAATTTATTCTAATACACTGGAATCATTATTTCATTAATATAGTCAATTTTTTAATGATTGTTTTTCATGTTTGGTAGTATCTAGTCTTATTTTTGGAATTACATTTTCTTTTTCAAAATTTCCTCTGCTAATAATGTTCATAACCCATCTGTTGATAAATAATTTTATATGTCTTGTATTTTTTATTTTTGAATTACTCTTTTTAAATTCAATATTGCCTTTTTACACTTGAAGACAATAAATATTATATGTCACTGATGTTTTAAAGTACTAATTCTAGACACTTAAAACAAAATGTCTGTGTTAATATCCATACTTTCATATTAACACAGAATAAATACTAAAACACTGATATTTCATTTTATTTTGATATTGCAATCACTAGAAGTATACCCTTCCTTTCTCATTCTCAGTGATTTAAATTCAGCAAACCATTCTCTCTCAACTACCTTTCTACCTCCTCCTATGATATCAGGGCTTTGAGAGAACGGGAAGTAGTTCTTTCCCATTTGCTATAAAACAGCTTTAACCTAAAGGGAGAGAGAAAGGCACAGACTGTGTCACATGGTGGCCATCATAGGCACGACAGTGGATAAGAAGCCAGGAGTCAGACACATAGGCCGTATTCCTCCACCTGACTCGTTATGATCTTCTAACTTTCCTCTAAGAGCAGCTGGGGAAAAAATGGCTTCTTGGAGCCATTCTCACACAGACCACTTGAAATGCCGTATTTATCACAGTGAAGGTCTCCTTCTTAGGAAATAATATCTCCAGGAGATGGCAACATCACATTTCATTCTTCAGGAAAAATAAAAATAGTAAGATTATCTTCTGAGTTCTAGAATATGAAGTTGCATCAGGCAGGATTTCAACTATAAGCAAGAGACACTGACTCCAGCTATCTTAAGCAGGAAAAAGATAATTATTAGAAAACTATGGACCAGCTTACACAACCTATGAGGAAGCTTCAAAGATAAGGGTCAAAAATCCAGCGGGACTCAAATGAGGCCAAGTAGCCTAGATCACACCATAGGAACTCTTGCTTTAAGATATTACCCAGGTCATTATCACTGCTCTGCCAGTGAATTATTCTACTGCTGCTATGCATGAATTCTAAACCACTCCTTTAGTTTGGTGCCCCTTCTAAGTCCTGAGCAGGAACAACCAACTAATAAAGCATAGATCATGTATCTTTACCCTAGATATCTGAGACTCTGTCAACTACAACTAGGGAATTCCCTTAAATAGGAAGTGTGGATGGAGTCAATCAATATCAGCAACAACTGTCCATTCCACCATGCTTTGGCCATAAAAGAAACAACAGAATTAAAATAACCTTTCTTCTTGAAGTGAGATGTATTTCAGGGCACAGCGTCAGAAGGAGCTAGGAGTGTCCATCAAAGAGGGAAGCCAAAATGGCAATGGCTTTTGGATTCTAGGAATTGGTCTTCAGTGTTCTCAAAATATATTCAGCATCACGTCCAATTTCCTAGAAACCTGAGACGTTTTTGAAAGACTAAATAATGTGTTTTTAAAAGCAGAAAGTAAAGAGAGAGAGAGAAATAGAGAGAGAGGGAAAGAATTTTAAATCTATTAACAAACATTCCTAACAAAAATATCTAAGAGTTTAAGTAGTCTCCCAACCTTGTTTGACATACAAATTCATTTCAAGGTAATTATGATATAGAAACCCCATCCTACTAGAAAGTGCTAAAATAATTTGTGTGTTTTAATAATGATCTAAAAACTTTCAAATCAATAAATCATTAAAAATTATACTAATATTTAATACAATTTTAATAATATTTATGATGTATACTAATTTTTACTCTTTGAAGGGAATACAAAGATCATTTATTTAAATTATTTATGATTTAAATACATCTTAAACTGCTGTATTTTATCATGTTATTTATATGGGCCAAATACATATTTAAATATAGATTGAACATTGGTTACGGTTTTAGCATCAGAAGACAATATCTGTTTTTATTATATGATATTTTAAATTCCTGCTCTCTGAATTACTTTTTATAATTTTCATGCTCAGTTACTAAACCATGTGAGAGAATTTTTCAGACAACTATTTGCAAGACCCTCTCATCAAATAACCCATTGAAAATGTAAAAAGTTATTTGCTAAGAAATGAAAGAATAGATATAAATATAGCATTTCTTACTTTTTATTTATTTATTTATTTTTTTGCGGTACACGGGCCTCTCACTGTTGTGGCCTCTCCTGCTGCAGAGCACAGGTTCCGGAGGCGCAGGCTCAGCGGCCATGCCTCATGGGCCCAGCCGCTCGGCGGCATGTGGGATCCTCCCGGACCGGGGCATGAACCCGTGTCCCCGGCATCGGCAGGCGGACTCTCAATCACTGTGCCACCAGGGAAGCCCAGCATTTCTTTTTTAACAGTGGTTTTTGCTGTAGTAAAGATATCATTACATGGGACACAAAAACTTAAATCAGATGGATGCAATCTATGGATCTGATGAAAAAAGTTATTATTTTATCCTATTAATGTGTATTTTGCCATTAGTGTTTCTTTTGTTGCCTTTAAACAATGTCCTAAAAGGAATATAAAGATTAAAGTAAATGGATAAAAATTAGAAATTATAACTGTACATGAGCTTAAAGAATAAAATCCAGCTCAATCTGTTTCACCAAATGTGGAAGCCATTAATTCATTTAAAAATTATTTTCAAATGCCATTTTCAGCTACTTAAATCAATAAAATCTTGTCTAGAAGCAGAGAAGAAATTCTAGTATCACTGGAAATTCTCTGTTATTTCCTTCTACAGTTTCTACGTTTAGTCGTGGAAAAGCCCAAAGTCAAATCCTGACCTGCTCTAAATATTGGGAGACATAAGAGTGAAATAAGTCAGAAAGAGAAAAACAAACATCGTATATTTAACACCCAAAGGGGGAAGGCAGGGGTGGGTGGTGGTGGGTGGTGGTGGGATGAATTGGGAGATTGGGATTGACATACATATACTAATATGTATAAAATAGATAACTAATAAGAACCTGCTGTATAAAAAAAGAAAATTAAATAAAATTAATTTTAAAAAAAGAAATGACGATCAACCACTTTATCCTCAACTTCAGAATTATTCTTTGTGTCTTAGAATCAGGAAATTTCTAAAATAAAAGGCATCGCTTATTTCAAGTGAAACATTCTTTTCTTAATTTGCAGAGTCCTTCATATAGTATGTGCCCACTCTTAACAGGCTGTTTTATTTCTATACTCCTCTTGTCAGCAATTATAGTCTCACTCCTCAGTGTATGGAGAAAGCCCATTCAACATGCAGTTCTTCCAGAAAGAGAAATAACACGTCAACATCCCTCCACACTTGCTCAAGGAGTACAATGTAAGCAATTGGGATGACTTAAACTAATGATCACACCAATTTTCAGAAAACTTACAGCTACATTATCTATTTGTGAGCTGACAGCAGAAGTGAGTCCTCTGTATTTACCAACAGAACAGTGGCTGATTTTCAGACAATTAGTATATTTTCATCACATAATTGTTTAGAATCTTTCATGAGGTTTCTTTATTTTTCCCTGTCTGACTTTGATGTCGGAACACATGTTAACCTGGCTTTCTAAAAGGACAGAGGAAAATAATAAAAGCAAATGAAATATAAAGCTCCCAAGACCGTGGGTACAGGAATGCAGCAAAAATTTTGCTTATATTCTCCTACTGCAGCTTCACTAATAGTCCTCCTGCTGTGTTCAATGCTTTCTCTCCCCTCCTATTTCTAGTGGGAAATATGGTTTAGATTCCTACACATCTGAGGTAGAAAACAGTGCAAATTTTTTAAAAGTTATAAAATCTGCTAACATCTTATCTCTTTAATGGTTCCAGTAAGAAGGCAACAGTTTTCTGTACTTTTTATGCCAGCATTGCTTAGAAACTCTCCTGCCCTTAGCAATAGGACCAAAGGGCATGCTAAATAGTTCCACTATGACATACTTCTTATCAACAATCCATACTCACATCATTGCAAAAAGGGCCTTTCTAACACTGAATCTGAAATAGTCAATTGTTCAACATGTACAATTAACTCTGGTTTGCTTAATTTCTGTCTTCACAAAATGCTAGGATTCAATACAAAAGATTACATGTCTCTTGGTTATTGTTCTTGTTGCTGTTTGTCACTCTATCTCCCATGTCTAGACAATGCCAATATTAAAAAAGGCACTAAATAAACATTGATCAGTTCAATTAATATATTAATTCATGAACAAATCATTGTTCTAGGCAGTGCTTTCAATAGAACTTTCTGTAATTATGGAAATGTTCATGCAGTGTTGATCTGATAGGGTAACTACTGGCCACAAGGGGTGACTATTGAGCACTTGAAATGTGCTTAGTGTAACTGGGAAACTAAATTTTTAATTTTATCTCATTTTAATTAATTAAGTTTAAATTTAATTAGCCATATGTGGCTAGTGACTACCGTAGTGGATAAGACAGTTTTAAATACTAGTGATATAAACATAACCAGGACACAACTTCTGCCTTCAAGGAAGCTCAAAAATCACTTCAAGTCTTGACAAAAGAAGAAGAATTTGAGCTGGTTATGCAGAACAAATATACAATTTAACATGTAGTGAGGATTCAATATACCACCTAAGACACACACTAAATGGTATATCTAGGGGCTGAAGACAGTGTTTTCTATTTAACTTATAATAATTCATAGGTAACTATGTAAAAAATAGAGTTGTTTTGAAAATTAAAAAACAATATATAAAAAGGATTTAGAATACCGTAAGAGCTGCTATATATATATGCTATTATCATTATCATTTAAAGGTTAAGTTTTATTCTCCCACTGAAGTCCGTGTTGCTAGGCATTAAAATAAAAAATAACCATAATTTCTTTTCCAATGCCTATTTTATGGTTTTTGTTTTTGCTAGTACATTAGTATGGATTTTTTAAAATCTACCATTCCATAAGGCAATGCTTGCCAATTTGGTCAGAGCAACACCTTGGATTCTTCAGGAAAAATAATGATTTAAGTAAAAATGTTATTGTAAATGTTCTCAATAATATTAAACCAAAGATAGAATTATTTTGCTCATACCTGGGATTTACAGGCCTAGCTAGCTTTGGTGGTA
>NW_006769542.1:1186757-1191344 GCF_000442215.2 Lipotes vexillifer | reverse complement strand
GGAAAGAGAAGAAAGAAGTCAGGACACATGATCAGGAACCTCCAGTATCAAGCAATCTTCAAGCTGTGGCCTAGAATCCTAGAAACAATGTAAGCAAGTTCCTTTAATTTCAAGGCTATGGTTTTAGTTTATAAGAGAAAAGGTTAAATAGCTCCATCTAGAGATACTTGTGATAGATCTTAGAGATACACAGACAAAGAAATCATCACAGGTGCCAAGTCCTGGACAAGCTTCTATTTCTTCCTCCAAAGGGGCCCATAAATAAATAGCTCCACTGATTCTAGGTCATATCTACTGTATATCTGGGAGGAATCACTATAAACCAGTCATTAGAAATCTATAAAATTTTTTATTACTAAAATATGAGATTGAATGAGTATAACTCTCCTAAAAACAGCAAATCCTAATGACCAATGAGATAAAAAAACAGACAAACGTTTACAGTTTTTCTCAAATAGGCTGAGTAGCATGTACAGATAGAACTGACAGAACCATGCCAAATGTGTTATATAAAGCAAAGCAAATTGTAAGACAATGATCAGCTTCATGCTCATCACACCATACTATATGCTAAGGATGAAATGGGGTGCAAAAACAAATATTCTCTGACTCTAGGGGGCTTACATTCTGATGGAAGATAGAGGCATTAATCAAATAATAAAAAATTTAAAACTCACAATGTTATAAGAGCTATTAATAATAGTTAAATGATGCAGGGAGTAAAAAAAAGATCGGAAAGACTTCTCTGAGGAAATGACATTTGAATTCGGATATAAAAGTTGCATTGGAGCCAACAAGGTGAATGAGGGGAAGGATGAGCAGTGCATGCAGAGGAAGAGAGTGCACAAAGACTGCTGCAGAAAGGGACATTAAAAATCCAAGAAAGTAAAAGTGGACACAGGTGCATGAGGATGAAGTGAGACAGGGGAGGGAGCTGTTCTTACTTTCTGGGAGGACTCTACTCCAGAAAGTAATCATGTTCTCTGCAGTATGTTTTTGTTTCCCACTTTGCACTGATATTTACATATATGCAATATCTCTGTCTATCTATATAGCTTTGGTTTCTTTCCTGGAATAAGTGGAAATGCCTGAATCTTTCCCAAAAGGGGCTCTACAGATATGTCATATGGGAAAACTGGAGGAATATGTAGTAACTAAGTGATGAGTGAAAGTTTCAGGGATTCAGCTGCCTGAATGGTAGCTGAATTAGGTAAAGTGGAAAGCTTTCCTACCAACAAGATTAGCAAGGCTGATCCATGAAAAGGGAGGAATTACACACAGCACAGTAAACTTTCGGGGATTACGGATATATTCATTATTTTGCTATGTCAAAAAAAAAGGCGTAAAGGAAATTAATTTTTCTACCACAGACTGATTTTTAAGACCCTTATTCCAATATAAAAATGAGAAAATAAACAAGAAGTAGACATGAGAAAAATGTAAATGACAATCAACATATAAAAAGAACATCATCGGGCTTCCCTGGTGGCACAGTGGTTGAGAGTCTGCCTGCCGATGCAGGGGACACGGGTTCGTGCCCCGGTCCGGGAAGATCCCACATGCTGCGGAGTGGCTATGCCCGTGAACCATGGACGCTGAGCCTGCGCGTCCGGAGCCTGTGCTCTGCAACGGAAGAGGCCACAACAGTGAGAGACCCGCGTACCGCAAAAAAATAAAAAGAACATCATGTTACAAGTAATATGGAAAACATATATTAAAACCAGAAGCCATTTTCACACATTATATTGGTAAAATATATAATCCAGGCAACCCTCATGATCTAAATCAAGTGCATTCTTGAAAAATGTGGAGAATAACAAGTATTCAGATAGCAGGAGACTACATTTTATTATTCTAAAGAGGAAAAAATAACAATGTTTTCTGAGTTCATACAAAAACTTCATTCAGTTTCCCCAAATATCACTATATCGCTCAAATCACTCATAGTGCTTGACCATGTAAATATTTCCACCAAAGATGTCTACATAATATGAAAAAAATAAATACTAATTACCTAATTATTTATTACTTAACTCATTAGCAGTTATGTTTGTATGTAGTACTGGTTTTGAGGTACTTTTTCCTTCTTATTACAACAAATATGTACTATAATGTAACTAAATAATGAATAATATGCAAAAGATACAGACGCACTTTGCAAAATACTATTTTAAATTTTTTAATTTAATGTTAACCTACTGGATGGTTTACTTTGTCTTTCCAGCTTTACTGAGATATAAATGACAATATCACATAAATTTAAGGTATACAATGGTATGATTTGTTATATGTATATATTGTGAAATGATTATCACATTAAGGACAGTTAACGTATATCACCTCACAGAGTTAGCGTTTTTTGGAGTAAGATGAGAACATTTAAGTTCCACTCTCGCGGAAAATTTCAAGTATACAATACAGTATTTTTAACTATGGTCACTATGCTATACATTAGATCCCCTGAACTCATTCATCTTATAACTGAAATTCTATACCCTTTGACCATTTGAACATTTCCTCATTTCCCCCATCCCCCCACCTCTTGTAACTATCAATCTGCTTTCTGTTTTTATAAGTGTGACTTTTTTAGACACCCCATATAAGTGAAATCATGCAATATTTGTCTTTCTCTGATTTATTTCGCTTAGCATAATGCCCTCAAGATTCATCCATGTTGTCACAAGTGGCAGGATTTTGCTAAAACAACCCAGCATTTATGCTTTATTCCAGGTAACTGGTTCAGATAGCTGAATCTGGGTTAAAAAACATAAAGAATCATTATGGGGAGAACTGAGATAGTGATAGGAAGTAATACTTGTATTTTTTAATGATAGGTTCTTATTTTTATGAAGGTGCAGTAATGAGCCCAATTATACATTGTTGATGAGAGTCTTCATTATCTTTTCACAACCAGACATGTTTAGAAAAGATGGAATTATAGAACTGAAGGTTGAAATCTCTGGCAAGGACCTGGAAAGCAATTATTTGGAGTTGTCAGTGGAGGATGAATCCATATGCTTTGGAAACAATATAATGATAAAATTATTATTCTTGATAGAATAGAGATAGAAATTTAAGAACCCAAATAAAAATTTATCAGGCTGGATTTTAATTCTGTCAATGAATATTTCTATTTCAAAAGTTTCATTTTTAATACAAAGAAAATTAAAAACAAATTCCTTTATTTAATATAAAGCAAATAATTCTTTTTCAGTGTGGAAACTCATTTCCTCATGTGTTTTTCAGATTTTCTTAAGCAGAAAGCACCCCCACAGTAATTTATAAATATAGTTTAAAATAATTTTTGTACTCCAAATAAAAACAGAGTAAGGTACATTGCCTGGCATTAAATCACTGTAGAGTACTCATCCACTACCTGTAAGTCTAAGGATTCTTATGGGAAAAACAATTACCAGCTCAATTGTTGGTAAAGACACAGATTCACACTTCAGAAATGCACCATACTCAGCCCAGGCAGGCCTAGCGTCACTCAGCACACAGTCCTAAGTGGAAATTTCTAGAATATAATTTTCTCAAAATCATTTTAACCCAAGACGTTAATTGAAATAAACAATAACATCAGCATTTTACATAGAAGATATTTACTTTTTTTCTCAGCTCAAGCAGGTTCAGCTAGGCCAAGAGAGTCTAATATATTACTCTCTAGTAGAACTTTCTGATGGAAATGTTCTACATTGCTTGATCTAATATGGCAGCAACTGGCCAAATTTGTTTATTGAGTTCTTGAAATTGGTTAGTGAGACTAACTTTTAAATTTTATTTAACATAATGAATACATTTACATTTAAATAGCCACATGTGGCTGGTAGCTACCACATTTGTCAACACAGGTCAAGTGAATGCTACTTATGGTCTAACTAGCTCAAGTCTTAAACTATTATAGACATCTTGCTATTTCCAAGAAATTTGATTTTCTCACCTTCATACAGTAGCTATCCTCTGCCTAAGATGATGTCTAAATAGTAAAATCCTACAAATCAGTGTGTGTGCTCCATGGTGGTTTATCTATCTTCTGTGTAGGTAGAACAATGACAAAATCTTAATAAATTATTACAGATATTTTACTGGTAAAAGATATGGGTGATAGCACACTTACAATAGTTATTGGAGATGACATTAAATTTTCATCTTCCATCCAGAATTTAAGTAATGAGAAAGCCCTTTATGGCCCTTCTATTGGTTCCCCTTCCTACAGATGAGATATTTTCATTAAAGAGCACCAAGAAATAATACTTATTAAAGGAAATTATTAATTTTCAGGCTCATTATTCCAACAGTTATTTTTCTCTGTTACGTCTTGATGAAATATGTGGACAAGTATAGAAATGAGGAAGAACAAAAGTTAAGGGGAAAAAATGTGGGAGCAGCAACAATCGCGTTAGGACACAGAAGAGCTGACAGCTTCTCTCAGGCTAATGCCAAATTGCATCGAATGAGGTTGAAGGGCTGCATAATGATATGTAGAAGGTCAGATGCAAAATGAGAATTGTGTTTCCAAGAACAGGGTGAAAGGATTGGAATACCTATTAGATACTTCTCATCTTAGGGCTCAGGAATGCCAGACAA
>NW_006769542.1:1136007-1186201 GCF_000442215.2 Lipotes vexillifer | reverse complement strand
ATGCCAGACAAGCGACAAGCATATTGTATAAGATTTCAAAAGAACATGGGTTCAAAATACTTTGGGGGAATAATTGTTCTAATACAAGTCTTACAAAATAAAAGAAAAAAATTGAATGTTGCTTTTAAGTCACAGGCTGCCTGTAAAGCCATAAATTTCCCGTTCTTTGTTAATGACCATGACACAGGTCAGTGTTTCTCAAAGTGTGAACATGAACTGCTGGTATCAGAATTATTGTTAAAGATACAGAGTCCTGGGACCTGTCCCAGTTCTTCCAAGTCAGAATCTCTAGGGATGGAAGCCAGGAATCTCTATTTTTACCAATGTCCCCAAGTGATGCCTTTGCAAACCTATTAAAGGAGATTTAAGGGATAACAAGGAGTTTAGAAGCTCACCATACTGGAAGACAAAGGAAAAGGTTTCATAATTTGTTCCATAAGTAGATCCCCCAATTTTCAACTATCACCACAGGCTGAAAAATAAAAATTATCTAATATCTTTGAATTATTATGAATAATCTTGTATCTTCAATAAAATCAGCATACATATCATTATTAGGAAACATGATGGTTAATTTTATGTGCCAACTTGGCTTGGTCAAGGGTACCTAGATATTTGGTCAAACATTATTTACCGATGTGTCTGTGAGGGTACTTCTGGATAACATTAACATTTGAATAGTTAGACTGAGTAAAGCAGATTGCCCTCCCCAATGTGAGTAGCCTCATCTAATCTGTTGAAGGCCTGAATAGAATAAAAGGCTGAGTAAAAATTCTTTTTCTTTGCCTTACTGTCCTCAATTTGGGACACCTGTCTTTCTTGCCTGGCATGATCTGGCAATAGAGGTATACAAAATATTTCCACTGGATGCTCTATCAACCACATAAAAAAGCAAGGAGTTGGGTAACTATGTATATGATACTTCCTAACAGTTTTGAAATCTAATGAATATAATGAGATTAGCTGGTTGCCTCTAATGGCAACTGGACAAAGTGGTGAAAGAAAACGATGCCCTCAGGGATTTAAATTCCCAGCTCAAGCACCACATAAATGACCTGAAAGCTTCATTATGTGCCCTTAAGAAGATCTTTATCTCCTGTAACGACAAGGTTGATTGCTGAAAATCAGATGCAGAATCTCATCCTGTGACTGGCTGCATTACAACACAAATTGAACTCCCAGCCTTGCAGGGTACCTACTGTTAAAATGAGGGCATTGATTGGGAAAGAATGGGATACTGTAAGTTGGAATGGGGATATTACATCCCCAAATTTTGATGAATTTTCTTTGCCAGTGGAAGACCTGCCTTGATTTAAGGTAAAAGAAAAGATTCAAAGGCTTAGAGAGCTTGGAATGTTAGAGTTCACTTACAGTTTAAGACCTACCCACCTCCACTGGGAGGACCCAGGTGGCATGCCTTTCACCAATACTGTGAGAAGTAAATTTGTGAAGGGAGCTTAGGCATCTTTGAAAAGCTCTATGATAACTCTTCTCTGTAGGCCAGATCTTACAATGGAAACTATAGTCACTGATTTGGAGAATCTAAGTGCAATGAGAGTAATTAGATCCCTGGGTGCCAGGGGCCAAGTGGCACAACTCAACTGCCAGAGGTAAGGTGGGTGTGGTTGTCATAGTGGACAGCAGAATCAAAGCAGCAATCAAAATAGTCTGGCTCATGTAGATCTCATGGTGTTTCTAGAAGTGAAATAGATAGGAAGGCTACTAAATTCTTACTCTATCTGTATAGGTAGAGAAGTTCTGGATCACTTGAACAAAAGTCTAAACTGAATCATATAAACAGAGAACCATGGTCCCTCAATCAATTCCTAAACCTGAACCAGAACCCCTTGGGGTTACAGACCCAGAACCCCTTGAATGAAGGGGAGGCCAGGTCCCCTTGAGGAAGGACCCATGTACACTACCAAAAATTTATACTGTTATTCTTTCTTCCAGGCTTCCTTAAAGGGACCTATGGTCTTTTGCCAGTGAAACTATAGGTTGGAGAAAAGAACATAATCAGACCTTTTAGGGCCTACTGGACATTGGCTCTGAATTGACACTTATTCTAGGAGACCAGATGTCACTGCAGCCCACTACTCAGGGTTACCGTTAGGGCTTATTGGAGGTCAGGTAATCAATGGAGTTTTAGCTCAAGTTTGTCTCAGAGTGGGCTCCAAATACATCCTGTGATTATTTCCTCAGTTCTGGAATGCTTAATTGGAATAGATATACTCAGCAGCTGGCAGAATCCTCACGTTGGCTCCCTGATCTGTGAAGTGAGGACTAAGTAGAAGGCACTAGAACTGCTTCTACCTAGGAAAATAGTAAACCAGAGCAATAATCCAGCATTCCTGGAGGCATTTCTGATATTAGTGCCACCTTCAAGGACTTGAAAGATGCAGGGGTGATGATTCCCATCACATCCGCATCAAACTCACCTATTTGGTCTGGGCAGAACACAGATGGATCTTTGAGTATAAAGTGGATTATTGTAAGTTACTAGGTGGTAACTCAAATTACATCTGCTCTACCAGATATGGTTTCATTGATTCAGTGAATTAACCCATCCCCTTGTACTTGGTATGCAATTATTGATCTGGAAATTGTTGTTTTCTCCATACCTGTCCATGAAGTCTACCAGAGCAGTTTGCTCTCAGCTGGTAAGGCCAGAAATACATCTTCACTGTTCTACATCAGGGATATATCAACTCTCCAGCACTATGTCACAATTTAGTTCACAGGAATCTTGATCTCCTTTCCCTTCCATAAGATATCACACTGTTTCATGACATTAAGGACATTATGCTGATTGAACCTAGTAAACAAGAAGTAGCTACTATTCTAGACTTATTGATAAGATGTTTGCATATCAGGGAGTGGGAAATAAATCCAACAAAAAATCAGAGGCCTTCTACCTTAGTAAAATTTCTAGGTGTCCAGTGGTGAGGACATGTCAAGATATCCCTTCTAAGGTGAAGGATAAGTTGTTGCATCTCACCTTTCTTCATACCAAGAAAGAGAAGAAATGCCCAGGGGATCTCTTTGGATTTGAGAGGCAACATATTCCTCATTTGGGTATATTATTCCAGCCTATTTACTGAGTGACCCAAAAATCTGCCAGTTTTAGTTGGGCCCAGAATAAGAGAAGGCTCTGCAACAGGTCCAGGATGCTGTGCAAGCTGCTCTGTTGCTTGAGTAATATGATCCAGCAGATCCAATGCTGACTGAAGATGTCAACAGCAGATAGGGATGCAGTTTAGATCCTTTGACACATCCCTATAGGTGAATCACACACAGCATAGGCCTTTAGGATTTTCGAACAAAATTCTATCATCTTCCACAGGTAACTACGCTCCTTTGAGAAACAGCTCTTGGCCTCCTACTGGGTCTTAGTGGAGACTGAACACCTAACCATGAGCCATCAAATACCATGCAGTCTGAGCTACCCATCATGAACTGGGTGTTATCTGACCCATAAAGTTGGGTGTGCACAGCAGTGCTCCATTATTAAATGGAAGTGGTATACATGTGATTGAGCCTGAATAGGCCCTGAAGGCAGAACTAACTTATATGAAGAATGATTCAAATGCCCATGGTCCTCACTCCTGTTATACTATCCTTTCTTTCCCAGCCTGTACCTATGTCCTCATGGGAAGTTCCTTACCATTAGTTGATGGAGGAAGAGAAGACTCTTGCATGGTGTACAGATGGTTCTGCAGGATATGTGGGCACCACCTGAGAGTGGACAGCTGCAGCACTACAACCCCTTTCTGGAACATCCCTGAAGGACAGTGATAAATGGAAATCCTCTCAGTAGGCAGAACTTCAAGCAGAGCACCTGGTTTCTCATTGTCAGTTTTTTCGGGCCGTTATAACAAAACACAGTAGACTGGATGACTTACAAACTGCAGAAACTTATTGTTTACCATTCTGGAGACTGGAAGTACAAGATCAGGGTAATAGCATGGTCAAGTTCTACTGAAGGCCTTCTTCTGGTTTTCAGATTTCTGACTTCTCCTGTGTTCTCACACGGCAGATAGGACAAGGAAGCTTCCTCAGGCCACGTTTTACATTGTATTGCTTCCACCATGAAAAGGGAAGCATTTTGTTTTTACTGGAGTAGACACTTACTCTGGATATGGATTTGGCTTCCCTGCATGTAGTGATTTGCCAAAACTATCTTCCATGGTTTTCAGATACCTAATCTATCATTGTGGTATTCCACACAGCTTTGCTTCTGATCAAGGAACTCACTTCACAGCAAAAGAAGAGCAGTACTGGGCCCATGCTCATAAAATTCACTGATTTTTACCATGTTTCCCACCATCCTGAAGCAGCTAGCCTGATAGAATGGTGGAAGAGCCTTTTGAAGACTCAGTTACAGTGACAGCTAGGTGGCAATACCTTACAGGGCTGGGGCAAGGTGCTCCAGAAGGCCTTATCTGCTCTGAATCTCAATTCAGTAGCTGGTGTTATTTCTCCCATAGCCATGATTCATGGATTCAGGAAGCAAGGAGTATATATGAAAGTGGTATCCCTTACCATTACCTCTAGTGACCCACTAGTAAAATATTTGCTTCCTGTTCCAGTGACCTTATGTTCTGCCAGTCTTAGTTCCAAAGGGAGAAATGCTTTCACCAGGAAATGCAACAATGATTCCATTAAAATGGAAATTAAGATTTCCACCTGGCTACTTTGCACTCCTTATGCCTATGAATCAATAATCAAAGAAGGGACTTACCATGATGGCTGGGTTGACTGATCCTGACTAGCAAGGGAAAATTGGACTACTACTCCACAATGGAGATCTAGAATATTGGAGATCCCCTTGGGCATCTCTTTATATAGCCATGCATTGTGACTAAGACCAAATGGAAAACTACAACAACCCAATCCAGGCAGGGCTACTAATGGTCCTTACCTTTCAGGAATGAAAGTTCAGGTCACTCTACCAGGTAAAGAACTGTGACTAGCTGAATTGCTTGCTGAAGGTAAAGGGAGTGGGTAGTGGAAAAAGGTAGTTATAAATTATATCAGCTATGATCATGTGACCAGTTACAGACATAAAGACCAATAAGTGTCATGAGTATTCCTCCTTATTTTGTTATGACTGTATTTGTGCATGTATACATACAAAAATAAATACATGTATTTTAGACATTCTTGTTTTCTTTTCTCTCTTATTCTCTTATCATGTAACATAAATTGAATAAAATAAAGTCAATTGTTTCCATTATTATAAATATATAAAGTCAATAAGTTGCATTGACTTTATATCAGTAGTTAGGTATTGTTAATTTTACATAATAGTATTTAAGTTAGAGGATATCAATGCAAAGGTTAAACATCACTGAAGGACTTTGCCTCCTCTTCTAGACAAGGGGTCAGTGCATTTTTAAATAGCTGTACATAGAATAGATATTTCATGTTAGGTGAATTTTTACCTTGTTGTCTTTTTTGGAGATTAAATATGATTCAAAAAGATGTGTAGGGGCACCATATTGACAAGGGGTGAACTTGTGATGGTTGATTTTGTGTGTCATTTTGACTGGGCCATGGGGTGCTCAGACATTTAGCAAAACATTATTCTGGGTGTGTCTCTGAAGGAACTTCTGAATGAGATTAACATTTAAACCAGTAAACTGAGTAAAGCAGATCGCTCTCCCTAGTGTGGGTGGCACAACAAAACTGTTGAAGGCCTAAGTAGAATAAGGCTGGGTAAGAAAGAATTTTTTCTCTTTGCCTGACTGTCTTTGAGCAGGGGGATTGGTTTTCTGTGTTCAGACTTGGACTTGGACTGGAACTTACACCATCAGCTCTCCTGGTTCTTTGGCCTTCAAAATCTGACAGGAACTATACTATCAGGTCTCCTGGGTCTCCAGCTTGCTGACTGCAGATCTTGAATGTTGCAAAGTCTAAAATCACTTAAGACAATTCCTTATGGTATATATATTCTATTGGTTCTGTTTCTCTAGAGAACTCAAGACTCATACAGGAAGTATGATCTTAAATGCTTGAGTGAACTGAGTGTAAGTTTAAGCATCTGTTGTTTGTTCAACTTGAGCTTGTCTTTTTTTCAGGCAACCGTCAACACTTCTTAAATAATGCAGTTAGAAAGTCTCATTACTGACTGCAGTGATTTGTCTCCATGGTTGTATGGATTTGAATCCACATCAACACTGACATTAAGATTTGCGTGGTAGATTGGACTAAATCAGAAATTTTCAGAGTCTGAAGTTGAGGGAGAGGAGCTATATTTAGGTAGGAAGCACAGGCGGTAGCCCACTTCTGTTGTAATTAAAACAGCTCTAGATTAACCTGTTTAATCCGCTGGGAAAGTTTCACCTAGTAATGAGTTTATTAACTAAAATAAACTGTGAAAAACACTGAATTAGGAGATCTGAAATATATCTTTTAATTCTAAAAGCCAATGATCTTCCTGAAGGTGATGATTTATTTTCAACCAAATATGAAGTGCTTTAAGACAGTCAAAAATAAATACAATATGAAGGTCCAATAAACTCCAGTGCTCACTCCAAGTGAGGTGAAGTATTCATTGTATTCTGGACTAATCAGATCATTCTGAGCTACTGTGACCAATCCTAGGAAGCAAACTTTAAGCAGATAATTAATAGACAATGTAATCTAGAGGACAGTAGTGAGGAGACTGAAGATACTAGAATCCACAAGGCACCAGAACAAGCTGCCCTTTTGAAACACAAGACTGCAAGAGACATCTTAGTGCCCTGCATACTTTAATGGCTATCACTTAGAATAAGTGGAAGGTTTAAAGAAGATTTAAATGAAGAACATTTAAGTTAAACAGCATTAAAAATTCAGTTCTCAGTCACACTAGCTTCATTTCAAGTGTTCAATAGCCTTAATTGACTAGTGATTACCATATTAGGGCACAGGGAGAACATTTCCAACATTGTAGACAGTTCTATGGACAATGATATCCTTAAGGGCAAAACTAGGACCAATAAGGAGTTAGGACTCAGAATCAATAAACAGAAGACCTTTCTAACCCTTCTAATGGTTAGAGTTATCCTGCAATGGAATGGGCTAGACCCAACAGCAAGAGAAATTAATCAAGCTAAGCAAAAACACCTACAGAATTCTAGCATTCAGAGAGAGGTTGGACAGAAGACTTCCAAGATGATAGCCAAATTTACAGCTTTAATTACATGGAATTGCTTTATTGTAGATACTTTTATCTGATCAAAGGCTGATCTTTCCCACTTTCAGGCTACTATTTTTAACATATTTCCTATGACAAATTAAGCTTGAGAGCTTCTTATCATATCTACTGCTTAAGTCATGGATTATTTGTTCAACTTTGAAAATGCATTTCCCTGCTCCTGTTAAAGAAATTATGTGTAGAGATGGAACACAGAAACCTACTCACTCCAGTTATTTTTCTCTCTCAAATAAATACAACAGCGATAAGACATTGTGCATTTGCAGGCAAGCTTTCGTCAAACTGTGAAGTGCCAACACAGTGCATATGAGAAAGGACAAGATATGACTTAGGGTTCAAAGTTATCATCTTATCAAACTGTCAGGGTCTACTTGATTGAAGGTACCAATACATAAATAATGTTTATGGACACCAACATCCATGCATAGTCAAATGAGGAAAATAGAAATACAGACATCCAATAAGACAGTCATTCATCTTCTCCCTATAAACACAAACAGCAGCAAATGGATGTCAATACCTTGAGTAAAAAAATTTTCCCTTCACTATTTTATTGATACCATAGAGATTTATAACAGGAGAAATTGGAGAAAAATTCTCCAGAGGCAACTCTCCAGGATCAAAGGTGTTAATTGAAAGAAAAGAAACATAAGATTTCCTCATTTTTGACCCATCAGTAAACCCCAATTCTTTTATCAACTTGTATTCTGTATTGTATTGTGTATTCTTGTATTCTGATTGAAATCCCCAGTTTCCTGGACCAAGAAGTCACATGTCTTCATTGTGATCCTGGTAACCACCCTTCCTAAATAATTGGGGTATATTTCCACTTCCAGAAATATATCATAGGCTCAGGAGTCTCAGTTTGGACCCAGAGCAAGGCACAGAACATGAATGATACTCTTGCTTCAACCTAGGGGCTATAAATATAGACTAGAAAATAATCTTTACAGGGACATAAGTTGATATCAGGATAGTTTCTCTGCCTCTGCTTAGTCACTAGGTGGTGGGAAAAAGTCTTCCCTGAAGCCTCAGAAGCAGAGTATTACTTTGCACTTGTTCAGGATTCACTCCCACACCATATTCATGTGTCAGAGAACCCAAAGCTGATACTTAACATTAAAAAGTTGTTCTGAAAATTAGATTTTTTGAAAAAAGTTTGTTCTGGGCTCATAACCACTGTCTCAGTTTGGATACTCCTGAAATAGACCCTGAGATAAGTATGAAGTATTTCACTGTTTACAAGAGCGCCTGACACAGAACCACACTCTAGGGAAGCTACCCAGATGAACCAGTCATATCCAAGGACAACTACAGTCTGAATTTTTCTGGGAAGAGACCAAAATTAGGAGTAAAAAGTTGAGACAATCTGAATTTGTACTTCCTGAGGAAGGTCACTGACTTTGGTATTGTCTCACTTTTGCAATTATAATTTTAGTTCATTCTCAACCACTTATATTAGAATGGCCTGAGGTGCTTTGCATTCAAAATGGAGATTCTAAGGAGCCAAGACAGACCTCCTGAAACAAAAATGTCAGAGTGGAGAGTGTGAACATGTACTTGGAAAAAGAAAAAGCTTACTAGGTTATTGGTACTCACAGACAACCTCTCATTCAAATGTTGTCAGGTGGTGCTGGGAAAACTGGACAGCTACATATAAAAGAATGAAATTAGAACACTCCTTAACACCATACACAGAAATAAACTCAAAATGGATTAAAGACCTAAATGTAAGGCCAGATAATATGAAACTCTTAGAGGAAAACATAGGCAGAACACTGTATGACATAAATCACAGCAAGATCCTTTTTGACCCACCTCCTAGAGAAATGGAAATAAAAACAAAAATAAACAAATGGGACCTAATGAAACTTAAAAGCTTTTGCACAGCAAAGGAAACCATAAACAAGACCAAAAGACAACCCTCAGAATGGGAGAAAATACTTGCAAATGAAGCAAATGACAAAGGATTAATCTCCAAACATCCCATGGAGCTCAATATCAAAACAACAAACAACCCAATCCAAAAATGGCAGAAGGCCTAAATAGACATTTCTCCAAAGATATACAGATTGCCAACAAACACATGAAAGAATCCTCAACATCATTAATCATTAGAGAAATGCAAATCAAAACTACAATGAGATAACATCTCACACCAGTCAGAATGGCCATCATCAAAAAATCTACAAACAATAAATGGTGGAGAGGGTGTGGAGAAAAGGGAACACTCTTGCATTGTTGGTGGGAATGTGAATTGATACAGCCACTATGGAGAACAGTATGGAGGTTCCTTAAAAAACTAAAAATAGAACTACCATATGACCCAGCAATCCCCCTACTGGGCATATACCCTGAGAAAACCATAATTCAAAAAGAGTCATGTACCACAGTGTTCATTGCAGCTCTATTTACAATAGCCAGGACATGGAAGCAACCTAAGTGTCCATCAACAGATGAATGAAAAAGAAGATATGACATATATACAATGGAATATTACTCAGCCATAAAAAGATATGAAATTGAGTTATTTGTAGTGAGGTGGATGGACCTAGATTCTGTCATACAGAGTGAAGTAAGTCAGAAAGAGAAAAACAAATACTGTATGTTAACACATATATATGGAATCTAAAAAATGAAACAAAAAAAAATGGTCATGAAGAACCTAGGGGCAAGATGGGAATAAAGACACAGACCTACTAGAGAATGGACTTGAGGATACAGGGAGGGGGAGGGGTAAGATGGGACAAAGTGAGAGAGTGGCATGGACATATATACGCTACCAAATGTAAAATAGATAGCTAGTGGGAAGCAGCCTCATAGCACAGGGAGATCAGCTCGGTGCTTTGTGACCACCTAGAGGGGTGGGATAGGGAGGGTGGGAGGGATCGAGACGCAAGAGGGAAGAGATATAGGGATATATGTATATGTATAACTGATTCACTTTGTTATAAAGCAGAAACTAACACCATTGTAAAGCAGTTATACTCCAATAAAGATGTTTAAAAAAACCAAAAAAAACAAAAAAACAAATGTTGTCAGGGAAAACTGAGATACTATTTAATAAGGAGGCCCAGAGGAGATAGGCAGGGGAAGATCTGTATCTGAACCAAAATAAACCCTAAAGAATTGTTAAAACTTGCAAACTAAGCACAAAAAGGAGCTGATGCTCTTTGTTATAATGTGTAAAAGAAAAATAAACAGTTTGACCAGAAATCCTCCAGCTGTGGCTATCCCTGCACAAATGCATCTGAAATTACACTTATACTTTTGTTCATGTTCCAGTAAAAATACAATCTATTTTATATGGCTTGCTATTTTCTACACTCTTGGCTGGCTTTCTCAGGCTGACATTTTTTAAGTGAATAATTCAAGCATCCAACACAAAACTATAAACTTGCACTGGCAACCAGCAAAAAGAAGACATTGCATAAAATTTTTAAACATAAAACCAATGAAGCAAATACTGCAGGGTATGGATATACGCCCCCACCCCAACTCCAAGCAGTTTAGCCTGTGTTTGCTGATTTTTTTTCTTTATTTCTCTTTTTGGCACATCAAGAAACACTAAGAAATTCATCCAGACACTACTGTGCATCTTTGGACTCAAGTTTATTTGGCTTTTGTGTGCTACTCTGAGGTTTCACCTTTAAAATGAACAGTGAGAGTTAATAAATAGCTATTGAACTGTTCCCAGTGGAAGAGACAGAGCTAGGGATGATGGCTCTTATTGCTTGTCACTCACTCCAGGATTCACCTGAATGCCTATGACAGAGTTTTTGAGTGTGGGAAAAGAGTAATGTGGTTATTAAGACAGAGAGCCAGTCCTTTTAATCTAGACTTCTGAAAGACAGTCTCTTCAAAAGACCCTCTTCAAAAGACCCTACTCAAAAAAAGAGAATGGAATCCTACCTCATTATATGTCCAACAGGCACATACAAAAATGCAAAGGCACCCATTTTAAACCCCCTTTTATGTCTGGATTCCAATATTTTATCTCCAAAACACATAACTGAAGTAAAAGATAAATAAAAACATGTAAACTAAAAATACATTTAAGTGTATGAAAGAATTTATCAGATAACTCTAAATATTCAATTTTGAAGTCATCCAGCCATTGGTCTAGGGGATCAAAGGCAGAATAACCTTGGCAGAAGATGATTAAAGAAAAATGATTGTCATCATATGTGTGATCTGTGCAAGCCACTTCACATTTTCTCTTCTATAAAATGGGGATAATCATGAGAAATGCTTAGCCTAGTGTGAAAGAGGATAGTAATGAAACTAAATAGTAATAACATTTTTTAGTACTTGATAAATCCAAACAAGGAGGAGGCAGCATTGTTGAACACAGTGAAGATAAAGTAGGTACAATGGAGAAAACGATGATGAAAATGATCAAGCACAGAATGACTTTAGGGGGGCAGAGTCAAGAAGGCAGTGTGGGAAGACACAGCGTTTGAGTCTCCCCACAACTAGGGCACCTGCCAGACACTGGTGGGGGACCCTGACAGCCAAGGAGGTGGGAAGAACACCCAAGTGAACCAGTAGGACGTGAGGGGACTGAGAGGGGAGGAGAAGTGGAGGCCAGACAGTATCAGCACCTGTGAGGGGTGGCTGAGGGGGGGAGGGGTTCCCACACCAGGAGGGACCCTCGGAGGCTCAGATTGGGGCAGCACACCCAGTGTTTCCCCTGCCCAAACAACAGGGGGAAATCTGCCCAGCTCTCAGGGCGTCCTACTCCCTCAAAGGTCCCCTCCAGGCCAGGTTGGTCCTGGGGGCATAGAAGAAAGGCCGGGAAGATCAGGTAGGAGGGCCTCTCCAGGATGGGAGGAGCAGAAGAGGAGGAGGGTGTTTGCCCCACTCACTTGTTCTCAGGGAGCCTGCTGAGCTCCCAGGTGGGGTCCCCCACCCTCTGAGACCAGAGGTGGGAGGCACGCCTGGTCCTCTTATGTTCTGTTGAGCCTAAGCCCCACCTCCATACCCCCCAGGTCCTCTTCCAGCCCTGTGGGTCCTAAGCATAGGCTCTGCCCACCACCCAAACCTCAGCTCTGCTTTGGCCCCTCCCTCCAGAGCCAAGGCATTTTCCACCTTTTTTTTTTTTTCTCCTCCTCTTTTTTACCACTGTGGTTTTGTTTTACCTTCCAGTTGTTTCATCTATATTTTTATTTTTATATTTTTTATAACATATCTGTTAGTTTCCTAGTCTAATTTTATATTTTACTTTGTTACTGTTCTCTTTATTTATTTATTTATTTTGCTGCCCCGTGTGGCCTGTGAGATCTTGGTTCACGAGCCACGGGTTGGGCTGAAGCTCCTGCAGTGGGAGCTCTGAGTCTGAACCACTGGACTAACAGAGAACCTCACACCCCAGGGAATATTCATCAGAGTCAGGTCTCCCAGAGGTCCTCATCTCAGCACCAAGACTCAACTTTATCCAACAGCCTACAAACTCCAGTGTTGGAAGCCTCAGGCCAAACAACCAGTAGGACAGGAACACAATCCCACTCATTAAAAAAAAATGAGATGGCAAAATAATATATCACAAATGAAGGAGCAAGGTCAAAACCAAAAGACCAAATAAATGAAGAGGAAATAGGAAATCTACCTGAAAAAGAATTCAGAGTAATAATACTAAAGATGATCCAGAATCTTGGAAACAGAATGGAGGCACAGATTGAGAAAATACAAGAAATGTTTAAAAAGGATCTAGAAGAATTAAAGAACAAACAAACAGATGAACAACAAAATAACTGAAATGAAAAATACACTAGAAGGAATCAATAAGAGAATAACTGAGGCAGAAAAACGAATAAGTGAGCTGGAAGACAAAATGGTAGAAATAACTGCCAAGGAGCAGAATAAAGAAAAAAAATAATAATGAAAAGAATTGAAGACAGTCTCAGAGACGTCTGGGACAATGCTAAACACACCAACATTCAAATGATAGGGGTCCCAGAACAAGAAGAGAAAAAGAAAGGGACTGAGAAAATATTTGAAGAGATTATAGTGGAAAATGTCCCTAACATGGGAAAGGAAATAGTCACCCAAATCCAGGAAGCGCAGAGAGTTCCATACAGGGTAAACCCTAGGAGAAATACACCTAGACACATATTAATCAAAATAACAAAAATTAAATTCAAAGATAAAATGTTAAAAGCAGCAAGAGATGGGCTTCCCTGGTGGCGCAGTGGTTGAGAGTCTGCCTGCCGATGCAGAGGACATGGGTTTGTGCCCCGGTCCAGGAAGATCCCACATGCTGCGGAGCTGCTAGGCCAGTGAGCCATGGCCACTGAGCCTGCGCGTCTGGAGCCTGTGCTCCGCAACAGGAGAGGCCACAACAGTGAGAGGCCCACATACCGGAAAAAGAAAAAAAAAAAAAGCAGCAAGGGAAAAAGAAAAAGTAACATACAAAGGAATCCCTATAAGTTTATCAGCTGATTTTTCAGCACAAACTCTGCAGGCCAGAAGCTAGTGGCAGGATATACTTAAAGTGATGAAACAGAAAAACTTACAACCAAGATTATGCTACCAAGCAAGGATCTCATTCAGATTCGACGGAGAAATCAAAAGCTTTTCAGACAAGCAAAAGCTAAGAGAATTCAGCACCACCAAACCAGCTTTACAACAAATGCTAAAGGAACTTCTCTAGGTGGCAAAAACAGAAGGAGAAAAAGACCCACAAACACAAACCCAAAACAATTAAGAAAATGGTCATAAGAACATACATATCGATAATAACCTTGAATGTAATTGGATTAAATGCTCCAAGTATTGCAGACTGGCTGAATAATACAAAAACAAGACCCATATATATGCTGTCTACAAGAGACCCACTTGAGACCTAGGGACACATATAGACTGAATGTGAAGGGACAGAAAAAGATATTCCATGCAAATGGAAATCAAAAGAAAGCTAGAGTAGCAATACTCATATCAGATAAAATAGACTTTAAAATAAGGACTGTTACAAGACATAAGGAAAGATAGTACATAATAATCAAGGATCAATCCAAGAAGAAGATATAACAATTATAAATGTTTATGCACCCAACACAGGAGCACCTCAATACATAAGGCAAATGCAAACAACTATGAAAGGGGAAATTGACAGTGACGCAATAATAGTAGGGAACTTTAACACCCCACTTACACCAATGGACAGATCATCCAAACAGAAAATAAATAAGGAAACACAAGCTTTAAATGACATGATAGACCAGATAGATTTAATTGATATTTATAGAACATTCTACCCAAAAGTGGCAGAATACATATTCTTCTCAAGTGCACACAGAACATTCTCCAGGATAGATCAGAGCTTGGGCCACAAATCAAGCCTCAGAAAATTTAAGAAAACTGAGATCATATCAAGCATCTTTTCTGATCACAAAGCTATGAGATTAGAAATCAATTACAGGAAATAAACTGTAAAAATCACAAATGCATGGAGACTAAACAGTGTGTTACTAAATAACTAAAAGATCACTGAAGAAATCAAAGAAGAAATAGAAAAATACATAAAAACAAATGACAATGGAAACACAATGACCCCAAACCAATGGGACACAGCAAAAGCAGTTCTGAGAGGGAAATTTATAGCAATTCAAACTCACCTCAATAAACAAGAAAAATCTCAAATAAACAATCTAACCCTACACCTAATGCAACTAGAGAAAGAAAAACAAACAAAACCCAAAGTCAGTAGAAGGAAAGAAATCATAAAGATCAGAGCAGAAATAAATGAAATAGAAACAAAGGAAACAATAGCAAAGATCAATAAAACTAAAAGCCAGTTCTTTGAGAAGATAAGCAAAATTGATAAACCGTTAGCTAGACTCATCAAGAAAAAAAAGGGAGAGGGTGAAAATCAATAAAATTAGAAATGAAAAAGGAGAAATCACAACTGACACCGCAGAAATACAAAAGATTATAAGAGACTATTCCAAACAACTATATGCCAATAAAATGGACAACCACAAAGAGATGGACAAATTCTTGGAAAGATACAATTTTCTAAGACTGAACCAGGAAGAAATAGAAAATATAAACAGACCTATCACAAGTAATGAAATTGAAACTGTAATTAAAAATTTTCCAACAAACCAAAGTCCAGGACCAGATGGCTTCACAGGTGAATTCTATCAAACATTTAGAGAAGAGCTAACACCCATTTTTCTCAATCTCTTCCAAAAAATTGCAGAGGAAGGAATGCTCCCAAATTCATTCTATGAAGCCACCATCACCCTGATGCCAAAACTAGAAAAAGACATCACAAAAAAAGAAAATTATAGACCAATATCACTGATGAACATAGATGCAAATATCCTGAACAAAATACTAGCAAACAGAATTCATCAACATATTTAAAGGATCAAACACCATGATCAAGTGGGATTTATCCCAGGGATGTAAGGATTCTTCAATATATACAAATCCATCAATGTGATACAGCATATTAACAAATTGAATAAAAACCATATGATCATCTCAGTAGATGCCGAAAAAGCTTTTGACAAAATCAACACCCATTTACAATAAAAACTCTCCAGAAAATGGGCAAAGAGGGAAACTGCCTCAACATAATAAAGCCCATATATGAGAAACACACAGCAAACACATACTCAATGGTGAAAAACTAAGATCAGGAACAAGACAAGGATGTCCACTCTTGCCACTCTTATTCAACATAGTTTTGGAAGTCCTGGCCAAGGCAATCAGAGAAGAAAAAGAAATAATAGGAAAACAAATTGGAAAAGAAGAGGTAAAACTGTCACCTTTTGCAGATGACATGATACTATACATAGAGAATCCTAAAGATGCCACCAGAAAACTACTAGAACTAATCAATGAATTTGGTAAGGTTGCAGGATACAAAATTAATGCACAGAAATCTCTGACATTCCTATACACTAACAACAAAAAATCAGAAAGAGAAATTAAGGAAACACTCCCATTTACCATTGCAACAAAAAGAATAAAATACCTAGGAATAAACCTACCTAAGGAGGTGAAAGATTTATACTAAGAAAACTGTAAAACACTGATGAGAGAAATCAAAGATGACATACACAGATAGAGAAACATACTGTGTTCTTGAATTGAAAGAATCAATATTGTGAAAACGACTATATTACCCAAAGCAATCAACAGAATCAATGCAATCCCTATCAAACTACCAATGGCATTCTTTACAGAATTAGAATAAAAATTTTTACAATTTGTATGGAATCACAGAAGACTCCAAATTGCCAAAGCAATCTTGTGAAAGGAAAATGGAGCTGGAGGAATCAGGCTCCTTGACTTCAAACTATACTACAAAGCTACAGTAATCAAGACAGTATGGTACTGGCACAAAAACAGAAATATAGATCAATGGAACAGGATAGAAAGCCCAGAGATAAACCCACACACATATGGTCACCTAATTTATGACAAAGGAGGCAAGAACATACAATGGAGAAAAGACAACCTCTTCAATAAGCGGTGCTGGGAAAACAGGATAGCTACATGTAAAACAATGAAAATAGAACACTCCCTAACAGCATACACAAAAATAAACTCCAAATGGATTAAAGACCTAAATGTAAGACCAGACACTATAAAACTCTTAGAGGAAAACATAGGGAAAACACTCTTTGACATAGACTACAGCAAGATCTTTTTTGACCCACCTCCTAAAGTAATGGAAATAAAAATAAACAAATGGGATCTAATTAAACTTCAAAGTTTTTCCACAGCAAAGGATACCATAAACAACATGAAAAGACAACCCTCAGAATGGAGAAAATATTTGCAAATGAAACAACAGACAAAGGATTAATATCCAAAATATACAAATAGCTCATGGACCTCAATATCAAAAATCCAAACAATTCAATTGAAAAATGGGCAGGGCTTTCCTGGTGGCACAGTGGTTAAGAATCCACCTGAAAATGCAGTGGACATTGGTTCAAACCCTGGTCCAGGAAGATCCCCCATGCCATGGAGCAGCTAAGCCCATGCACCACAACCCCTGAGCCTGAGCTCTAGAGCCCACGAACCACAACTACTGAACACTTGCATCACATCTACTGAAGCCCACATGCCTAGAGCTCATGCTCCGCAACAAGAGAAGCCACTGTAATGAGAAGCCCACACACAATGAAGAGTAGCCCCCTCTTGCCACAACCAGAGAAAAGCCTGAGTGCAGCAACAAAGATTCAACGCAGCCAAAAATAAATAGAATAAATTAAACAAAATAATCAGTGGAAGTCCTAAATAGACACTTCACCAAAGAAGACATATCGATGGCCAAGAGGCACATGAAAAGATGCTCAACATCACTAATTATTAGAGAAATGAATGAGGTATCACCTCACACCGGTCAGAATGGCCATCATCAAAAAATCCAGAAACAATAAATGCTGGCAAGGGTGTGGTGAAAAGGGAACCCTCCTGCACTGTAGGTGGGAATGTAAATTGATACAACCACTATGGAGAACAGTATGGAGATTCCTTAAAAAACTCAAAAACTGGGCTTCCCTCGTGGCACAGTGGTTAAGAGTCCGCCTGCCGATGCAGGGGACACGGGTTTGTGCCCCAGTCTGGGAAGATTCCACATGCCGCGGAGCGGCTGGGCCCGTGAGCAATGGCCGCTGAGCCTGAGCATCCAGAGCCTGTGTTCCGCAACGGGAGAGGCCACAACAGTGAGAGGACCACGTACGGCAAAAAAAAAAAAAAAAAAAAAAAAAAAAACTAAAAAACTAAAACCATACAACCCAGAAATCCCACTACTGGGCATATACCCTGAGAAAACCATAATTCAAAAAGAGACATGTACTACAATGTTTACTGCAGCACTATTTACAATAGCCAGGCTATGGAACCAACCTAAATGCCCATTGACAGGTGAATGGATAAAGAAGATTTGGCACATATATACAATGGAGTATTATTCAGCCATAAAAAGAAACGAAATTGAGTTATTTGTAGTGAGGTGGATGGACCTAGAGTCTGTCATACAGAGTGAAGTAAGTCAGGAAGATGAGGGGGAAGCCACGGTGAAGTGAGAGTAGCAGCGATATAGATACACTACCAAATGTAAAATAAATAGCTAGTGGGAAGCAACAGCATAGCACAAGGAGATCAGCTCAGGGCTTTGCAATGACCTAGAGAGGTGGGATAGGGAGGGTGGGAGGGAGGCTTAAGAGGGAGAGGATATGGGAATATATGTATGAATATAGCTGATTCACTTTGTTGTACAACAGAAACTAACACAGTATCGTGAAGCAATTATACTCCAGCAAAGTTCTTTAAAAAAAAAAAGAATAACTTTAAATGGTGATTTTCTTCACTGTTATATATAAAATTAAATTTTAGTGTGTAAAATGTTTTTAATTTTTAGAAATATCCACTTGATTATTTTTAATATGTAGAATGGGGAATTAAAAGAAGTAGGAGGAGCAAGGGAATGAGAAAAGAAAGAAAAAAAAAACACTCCATCTACTAATGTGAGCTTTTCTAAAAAGAAAAGGATATATATAATTCCTGATTTAAAGACCCTGAAACTATATTCCCCTATCAGAACTTCAACCATCTCTTCCCACTCAGGAGAATCTCCATAAGCCCTAAGAATTATTGCCTTTGGTGGGAGGTGGTGGTGGGATGAATTGGGAGATTGGGATTGACATATATACACTAATATGTATAAAACAGATAAGTAATAAGAACCTGCTGTATAAAAAAATAAATTAAATTAAATTTAAAAAAAGAATTATTGCCTTCAAAATAGACTGTGCACTTCTTTAGGTAGGAACTGTGTTTTGAACATTGTTGTATTTCTAGCACATAGTACAATGCCTGGCACATAGTGGATACCAATAGTAGTGTAATAATTCATTTATTAATTCAACCAACATTTATTAAGCATTTACTATTTGGCAGTCACATTTTAGAATATCAATGTTGACTAAATTTCTAACTATGTTTAAGTGGCAACATCAGTATTCATTACTGTCCCAAGTGTGTTTAACTGCTATCTCTTGATACTCTGCATAGATGAACCACTTACGGACCTTACTGCACCACAGGCTGAACATAAACTGCCCTTGGTAATTACTCTGTGTTCAAGAAATCCTATTATTATTGCTATCGTTGTAAACATCTGCTATTCTTTCCATTCCTCCCACCCTCAAATCTAAATGCTGGTTCATACATTCGGGTGGTAATTATATTAAAAACTGAGATGAATCAGTCTGAAATGTGGGGAATATTTTCCCTCTGCTTCTCTATATTTTAAATATCGCTCCTTAAAAAGCACTGACAATTTTTTCTCTATGGACTGAAGTTCAGCTTAGTGCATAAATCATTGATCAGTTTTCAATCTGTTTTTGCCTTTCAACTCCAACTCTGCTAACTCTTTTGATACTGAAATGGGTCTCCTGATGACCTAAAATAAACAGACTGTGAGATATTTCTCCAGCAAATATGGGTTTATTCAGGATCAACAGAGAATTGCAATTCAGGGTCTATAACCATGGCAAGTCACATGTAAGTCCCCACAAGGCAAGGGAAGACGAACACTTTTATAAAGGGAGAAAAAATGCTGGAAGGGCTAGAGTAAACAAAGAGTCCATGGCTCTTCACTGTCTGAGTCCTTGCCAGGACACAAGAGGAGTCTTTCTTCTTCCTGTTAGGCTCTTCTATTGTTGCGGGGCATGAGAGCTCCCCCTTCTGATCTCCTGACTCTATTTAATTGAGGTTTCTGTTTATTAATTTTTTACTTTTCTCCCTTTTGGTTTTCTCTGAATGCATCAATCATCAAGAGTCATGTTTTCCAGGTTCATGGCTTTTTGTCTCTCAATGCCAGGAAGCATCTTTCCTGGGTGTAGTGTCCCATGTCAGAGGGAAAGTGCACAGATTGGAAATTTACTGAGGTAACATTTGAGTATCAAAGAAAAGTAGGAGGGAGAACTCTCAAGCACTTTTTATCTAAAGCCCATATGTTATCAAGATCATAGACACTGGAGATCAACTGAAGCATCATGTCATCATCAAAGATTTGGTGAGAAACTTCCTACAGGTCTGGCCTGGTTATCTTGGGAAAGCTATCTCATCAGATGTTGTCTGCTTCAGTTCCAGGAAATCCTTACTTTTATGTCACCAAATGGTGTGTAGTTCCAGCCATTGTTTGTGCTTTGTTTCAATGTGTCATGTGAATCCAAGAGTATATTCCTTGGAGTTTGGCGACACAAGGGCCTCTGATAAGGGCCTCTACAGCAAGGTTAAATAAATTTCTTTTGGAGGTGTCTTTTTAAGTAGACAAAATCTCCAGGTTGCAAGGTGTGATGTTTAATATCTTTGTCTCCTGAGAGCACACTGTGAAAAGATTGTTCTGTCAAAAGATGGTTATTTTTAATAGAAGCAATTAGGCCTTTGCAATATTATAGTATCTCTCCTTTCATCAGTTGTGGGTCAAGAGAAAGGGGCCAAGTGCTTTTGGCCTCCTGTGACTATCTTAAAGTCTTAAAGTTTATAAGTTTCAAAAGGGGTGGATTTGAGGTTTAGAAGGACCAATAGCAATGCTTTTGGCCAAGATATCTGGAGAGTTTCTACGAATTTTGCCAGTTGAGTCTTAATAATGTCATTAGTGTATTCAACTAAACCAGAGGATTGAGAGTGGTAAGCACAGTAAAAGCGTTGCAAAACTGGCCAAACATTGCAGACTTCTTGAAGCACCTAGCCAGTAAAGTGGGTTCCTCAATTACCATGAAGTTCGAAAGGAATGTCTCAGGTAGGGATATCTTTTCCAGAAGGACTTTAGCCACAGGAGAAGAATTAGTCTGTCTGCAAGGGAAGACTTTAGTCCAGTGTGGAAAACATATAGACCACGACTAAGACATATTTATATCCATTAAATGGAGGAAGTCTGAAATCCATCTGACAAATTTTGAAAGGTCCATTAGGCAGTTTAAAATGTCCAGGAGCAGTACCAACAGGCTTCCTTGGGTTGTACTTTGGACAAGTGGGACAGGTGAGGGCATTTTGGGGTCCTTGTTAATGTTTCCTCATCAATACTGATTAATGAATGCTATCATTTTATCAGTAGACCAATGGTTTAATGTATGTATAGGGGTAAGAATTGGGAATTTTAGAGTCTCTGGCAGGACTGGGTTGTTATTTACACTAAACCAGAGCTTTCTCTCTTTACTAAACCAATAAATTGGATTGAATTTCCAATCTTTTTATCCTTTTCTGATAAATTGTTGGGTTTCTCTAGCAAGCTTTTCTAAGTTATCATTTGGGGAAGCATCCCTTTAGACCATGACAGAGGTGTGGCTGCTGTTGGTCTCTTTAACGAAAGCATTCTTTGTGGAAATGTCAACAAGGTAATTTCCCTTAGCTTGCAGAGGGTCAAGTTTAGAATGCCCCAGAATTTTAATTAGAATGCCCGAGAATTTTAATAATAGCTAAAGTGACAAGTAAAATGTCGCATCCAATAATCCTGAGCATAGGACCATTTTTAATTTTATTTCCACTGGAAGTAAGAAAGCCATGTTGCTTCCACAACATTCTAAAATCATGAGCTAGTCCAAAAGCATATCTACTTAAAGTATAAATATTGGCACTTTTGTCCTTAGCTAAAGTACAAGCCTATGTAATTCAGCCTGTTGGGCTGAAGTAGCCATAAGTAAATATGCTACTTCAATGACATCAAAAGGAGTTGCAATAGCCAGCACAATATTTGCCATTGTCACCTTTTAAATAAGAACTATCAGTGCACCATGAGAAGTCAATATTACCCAGAGGAATTTCCTGCGGATCATTATGAGGAGTTAGGAGGTGATCTGTCAGACTTAAGCAGTTGTGAGGGACTTAGTCTATGATGGAGATGACGAGAGTAGCAGGGTTAAGATTATTACAACATAAAAGAGTTATGTAAGAAGCAGTTAACAAAACCCTTTATAGACATCTGGGTTAGAAATATTGAGTGTGATGAGAATTCAGGAAATTTTCTACAGCATGAGGTACAAAAATGGCTAACGGTAGTTCTACAGTGATTTTCTCAGTGGTCTTAACTAAAAGGGAAGTGGCCATAATGGCCCTAAGGCAAGGGTCCAGTTGCTGGCTATAATATCTTATAGGTCAACGGTGTTCCCTGTATTGTTGGGTGAGTACACCGAGGCCATTTCCTTCCTTTTCATATATAAAAAACAAAAAGGAAATCTAATGATTGGGATACGCAAGGGCAGGTGGGTTCATTGCATTCTCCATTAAGGCCTTAAATGTTCTATCATCCAGTTCTTCCCATAAAATTGGGTTGGGATTGTCATTGTTTAGTAAAACATACTAAGGTCTGGATATAAGAGAAACATTTGGCACCCAATTTCAGCAACAACCAAACCAAGTAGCCTGAGAAAACCTCATAGTTGGCACTTAGTTTTGGATTTGGGGAAATTTAGGACATCAGGAAGTTTATCTGGATCTAGGTGTAACCTTTGTCCTGATATCAGAAGCCCTAAATATGGAACCTAGGTTAGGGTAAACTGCAGTTTTTCTTTGGCAACCTTATGTCCCTTTAAGTCTAAAAGCTTTAGCAAATGGATGCTGCCTTCCTGTGAGGAGGCTTGAGAAGGAGAGCATGGAAGCAAATCATTGACACATTGCAACAAAATAAAATCCCTAGGGAATTTTGTATCATCCAGATTAGCCTTCATGATTTGCTAGAAGTAAGGACTCTCACTAAAACCCTGAGACATTACTGTCCAGGTGAATTGTTGAAGGTAAAAATGTATTGTATTATATCTTCATCAACTAAAATACTAAAGAACGTACTGCATAAATCAATTACAGTAAAGAAATGGCTTCTGCTGGGAATGAATATTAGTAACATATGAGGATTAGGGACAACAGTGTGTCCTGGGATAACAATGTTGTTCATTGCTTGGAGGTCCTGGACAAACCTCCACTCTTGGCTATTAGGTTTATTCACCAGTAAATTAAGAATATTGCATGAACTACTATAAGGGATAATAAGGTCTTGAGCCTTGTAATATCTTATTATGAGCTTTATGCCTTGAAGGGCTTCTTTACTCATGGGGTATTGATTAATTCTGGGAAGAGGTTTTAAGAGATCTATTTGAATCTTGCTGGGAGGTGCACCATGAATTTTGCCAATATCAGTTGGAGATTTTGCCCATAAGAAAGATGGTAGAGGATTCAATAGGGATAAATGATCAGTGTTTTCAGAATCAGTTCTAGTACTGTCAGAGACCAAACAAAGAAAAGATGTCAAGGGTCATTTAATTCACCTGTTTGGTTATTTTGATAACTACCATCAAATTCTAGAATTATTTTCCCTTTTGGGGAGAAATTCTGGCATGATACTTCTCTAAGAAGTACCAGCCTAATAAATGGATGGGAAGTGGGGGCACTGAAAAGAAAAGGGTGTGTATCTCTCAAGGGCCAACAGAAAAGGGAATATGATTAGAGACAGGAGCCTCCCGAGCTTCATTAGTGATCCTCACTACCTGAACTGTTTTAGTACTCCAATGCAGGGGCTGTTTTTACAGTTGTGAGGTTGAGCACTCAAAGTGTAACTCCCGTCACACTCCAGCCCAATTAGGACTGGAAGAGATTCACACCCAATCTGGAGAAATGTTTGTCCAGGCTGATTAAGAGGGAGGATTGGAAAGAGCCCCTGTATTTTCTCGAAGCCCCATCACTGAAAATTGGGAGGATATTGGAAAGGTTGGTAGAGAGTCGAAGGTGCCTAACGCATTTACATGTGTAGCAATCTCTTTTCCAATGTCCTGACTCTTTGAAATAATAGCACAAACTAGGAGGGTTTTGGTTTTGTTTAGGAGCTGTCAATTGCTGGAGTTGAAGATTCAGAATTTTGGTGATCTCCATTTTAGGTGACTCATCTAGAGAGTGAGACAACCGGTTTGCCAGACTAACTAAATTTGGAGTAGTTTTCCATTCCATCTTGGTCCTTTTTACCAGAAGGGTAAGGTCTTGGTTCAGCCCATTAATATATATAAAGTTAAAAGCTACCTGAGAGGCATCAACATCTGAAGGAAGAGCAGAATTTTACTTTAAACTGAAGTCAGTTGTAACAGTCCTGAGCAGATTCATGAGATTTTTGTTTATAAGCATGAATTTTGCTCCAATCAACAGGCTTTGGAAAAGCCCTGGGAAGCGCTTGATGAAGTCAACTAGCCATTGCCTGAGACTGATCATATAATAAATTAATGGGCTGGTTCCCCAGTTGTAATTCTAGAGACACTTCAGGATTTTCCCAAATTGTGATTTTCCTCCAGTGCTGGACTGGCCTTCACTGACAAGCATATAAACTAGTTGATATAAATCAGAGAAACCAGGTTGATAGGTTTGAGTGACTGTGTTAAATTCCTTTGCAAATCTGTGGGGAATCTTTGGTTATTTTGGGAAAATCTTTGACTATGGCTTGCAGTTCAGTTTCAGTCCAGGGAATATAAGAAATTAAAGGTTTAACCTCTGGATTCTCAGAAGGCTTAATTTCAAAGGACCAGGTTCTGATAAGTTCAGAGGAAAAGGGAGTGGGAAGCTTTCAGAAAAAAAGTGAAGTTCAGTGAGGTAATTAGTATGGGGGAACTGAACGTATAGTGGACTATAAAGGTGGCATAGAAGGGAAGGAGGAAGATGGAACCAGAGGCAGATCCTGAGACAAAGAAGCCCAAGAAGAAGAGCCTGATGCTTTGGGAGCTATTTCATCTTTCTTTGGTTGTTTGTTTACCTCAATGAATCTTAAAATCTTATTTTGCAGAGAGGCAATTTTAAACTCCTGATAACATTGGGAAGCCTCAAAATACCAATCAAAATAGGCATTTTCTTCAGTTCTGGAAATTTTGGTTTTAAGAAAACTAATAATCCAATTCAGTTTTAATAAAATTAAATTTGGGGATTACAAAGGTTCCCCATAATGGCCATTGACATTTAAATAGCCTTTGGTCAGGTGGGTCCATTTAGTTAGAAATGAGCGTAAGAAAGGACCACGATTTTAAACATAAAATCAGCCAAAGCTCCTGGAGTGGATGGTGCCCTCAAAATATTTAGATAACTGGAATCCCATTTCTCAGAGTTTTTTTTTTTTTTTCTAGAGTAAGAGAATAGTTTTCAAATAGCTTAAACAGCTTACAGCTCAAACAGCTCAATTTAAACAGCTTGCAACTCAAAACAGCCTACAGTTCTAAGAAATACCTTGGTCCCAAAGGAGCCAGGCCAAAACCTTTTCAGCCAGTTCCTATAGAACAGGCCCTATTCTGAAGGCTAAAAAGCCATCACAGTTTCAGTGAAGAGCTCCGTTCCCAAAGGAATGGACCAAAGATGCTTCAGCCAGCTTCAGAGGAAACAGTCTGATCTCAAAATCAGACTGAAGTGCCACGTGACTACTCACATACAGATCCAGGCTTTAATTGGAAAGACAAAACCTTAAAATAAATCCCAACTAAAGCCTGGAGAACTTCAAACACAAAGAGAGCATAAGCCTGGATCCAGGAGAAAGATGTACCTTCAAACTCCCAGGTTGGCAAAGAAAAGCAGTGAGCTCAATGGGCTCAGTGGTGGGTACACCACATGCTTGCTCACCATCCCTGGAGCCATCTCTGGTTCCTGTACAGGCCACTAAAATGTTGCCATAAAACAAATAGATATTTCTCCAGCAAAGATGGGCTTACTCAGGATCAGAAGAGAATTGCAGTTTGGGATCTGCAACAGTGGCATGCCACGTGCAAATCCCCACACAACAAGGGTAGAAGAACACTTTTATAGAGGGGAAAAGAAAGTTGGAAGGGCTGTAATAAACAAACAGTCCATGGTTTTTCATTGGCTGAGTCCTTGCCAGGAAAGAACAGGGGTCTTTCTTCCTCCTGCTGAGTCCTACTATTGCTATAGGGTGTGAGTGCTCTCCCCTCTGATCTCCCAACTCTATTTGAGGTTTCTGCTTACCAAATTTTGACACTCCTTTGCTGGTACAATATTAATATCTGTCAGTGGTCGGTGCTTGAGGGATTGTTCCTAGTGTGTTTTGTTTCTTACTGCTCCTGCAGTATTGAGCTGGGGTGCAGAACACTCAGTACAGCTTACCTCCACAGCAAGTTTTCAGGCAAGTTTCACTGCAACCCCAAATGGCTTCACAGCAGCACCAGCAAGCCTCAACCCACTGACTTTGGATCAGTTCTGGTTCTGACAACTCAGCAAGCCAGGGAACTCCTCCACTATCCAGTGAACAGTAAACACATCCTCTTTAACAAAGTCTGCATCTCAGCCTTGGAGAGAATCCCTCTCTTTCCAAGTTAGTTTCTTCTTTAGGTACTCTCCCTCAGACCCATGATATTCTGTGGAAACCTCTTTTATTCCCTCTTAGTTATAAGTAGATAGATGGATAGATGATAGATAGATACATACATATATACATATAGAAATTTTTAATAATTTTCTATATGAAAGTTTTCCTGTTCAAATTACTGCATAGTTTCTGTCTCCTGATGGGATCCTGACTGAGACAGCATTTCATATATAGTAGTAGAAGGTTAACCTACTTTCTAAGGATTAAAAAACAAAATTCATCAATGTACCTCCATTAGAAGTAAAAATACATGAATGGTATAGAAAGTATACCATTGTCATTCTTTGAATGAATTATGACTTTATTTATCCATAAAATTTTTTAAAACTAATAGAAATGATTTTCAAAGTTTTAGTTATTTAGCTATTTGTTCCATGATGTCAGTAGATCTTTCACAAACACATAAGTTCAAATAAAATTGTCTTACTGAGTCAGCTTTCTGTAAGAAAGCTCCTAGAAGACATGCACATTATGCAATTTTTTATGCATCATGCATATTTTATGTAATTTTCTCCTTTTACCTAAACACGTTCAATAAAAATTTACTTTGTTAAATGTACCTATCATGTAACCATAAACACCAACTACTGTACCACTTAAAGAGCTACCACTTCATGACTGAAGAACTTCAAAATGATCTGTTAATTACACTAAACCAGAGGGAACCACAAGAGTGCTTTAAAGTAAGCTTCAAATTTCTCAATGTAAGCAAAGCCACCAAGACATTTTTGTTTTGTATTCTACTGTGATAAAAGTTACATTAATATAAGCGGTTTCTCGGGCTTCCCTGGTGGCGTAGTGGTCGAGAGTCCGCCTGCTGATGCAGGGGACACGGGTTCGTGCCCCGGTCCGGGAAGATCCCACATGCCGCAGAGCGGCTAGGCCCGTGAGCCATGGCCGCTGAGCCTGCGCGTCCGGAGCCTGTGCTCCGCAACGGGAGAGGCCACAACAGTGAGAGGCCCGCCCATCGCAAAAAAAAAAGATATGTATATATATAAGAGGTTTCCACCATCCAGCTCGCCTATAAATCAATGAGACTGAAAGAGTAGGCTTTTGAATCACTGAGTTACTTTGGCTTTAGCAGAAAAGTATCTAATGGTGTCAGTCTGAGTGCAATAGCCACTAATAATGTTTTATAGTCATGTAGTTTAACATAGGACCCCATAATACCTTCAGATTTCTGTTCGTTTCTTCAACAAATGGTACCAGTTTCAAAGAAGGTGAAATGGACACTAACCCTGCCCTCAAGGAGCCAGGAAATGAGGAAAGTCTTCATATATTTTAGTTCAGTCTTTAAGATAAGCATAGGCTTGTGGACAAGGAAAATGAAGAGCCCTTGGAAAATTACTCGGAGAAATATAATAGGGAGAGACCAACAGATAAACTGACAACAAGTTGTGAGGTCCCTGGTGAGGTCCTCTACCCCCAAATTGTAACATAATTGTCATAAAAGCAGAAAAGAATAACCTACTAGAGTCATTTGGGATTGGGGAGAGCAAGGTAGGAGTAGTAGAAGCTTAAGGAAATGATGGATTCTAGGACATAAATAAGAGCAACATGGAAATTACAAAGATGAGAACCTGCCTGGGGAGAGACAGAGATGGTGCCAGCGAGGATTTCTCGATAAGAAGGACAAGGATTGATGGAGGGATAAAAGAAAAGAGCAGGCTCACATAGTGAGAGATAGTTGGAGTTAAGGAGGTTTTCATCAGGGAGAAAAGATCTTAAGAGTTGGAAATCTTAGAAATCAAGCAATGCTGAGTCATGACAAGGACCAAGATGTTTTTACTTTGTGTTTCCATTGCTTCAGGGAGATGGGGAGAGGGGTAGGGTTTGCAGGGATTCAACCTGCCAGTCAACTATTCTATGTAACCTGACAGATCCTATATATGACCTCAATCCATCGATTGCACATGAATTAGAGAAAGAAAAGGGGGTTGAGTTTAGGATTAGACCAGAATAGCATAAATATGATTTAGAATATTTAATGTCAGTTTGAGAAAAAATATCCCATAAAAGAATTAAAATAAGATGTATATCTCTCTCTTCAGAAATTCTTTTCGTTACTTCAAATGCAGGGTCTCTAGAACAAAGATTATACCTTTAATCAAAAACACCTGTGCTTTTGCAGTGCAGGTCTATTTGATATTCAACTTACTAAATTTGTCTCTAGTTGTTTTACAGATAAATATCTTTTTCTCCCCAGCTAGATCATATGCACACCAAAAAAAGCGGCCATATTGTCCTCTTCCTTCTGCCTGGGGCACCTACTCAGAATAACACTATATGGGGGACATTTTGAAGCAGTGAAAAGAAAAAAGACTCAGAAGTCAGAAAATTCTGAATTCAAACTTCTGCACTTTTACTTACTTGTCATGTGACTCTAGGAAAATTACTACTCCTTTTGAAACTTCAATTTCCTCATCCAGCTAAATGCTGGTAATAATAATCATGCAATGGGTCCTGTGAACATTTAGTGAAATAAGCACCTAGCCCAATTCCAGGCACATGGTAAACACTTATAAATGGTTGTTACTACTGCTACTACCACACACACAGACTGGGCTTAATAAAGATTTTTTGAATGAATATAGTTCAACATAAGCACCAGCTTTTCAGTGTGATGAAATGGAAATCTCAGAGAAAAATCCAGATTACCTGGGATTATTTTCTTGCCTCAACGCCCCAGAGTGTTTCTAAATGGAGTAGTAGAAATAAATTATACTTATGGCCAGTTCCACTGTGGAACAAGGCAGGACATATCTTCCAGACCACAAGATATGGAGATTCCTGCAGAGCAGCTTTCTGTCTCATAATGGGGTAGCTCAGCTAATTTCAGGACTAGGCTCTGAGCCAGCACTGCCATTTGAAGTAGACCAGGCGGGTGAGTTGCTCCCCACAGCAAGGGGTTCTCTTTCCTTCTCTCATCCCAGCAGTGCTCACTCTTCTATCCAGCTTGTCTCACCATGTTTTCCAACCATCACTTAGCCTTGCTTCCCTCCATTCTGAAATTATAAACTATTATCCTCAGAAAAGACACAAGCATCTTTTCTGACTCAAATGGATTATATTCAATTAGACATACATCAGTGCTGACTCTGTCCCACCTATGACTAAAAAAAAAAAAAGAGGAAAATAAAACAACCATCCTAATTTTCCAGAAATTAAATTACATATAATTATGGAAGAGTTCTGGTATTCTCAGCAGACAAGTTCAAACGAGAGCATTTATTTAACTGTATTTAACCAAAAGATAAATAAGAGAAAGTAAAAGGAAGAGTGTCATAGAGTATTTCCATGGTTACTATATTTTGAGCTGCTTCAGGGTAAAAGTATTATAAAATAATCAGTACAGAGACTTTGTATTAAACTGATAACACCTGGGCTTGAAACTTAAAAATACCTAGGAAACAGAATAATTCTACAAATAAGATATCTGTGGATATATGTCTGGATTTATTAAGAAACAGGTAGAAGAAAGGAAGTAAATATTCACTTGCCTACCACTTAATAATTTCTTTGCTACTATTACAAGTACTAGAAGAAGAGCAGATTAACCTGATTCCTAAGGATATTAAAGAAAAAAAATGCATCAAAGTATATCCATGGCAGAAAACAAATATAATTTTACAGAATGTGGAATCTCAAAAAAAAAAGCAAGGGTCATAGCAAGTGTGGAAAGGGAAATGCCCTATTGAGCTTCTTAGTATTTACAATTGTCTGGATAGCAACAAAATATGGCAATGTGAGTCTAGCACCGGAAATCCAATATTCTATCTAAAACAATATTTTTTTATTTGAGATAGAAATGGCCCACTCTTCTTACAAGTGAGGAAATAAACATTTAACAACAGAAGAGCATCATAATTTACCCTGCTGGGAAGTTTTCACTTCAGCAAAATTATATTTCAATTTCTTAACATTATTTACTTGTAATTCTTCTCGGTAATTACAAATGCACCTTGCTTTTATGCAACAGATGCATTCTTTAAAAAAAAATCTGAATAGCTTCAAAATTTATAAGTTATATTATATTTATATAATTTATAAATTATATTGCAATGCCTCAAGAGGGTTTCCTAGTACTTAAAGAGATCTTTCTAGAATGAAAAATCCTTTTGTAGCATTTAAAAAAAAACACCCTAGGTCTATCATTTGTACAAATCTTGTAGTTTGGAAGTTTTTAAGGCAAGTTGCTTCTATCAGTACTGCCAATTAGTAGAACAATTTTAAATATTCAGATATAATTGTATTCTCAGTCGCGAACAAATTTTATATCATATAACAAATATTTAATTGTATCTGAGTTTTTTAAAATGAAACACTTGGGATGGCATTTGTCTATTTGTCTATCAATGGATACTTAACTGTGCTAAAATATTTAACAAAAATGAAAATTTCTACTAGATGAGGGAGAAACAAAGCTGAAACACTTGAGTATCATATATATATATATATATATATATATATATATATAATGAAATGTGTGGGAAAGCAAAAATAATAAAAGGAATTTTTAAAAACCTGAAGAGGAAATGTGTACATGTATGCATGCAAACAAACATCCTCATTGTGAACAGTCTTACAGGGAACAGACAGGTTATATTCACTGTAGCACCTGAGACTCCATGTACCTTCCTTGACAGAGGGCTACAGAGTGGCTTAAGCTAACCAAGGAAGAATGTTGGGATGTGCTTAGACAAAGCAGTCTAAAAAAAATATAAACATCATGAAAATTATTAGGGGATAAAAATGAATTCACTGTTTAGGCCTATATCAAATTGGTTTAAATATATTCAGTTTTTCATTCAAATCAGAAAAAAACTTAAGTTAAATAAGTCAATCAAGACCAATTAGGCATTGGTCAACTTGAGTTGTAAAACTGAACATGTTCTTTAATTAGAGTGACCATATAATTTTTTATCCAAATCAGTATACTTCCAGTGTGAAATGGTCACTGAAATGATTGAAATTAAAGCACTTTTTAAATAGTTATTGATTGACTCAAAATTTGCTTTATTTTATTGGTAGACCTATAAAACATTTTATTCAAAACCTATTTTCAAAGACATGCTTTCTAAAAATTAAAAATAACATATTTTTATGTATTAAGGTAATCTTTTTAAAACTTGTATAAATTATTTCAAAATGGCTTTAAAATTCTTAGCTCATCACCCACCACAAAGGTAAAAATTGGTGTGGAGGATTGGACAGTGAGAAAGCCGCTGGGGAGTCTTCCATTTTCCTTTCTTTCCTAAGTAACTGGGACTTCAAGAGAACCATTCAGAAAGCTTGCCTTGTGCTCCCTGGAGTTTGAGACTGTTCCTGACTCATACTAGAAAAAGGTAAATAAATAGTCAGAAGGGGCTATTATTATGTATGGTAGCAGTAATGTGTAGGCATGTTGGGAAAGGACTATGCTTCCCAAGTTTAGAAGGTCAGAATACATTTGTTTTCCATCAACAAAGGGAACCCACATGTAGTCATGTAGAAAAGGAGCCGAGGTAAGAGCAGGATCCTATAGTGGCAAAACCATGAAAGAGTCCCACAGGAAAGAGCCTGCATTTGGACATCTGCCATGCACATGAAGCACAAATACGTAATTATTACCTCTAAAATTCACTCCCAGGACTCTCCATGAAGGGGGTTAGAACCAGCACTTAGAAAGAGGATAGGAGATGGAACAAGAAAAAAAGTCTACCCTCCCCTCCTTTTTTTTTTTTGCGGTACGCGGGCCTCTCACTGTTGTGGCCTCTCCCGTTGCGGAACTCCAGACGCGCAGGCTCAGCAGCCATGGCTCACGGGCCCAGCTGCTCCACGGCATGTGGGATCTTTCCGGACTGGGGCACGAACCCGTGTTCCCTGCATCGGCAGACGGACTCTCAACCACTGCGCCACCAGGGAAGCCCAACCCCCGCCCTCTCTTTTTACTGCGGCTTTTGAATCCTGAGTTGAGAGAACTGAAGAACTGAAGACTATGTTTAATTCAAAATTACTGAAGCTTTGCTAATAAACTTGACTGGACTATTTAATATTTGACAGTGACTAGAAAATCAATTGAATCCATCCAAGATTTCATTCAGCAGCTGGGAAGAACAATTCTTCATAGTGAATTTAAGGATTAAGGAAATGAGATAACAAAAACAATAATAAAAATAAAATTGTGTTTATCTTGTTCCATACTGAGTCATACTCATTGAATAAGCCAGTTACATATCTATGTTTATTGAGATATTTAAAACTTATTAAATGATAAGTTTTTTCCCCTAGATCTCTGTTTAAAATCACCATTTCTCAGACTGGGGCAATTACATCCCTGGGAGATAGAGTGGTATGACAGAGTACAAGCAGAGCCATATGATTATGACTAAAACAAAGAAATTATCATTCTTATGCAGGGTAGAATAGATTAGAAAAGAAGCTCAGTGTATGCCAGAGCCAAGATGGTGATAGAAGAAAAAGTTGTGAACAAGATTAGAGAAACTATTCCATAAAGCACACCTGGCTAAGAATTTAACCAGTTCTTTGGAAGAAAATGTTTGGAAATTTAACATCAGAATCCTGTGAAATATTATTATATTTTATGTTATATATCAATATGTCATTTAGGAAACTATTACCCAATGCTAATTCCTTAGTGTTTGTTCAGTCACTTTTATTTAATCTGTTTATAGCCTATATAAAGTTGCAAACTGAAGAACTTTTTTGAATATTTTGATAAATAAACAAAATGATACTAAAGGCAAGATTTTAGTGTCTATTGTGGGCAAAGCAGACACCATGCAACTCCTACAAACAACTTCTAGAAATATACCAACTAAGAGAGCTAAATAGGAGCAGGGAGACCCTGGTCAAGATATTGCTATAAGTTTTGACTTTGTTTCATCCCTCTGCTTCAGACCTTTGACAATGAGAGACAAAATATCAAAACTTGAATATACAGTCCAGCTCCAAGCTTGATAAACATCTCTATAAACCAGAAACAGAACATAAAGTTGAAGCACAACAGCCCTAAGCCTGTGAGAGCTAGGACCTGGAAGCAGCAAGTGGTGGCCAAGGGTTCATTGGTACAGGACAACAGGGTGACTGGAGACAAAACAGTTCTAAATGACATGAAGAGCCAGGGTCAAGGTAACATTTGAAGCCAGCAGCTGGGGGGCTGTCTTCCTTTTCTCAGGGGAAGTTGGGAAAACTGCCTATGTTAAGATGTAAGAGAAGCTTATCAGATTACAACTGGCAGAAAACTAGAACAAAAAATTGTTAAATTTGTATAGAAACACAAAAGACCCCAAGTAAAGCCAAAGCAATCTTGAGAAAGAAAAAACGGAGCTGGAGCAATCAGGCTCCCTGACTTCAGACTATACTACAAAGCTACAGTAATCAAAACAGTATGGTCCTGACACAAAAACAGAAATATAGATCAATGGAACAGGATAGAAAGCCCAGAAATAAACCCATGCACCTATGGTCAATTAATCTATGACAAAGGAAGCAAGAATATACAATGGAGAAAAGACAGTCTCTTCAATAAGTGGTGCTGGGAAAACTGGACAGCTACATGTAAAAGAATGAAATTAGAACATTCTCTAACACCACACACAAAAATAAACTCAAAATGAATTAAAGACCTAAATGGAAGACCAGATAGTATAAAACTCCTAGAGGAAAACTTAGGCAGAACACACTTTGACATAAATCACAGCTATATCTTTTTGGTTCTGTCTCCTAGTGTAATGTAAATAAAAACAAAATAAACAAATGGGACCTAATTAAGTTCAAAAGCTTTTGCACAGCAAGGGAAACCATAAACAAAATTAAAAGACAACCAACAGAATGGGAGAAAATGTTTGCAAATGATGTGACTGACAAGGTATTAATTTCCAAAAATATACAAAAAGGTCATACATCTCAATATCAAAAAAACAAACAACCCAATCAAAAAATAGGCAGAAGATCTAAACAGAAAATTTCTCCAAAGAAGACATACAGATGGCCAAAAAAGCAAATGAAAATATGCTCAACATTGCTAATTATTAGAGAAACACAAATCAAAACTATAATGAGGTACCACCTCACACCAGTCAGAATGGCCATCATCAAAAAGTCTACATATAATAAATACTGGAGACGGTGTGGAGAAAAAGAACCCTCCAACACTGTTGGTGAGAATGTAAACTGGTACAGCCACTATGGAGAACAATATGGAGGTTCCTTAAAAAACTAAAAATAGAGCTACCATATGACCCAGCAATCCCATTCCTGGGCATACACCTGGAGAAAACCATACTTTGAGAAGATACATGCACCCCAGTGTTCACTGCAGCACTATATTCAATAATCAGGATGTGGAACCAACATACACGTCCATCAACAGATGAATGGAGAAAGAAAATGTGGTACATATACAATGGAATATTACTCAGCCATAAAAAAAGAATGAAATAATGCCATGTGCAGCAACATGGGTAGACCTAGAGATTATCATACTAAGTAAAGTAAGCCAGACGAGAAAGACAAATATCATATGATACCACTTATATGCTGAATCTAAAAAATAATAACTTAAAAAAAGATACAAATGAGCTTATATACAAAACAGCAATAGACCCACAGACATAGAAAACAAAGTCATGGTTACCAAAGGGGAAAGGGGTTGGGGGATAAATTAGGAGTTTGGAATCAACATATACACACTACTATACATACTATAAAATAGATAACTAACAGGACCTACTATATAGCACAACGAACTATACTCAATATTTTGAATAACTTATAAGGGAAAAGAATATGAAAAAATAGATATGTGTGTATAACTGGATCACTTTGCTGTACACCTGAAACTAACACAACATGGTAAGTCAACTATACTTCAAAAAAAAAAAAAAAGATGTAAGAAAGGCTGAGGGCCTAGAGTGGTAGAAGGACAAAGAAATAGCCTCTTGACCAGAAACTAAACTAAGCTCAATATCCTCAATATCACCAGAAGGTTGTTGCTCTTCACCACCATTAAAAGACCTGGTTCTGGGCTGGGGGCCAGAACCCTGGGTGGAGATGACCTCCAAAGTACTTGACCACTAGTTAGTTTGACAAGTTGGGGGGGTGAATTTGCCAAGAATTTGAATGGAGGATAAGATCTGTGTAAAAGGCTTGAGTTGTAAATGATAACAGCTTCAATAAGCCTATGAGTCTATGGGTTAATTTCTTAAATTTATATTGTCTGTCTTTTTTTACTTTAGCCATTCTAATATGTGTTAAGTGTCACCTCATTTGTAGTTCTGATTTACATTGTTTTGTTGTTGTTGTTGTTGTTTTTGTTTTTTTCATTTTTGCGGTACACCGGTCTCTCACCGTTGTGGCCTCTCCCATTGTGGAGCACAGGCTCCGGATGCGCAGGCTCATTGGCCATGGCCCACGGGCCCAGCCACTCCACGGCACGTGGGATCTTCCCAGACCGGGACACGAACCCGTGTCCCCTGCATCAGCAGGCGGACTCTCAACCATTGAGCCACCAGGGAAGCCTCAACATTGGGGTTTTGATATTAAGGATCTTCTTATAGGATCATTGGACATCTGTATATCTTCTTTGGAGAAATGTCTGTTCAAATCATTTTTCCATTTTTTAATTGGGTCATTTGTCTTTTTGCTATTGAGGGGTAGGCATTCATTATGTATTCTGGATACCCTTATCAGAGAAATGATTTATAAATATTTTCTCCCATTCTTTGGAATATCTTTTCAACTTTCTTGATGGTATCATTTTCAGCAAAAAACGTTTTTAGTTTTTCTGAAGTCCAATTTATCTATTTTTTCTATTTATATATTATTTTTCTCTTTTAGCACTATATCTATGAAAAGATAAATTTATATCATCTTTCATATTTACCTATATAGTTACCTTTATGGGTGTCAGTCTGTTTGGACTGCTATAACAAGATACCATAGAGTGGGTAACTTATAAACAACACAAATTTCTCATTATTCTGCAGGCTGGCAGTCTAAAATCATGGTGTAAGCATGGTCAGGTTTTGGTGAGGACCCTCTTCTAGGTTGCAAACCTCAGATCCTTGTATCCTCACATAGCAGAAAGAAGTAAATGAGTTCTCTGGGGTCTTTCTCATACTTTCCTTTAATTTTTCTAGATGTAATTTGCTTTAGTTCTTTGAGCATACTTACAACAGCAGCTTTAAGTTATTTGTCTAAGAAGTTCTACCTCTGGACTTCCTTAGGGGAAGTTCTGTTGACTGTGTTTTTGTTGTGATTTTCTTATTTATGGGCCACTCTTCCCTGTTTATTTATGTCTCCTATTTTTTGTTAAAAAGTGAACATCTGAGATAATGTAATGTGGAAACTCTGGAAATCAGATTTCATCATTCTTCAGTCTGTTGTTTCTGCTGTTTGTTGTTGTTGTTACTGTTTGTTTGCTTAGCAACTTTCCTAAATTACTTCTGTAAAGTCTATACTCTTTGTCATGAAACCACCACTGAGGTTTCTGCTCAGTCCCTTGGGACTCTTGAAATCTGGCTTGACACAACTCATGGCCAGTCTCAGCACTCCTTAAGTATATCCCACTGTTCATTTGCTCCAAACCCAAGAACTCTTTATTTACTGACTGAAGTCTCTCAAGTAACTCTAGAAATGCTCCTATTGCTCCCATTCTGCAGGTATGTAGAATAAGAGCTTTTCAAGGTATGTGATAAAGGTGGAAAATATATGGGTAGGAGTTTGCTACTGGGTCTGAGAGAAATTAATCCATAGAGAAAAGCTTTTGAAAGTCAACCAGTAAGCCAGCAATGGTTGTAATTTCAACTGTCACCATTGCCATTGCTCCCCAATAGGGGAGACAGCAGGTTTGTAACATGGAGCTCCTAGCTCTTTCTGTGATAAGGTACAAGGGAGGTCAGACCTTGATAGTGTTATAGTTCCAAAAATCAATCCTGTGCAGGACAAGTCCAGCTTACTTCCTCACTGCTCACAAGATAGCTCCAAGCTAGAGACAGACAGACATACACTTTCTAACCAGGAAAAACTTCACACAAACTAAGGCTGGATTAGACCCATAGAAACACTCCCCTTTCTCATTCTAGATCATTTCACATTCTGTAACCTCTCCCCTAATATAAAAAGAGGCAACTTTGCCCTTAAAAAATACTCAGTACCATAGGAATGGGACATATAATCCCTGAGATGTTCTCACTCACTTCTTCAGGCCCCCGAATACATTTGCAAATGACTACCAGGCAAATGTGAAGGCATCCTTATACTCTTTTCTGTATAATCATTATAAAAAGATGTTCAACATCGCTAATTATTAGAGAAATGCAAATCAAAACTACAGTGAGGTATCACCTCACACCAGTAAGAATGACCATCATTAAAACATGTACAAAAAATAAATGCTGGAGAGGGTGGGGAGAAAAGGGAACCCTCCTACACTGTTGGTGAGAATGTAAATTGGTACAACCACTATAGAGAACGGTATGGAGGTTCCTTAAAAAACTAAAAATAGAGCTACCATATGATCCTGAAATCCCACTCCTGGGCATATATCCAGAGAAAACCATACTTTGAAAAGATACATGCACCCCAGTGTTCACTGAAGCACTATTTACAGTAGCCAAGACATGGAAGCAAGCTAAATGTCGACAGAAAAATGGATAAAGAAGATGTGGTACATATATACAATGGAATTACTCAGCCATAAAAAAGAATGAAATAATGCCATTTGCACCAACATGGATGGACCTAGAGATTATCTACTAAGTAAGTCACACAGAGAAAGAAAATTATCATATGATATCACTTATATGTGGAATCTAAAAAATGATATAAATGAACTTATTTACAAAACAGAAAGAGACTCACAGACTTAGAAAACAAACTTATGGTTACCAAAGGGGAAAGGTAGGGGGAGGGATAAATTAGGAATTTGGAATTAACATATACACACTACTACATATAAAATAGATAATCAACAAGGACCTACTTTATAGCACAGGGAACTCTACTCAATACTCTGTAATAACCTATATGGGAAAAGAATCTGAAAAAGAATATATATATGTATAACTAAATCACTCCATTGTATACCTGGAACACAACGTTGTAAATTAACTATACTCCAATATAAAATAAAATTTTTTTAAAAAAGAATATTTGGCATAGTTGGTCCCTTTGTGGCTTTTCAGTCATAATCCTGAAGACTTGAGTATGTTCTGCTTATAAAACTGTTCCTAGTTTTCCTGAATTTAGGGTGCTTTTCTTGAAGGAGAGAGAGAGGGATGGCGGCAGGGGTGGTGGTGGATGCATTTTATTTCTGAACCATCACTTACCATTCCTTCAGGAATCCTCTTTTTTTCTTAAGCAAAGGATTTCTCCCAAAGTACTTTTATCAACATCTTTTCTCAGCCCCTCAAATTCCTAATAACACTAGCCATTCTCAAATATGCTTTTCTCTATGCTAGTTGGAAACTGAACAGACTTGGAACCATGCTGACTTTTCAATTTACTTACTGTGCTCAGTTTAATTCTAGTATTCTTGATAGGGTCCAATCATGCTGGCTTTAGGATCAACTCTTACATGCAGTAACCTCTTTGTAGATCAGGGAAAATGGTTCTATTACTAGTCTACCATGTAGGAGATTCATGACTAGGGTTTGAGCTATTTTTATTTATTTAAAGATTCTTACTCCACTAAATCTAAAAGGAGTTCCTAAAATCAGATGACAGAAAAGAAGTTAAAAAAAAAACTGCTTAAATAAGACTCTACAATAAAAGAATCTCTACTACACAAAGGGAGCTAAACACATAAATTAAGCAAACAAACTAAGCAATATGACCAGGAATACCTTTGGTTACCTAGAATGGCCATTATTCAATTCTTACAACAAATATTGAATGAATACATGAGTATTATGTACAAGATGTTACATTGGGAATTATGGGAGATAGAGTGCAATCAAATTCGCCTGTGTTCTTAAAAGAGTTTACAATCAAATTGAAGATACATGAGCCTTTCATTGAATGCCTGTAGCACAAACTGTCATTACCTTAGAAATGCGACAAACTACTTGCTTTGAGAGCACAGAGGGGGATAGGATTATTTTAGCTAGGAAAATACAAAGGTACAGTAAAGCAGATGGTATTTTGAGTTGGATAGACCATGAGGGATGAAGGATGGAGGGACTCTATAACAAAAACAAAACAAAACAAAAAATATCTATAACTATTGTATATCTATATATCTGTAGGTACAGATACAGATAGACAGATATAGAGAAATAGCTATTTTAAGAAGATGGAATATCAGAGAAAAGCTAGAGGTGGTAGGAGCAATACTTACCACAGACAGAAATGGAGTATAATATTTGTGTCAGAAGCAGTGTAAAATATAGGTTGTACTCAAGTGGTAAATGGTATTCATTCATTCATTCAATAAATACTAATTAGCAGTTCTTATGTGCAAGGCATCATACTTGGGGATACAGCAGCCAAAAAATTTCGATGTGGTTCCACACACAGGGAGCTGATAGACCAGAAGGAAAAAATATATGTATACTGAATAAGGATTATAGTGGAGAAGGAAAAGTTTGTCCTCGAAAGATACCCTTAGGACATGCTATTCTCACTTAGAATTAAAGAATGTGTGGCAAAGGAAGGAAGGAAAGGGGACAGGGTAGAACATGCCAAGTGTAGAACATTGCCTATGAAAGAACCCAGAATCTAAGTATAAGTGGGGAGCTAAAATAAGATTTAAGATCATAGAGGCACAATGTTAAAGAAGAATGAAGGGGACTTCCCTGGTGGTCCAGTGCCTAAGACTTCGTCTTCCAATGGCGAAGTGTGGGTGTGGGTTCGATCCCTGGTCAGGGAGATAGGATCCCACATGCCTCACAGTCCAAAAACCAAAACATGAAACAGAAGCAGTACTGTAACAGATTCAATAAAGACTTTAACTATGGACCACATCAAAAAAATTTTAAAGAAAGAAAAATAGAATGATATAAACTACCAGGTAAGCAGAAACACATTTGAGCCATCATTCTTCACTAACCTGTTTATGACAGAATAGCCTGAATGCCCAGATATCTGCATGTACACTTTACTCTTGTTGAGTTTTTCTCCTGTTCCTATTTAGTTGTTTAATAAAGCTCATATTTTTATTGTTATTATTTGCTTATAACTTTTTAGAAACACTGGTAGAAAAACTCCTGTCATATAAAAGTTTGGTAACTTGGAACCTGGTTTTTCAAAACAATAATCAAACACACAAGAAACCTATCTTGTTTCTAGAAAAGCTAAGATAGTAGGACATAAGAGAATCTGGCTTAGCTGTAGAATTTTCTCAGGAAACAGAAAAAAGTTAATATTCCAGAGAAGTTGAACATTAATAAAATCTCTTATTCTGATGTTCATTACGGGGGAAAGGGTTGTAAATCTGGATTAATATTTATTCTTTGAAATAAGCTTAAGGCATGATTTTGAGCTGTCATTCAATATTAATTCTAAAAATATTTACTGATCATACCTATTTTTGACCAAGTACTGCACTGGACATCAAAGATAGAGTAATTTGGATTTCCCTGGTGGTGCAGTGGTTGAGAGTCAGCCTGCCGATGCAGGGGACATGGGTTCGTGCCCTGGTCTGGGAAGATCCCACATGCCACGGAGCGGCTGGGCCCGTGAGCCATGGCTACTGAGCCTGCACGTCCGGAGCCTGTGCTCCACAATGGGAGAGGCCACAACAGTGAGAGGCCCACGTACCGCAAAAAAAAGATAGAGTAATTTTTAAAACGGGGGAAAAAAACAAAACAGACATAGTCCTTGTTCTAGTGGAGCTTACAGTATCATGCATGAGACAGATACTAATTAAGCACTAGAAAAAAAATAAATGTAAACCAGTTACTGTGAAAGGTGCCATAAAGAAGAAGCACATATAGCTAAAGGAGCATAAAAGAAGGGCTTTTGATGTAGTCAGAGATTAAGGCAGCCTTTCTTGAGAAAGGCATAATTGACTTGAGATGTAAATAATGAGATTGATATAACTAGGCATATAGGGGAGGAAGCAGCATTTGAGGCAGAGTGATCAACAAATGCAATGGTTCTTTGGCAAGACCAAGAATGACAAATCCTTAGGACTAAAGGAAAACTGCGTGTAAGCCAGGAGTGGATATGAGTAAATCAGATAGAAAGTGCGTAGTCAAGATGAGAAGTAATGGTGAATTGGACTACGGTGTTGACAGAGCTGTGATGGAGAACAAGATTAGGGATAGTTCTCTCCAATAAAGCCCCCTGTGAACTGACTCTGTCTTCCCTATATTTCCTATAGACTCTAAGTAAGCCACGGCTAATTGTGGCAAAGTTCACAGCACCTCAACAAATTCCAGGGCAGCTGGGATGTAGTGAAGTGAATATAGATACAAGAAGTTAGTATAGTGGTAGTCAGGGATAGGTCATAAAGAGCTAGATGAACCACTTTTAAGGCGTTTGTGTTTTACTCTAAGGGCCATGGAGAGCCAACAAAGATTGTTAAACAGGAAAATGACATAATCAAATTTTCTCTTTTAATAAGTATATACATTTTTACTTTATGGCTAAATATTGGGACCTACAAAAGTGTTTTCAGCATGTTAGTCTCTTGTTTTGGGGAAAATTAATCTAACACCATTATCATGATGGTTTAGAGTTGCACATTGAGAAGAATCTAGAAACAAGAGAATCAACTGAAAAGATATTTTGATAGTCTAAGAGTAAGATAATAAGTTGTAGAAATTGAGTAGTGACAGTGTAGAATTTTCTTAAAGAATAAGGGATGAAATTTCAGAAAACAGATCATTAATTTTTCTTCAGAAGTTTACACAACGGTTTGGTACAGTGTCTTAGAATCAATTTGCTAAAATGGGATCCCGATAACTGAGAAAGATTAATAAAATGTATTTAAATTAAATATACATATTCTTTTATTTTTTTAATTTTTTAAATTTATTTTTATTGGAGTATGGTTGCTTTACAATGTTGTGATAGCCTCCACTGCACAACAAAATGAATGAGCCATACACATAGAGATATCCCCTCCCTTTTGGACTTCCCTCCCATTTAGGTCACCACAGTGCATTAGGTAGGGTTCCCTGTGCTACACAATATGTTCCCATCAGTTGTCTATTTTATACATAGTATCAATAATGAAATATACATATTTCTTATAACTACCTCGATTTGCCACTGCAAGCCTAAAAGTATGGAGTAAAGTTTGTATCTTCATCTTTATTTTAAAATGAGCACCTCGACATTGTTTGGGTCTGGGGGTTGGTTAAGGAAATCTGCGAGAGAGGTTGGATTTCTGAGGGTTTGGCACAGCTCTTCCACGCCAGAGAAATGGGAATTCATAATTCAGGAACAAGACCTGGGGAAGTTGCTCTGTAGCTTAATGGAGGAAGGCCGGATCCAGTGGCAGGTGCCTCAGAGCTTGCAAAAGGACTGCCTTCTTTTCAACAGAGCCCGTCTTTAGAAAAACTCCACTTGGCCTTGAACGGCACCACCACACCCACTTCCAGAGCCAAGCAGTAATTTGAAATTTGAGGTAAATAAGAAGTCCTTTTGAGTTTCAGTTTTGAAATGCAGGCTTCCCTGAGCCCTACAGGAACAGCAGAGAATCCAGGGCTCTTAGAAAGGCCCCTTTACAGACTCTTAGACATGGGCCAATGGAAGGCATAGCCCAACCTTTCGAGGTGAGCTTCATACCCTTTCTTTCCCACAGCCAGTAGTCACCTGAGAGCCACGAAATAACTTTACAGTGACATCCTGAGGGCCTAAGAACTAGCCCTTGACAGAGCTGCTTTGAGAAGAAGACCAGCTCTGGACAGAACATCCCAGCAGTCCACATGTGGCCTGTGGGTCCTATTTTCCTACCCACTGTTCCACATCTAACAAGGGTTTGCCTAAGAAGATTACCTTGGCAGGAGTTCTCTTTGTTAGGTATTTTTAAAATCTTCTTTAAAGAAACACAAAATTATATTTCTGTGGGGAAAATTGCTACTCCATGGGTTCAATAATTGCTCTACATTTACAGTGCTTTAATACCATAGGAACTCACCAGCGGAATGATGGGGAATTCATTTCCAGTGGAGAGTTGGACGACTTTCCTTTGCACTCTTTCTTTACTAAATAGTCAAACAAAGAGCATTAAAGCAACATTTTCAGTGTAAGTTGGTATGTTCTCATTCTAAAGTGGGAAAGAAGCTTCAACTGTCTAGAAAAGAGATTAACCTTACCGAAGGATTACTAGCAGAGAAAAATGTCATTTTCTGTGGTCAAGAACACTAAGTAAATTCTGTGTTTGAGCAAGTTTTTTTTTTATGATATTTTAATCCAGTATATACTTAAAATAGATTCTTAAATAATTAACATAAGAAATATGTAGTCTTTTTATTATTAAGTATACGATATCAAAATATGCTTTCAGAGATATGTAAATAAAAATTGAGTAATAAACATTAATTGCAACTTCTCTGAGTTTAGTTTTGGTTTAGCAAGACTTTGATATTTGTAGAGTGATTACTCCCAGAAGATAGAACCTACTCAGAATTTCTAATGGTAACCCTTTCTTTATAATCAGCTCTCTGATGATTCCCCACCCACCCCCATAGAAATGAATCTATTTCCAGTTTTATAATGCAAGCACATGCAAAATAAAATTAAATATATGTAATTCCACATTATTTAAATTTAACTTCTAAAATGTATCAATGTCAAAGTGACTGGTAGCTACATGAGATGAGAGTGATGGAAATATTAAAGTCTCTGTGTGAGAAACAAATATTAAAGTAACTTCTGGTTTGTTATAAAACGATTAAGAGCTCATTCACAACAGACCAGTCTTGAATATGACTGAATTAAATCAGCTTTGCCTTTTCTACACAGGGACTTGCTTTGGCTCTTCTTAGGCAACAATTCCAATTAGAATAACCACCATCAGATAGAATTTGTTCAATAGCTTCTCTTTTATTGCAGTCACTAAAATATTTACTCTTTGATTAAATGGTCATGACATCTTCTAGCTGTTCCGATCCTAATTTAAAGGAGAAATATATCAAAACTATTCTAAAACATTGAACATTTTGTATTTATGTTCTTGACGAAGGTGAGATTGGCGAGATGTTACCACCTTTTATAAAGTGCTAACTAGAAACAGAAGTGTTTGGTCAAAGGAAATTACAATGAAGGAAAACCTGAACATGTTATTCTTCCAAAGGGAGGACAGAAATTATATTTTTGGATGACTTCAGCTTCTTCTTTTGTCAGGTAATGATTAAAAACTTGACAGGACTAATGAACTTTTGTTAGGTTTTGTGTGAATTTTAATAGGATGATCAAATAAGAATCGGTATTCCCAATATTCAGAGAAAAATAAAGCTGCTCCATGGCAATAGTATTGCTCTAACACATAGCTCAGGCCTCAGGGGGCATTGAACCAAAATTCTCTGAGACTCAAACTACCCCAACAGTGCCAAGTGTTGAGAAAAATCCATCCTGAGTCACTCCTATTCCACTCACTCTGGAAGTCCAAGTCATCATGAATATCCCTGAGGGACCTTTCGTTCATCCACTCATCCAGGCATTCATTCACTCAGAAAGCAGATAGTTAAGGACAAGAGGGACTGGGATATTACAATGGCAATCAAGATATAGTTTCTGCCCTCTAGGTTTATGGGGGAAGGCAGATGTGGGGAAAAACAGTGATGATATATTGTGAAAACTGACTTCATGGGGTGTATACAAATTGTTGTTGGAGCACAGAGTCCTCTGCTCACTGGGGAGGTGAGACTTCAGAGGACATAACAGCTGTCTTAAAGATTTCCCTCTGTCTTAAAGATTTCCCTCTTGCCAAGATCACTCAATTTTCCAAAAGAAACTTGAAATCTGAATTTTTAAATGTTGGTTACCAAAAAATATTGTTTAAAGCCTTGTGTTAGACAAATTAAAAACCTATAGGCAAGATTGGCCCACTGGCCACTACTTTGCAACCTCTAGTTTTTCACTTCAGATTAATAGCACCTTAAGGGCATCTATGGGTAAGAACTAGGGCATTGTATTTTGTAGGCTGTTTCTGTCATAAAAATCCTGAGCTACTCAGAAAAGTTACTCATTTTTTCCATGTTTGTGAGAACTTCCTATAGACAGCCAACATGTTTCAGCAATGCAGCTTTTGGACATGCATGGCCTGGGGCAAAGAATTACTATTCTCTTTTAGAGAGGTTTTCATTCTCTAATCGAGTACAGTTTCACTTTAAAAAAACAAAACAAATAAAAGAAGCAAACACAAAATCACTGTTTCCATGGCCTAAACGGACTTTGCGAGGCACAAAGAAGAACTCCAAACTGAGCAATTTACTTCTTTCAGAGCCACAGAAGAGGCGCACTGGGAGCTGTTCGTGGAAGCAGCAGGCCAGGTCTCTCAGTTCCACACACCCACCTGATTCAGGCTTCTTCCCCATTAAGTACACTCTCCTTGGAAACTTAAGCAGGACTTTAGATCAAGGGTAAGCAAAAGGGCTTCCCAGGTGGCGCAGTGGTTGAGAGTCCGCCTGTCGATGCAAGGGATACGGGTTCGTGTCCCTGTCCGAAAAGATCCCACATGCCGCGGAACGGCTGGGCCTGTGAGCCGTGGCCCCTGAGCCTGCGCGTCCGGAGCCTGTGCTCCACGACGGGAAAAACCACAGCAGTGAGAGGCCCGCGGACCGCAAAAAACAAACAAACAAACAAAAAACAAGTAAGCAAGAAACAGGCCATTTGTGGACAATATAGCTTCATGAGGAAAATAAATGACTTGAATTTTCCCTATCATAAGCAAAGTATATGGAGTGCAAATTCATAGTTGAAATGCTTTGAAGTGCTCAGCTCTGTGAAGGGTCACAGTTCTGCTGTTCCAGCCTCATTTCTGTTATTATTAAATTTTTAGTCTTTAGCGAGGCAATGTAAGGGAAAAAGAAAAGCAGAGAACTGGCATAGCATCAAATAAAGCACAATCCTAATGCAGGTTTTGCATAATATACTAACAGCCCAGTCACACAGATGTCACTGGAAGTAACCAGTCAACAGTGCAAGTGGGTTCCACAATGATCTATATGATCAGTCAGGAGCAAAATTGTACTAATGCAAAAAACAATTTCAGATCCAGCTATCACATTTTGGAAAGCTGCGAATATATTCAACATTGGTGGTGCTTTAGAATTATTTTGTTTGCTTCTCCCGTTACTTCTCAGGTTTTACATTTAAAGAGTTCTATGCAAAAACAATAATAATTATTATTCCATTGTATACTATGATACTCTCTTATTTCTGATTATGATCACTGGAAGCTAAACTGAAGTTTGTTCCTTTGGGGATGGCTAAGTACTTGGTGGACACATAAGTACTACATTTTTGGCAATGATGTGGGGAAAGAGGCACGCTGTTTATTGCTAACGTGACTCTGCATTGATACAAACTTTACGAAAGGCAATGTGATAATATATATCACATCTTTAAGTCTAAACTTTGGACACAAGTACACTTCTTGAATTTATCCTAAATAAATGACTGAATGAATTATTTATTATACCTAACAATGGAAAACGAATTATCATCCATAGCACATTGCTTAAGTAAATCATCTACACAATGCTATGTACACACAATGAGGTATATCCTTATATTTTATAATATGAAGAGCCTATGGTATGTTATAAGATCTCCACAGTATTTGTAAAGTGAACAAAGTAGCTTTTAGAACAGGATGTCCAGATAGATAGATATTAATGATAGATAAAAGATGGGAAGAATATAAGTATAATACAAACATGTAAAGCATAGCTTTCCACAGGGCTGTGGAGGGAGAAAAATAAGAACCAGGGGATTTTAGTTCTACTTTATTTAGTCAGTGTCTGAATTTTTTAAGCATGTGTAGCCAGTTTATTGAACATATTGAAACTGATGTTGTGAGAATAAAAGTGTCATTTTTCTCCCATCACTTCCTTCACACATGACCTGTGAGATTTTCTCCATCCTTTAGTGATATTTAGGGCAGGTCCCACTGTCTTTCCCATCACTTTCAGGAACTTAAATGATTTTGTTTTCAACTTTAAAAGGTTCTCTCCAATATAACTCCAAACTTTTGTCTCCCATCTTAATAAATCTCCTCCCTCCCCGGCATGATTCTGACCCCCGACTTGGGCAACAAATAAATAAGAAAGAACCTAGTCTGCTCTTTTATTCCCCGTGTCCCATTTCTCTTCCTCTATTCCTTTAGCTGCCTCTCTATCCTTCACGATCTGTATAAGGGGAAGAAGGCTGAGACAAGAAGGGACACAGCAGTTTTTCTTAGCTGGTACTGTGTGTCTCTCTTGGCTGTTCTGTATTCTGCCACAGCAAGCATCTGAATGCAGCCCTATCACATTGAACGCATTAGTATATTCTTCAGACCCTTGCAAGGCAAGGACCACCACACTGTATCTTTGCACTGAACTCTGGCTGATCCTGTGAGCCACCTCCATACTGAGTTCTTGTCCCAGGGTACACCTCCAACCCCTTTCTGCTGTTTCCCCTTCACTCCTGCAGGCAGCAGCTCTCTTGGGTGAGTTTTTTTAACTTTATATATACAGAAAGGGGAGGGGAGAGGAAAATGGTAAAGCAAAAAAAAAACAGATCAAACAAAAATGATAGAGAAAATGTGGCAAATTTTTAACAATTTGTTAATCTCAGTGAAGGGAGCACCGGAGTTCTTTATGCTAAATGGCATATTTTTCAGTAAGTTTTAAATTATTTCCAAATAAAAGCTTCACAAAGTGCCTGTGTCTGAGGCACTTTGGGGCAGTGAAGCAGAAAGGAAGAGAACATATAGGCAGGTAAGTTCATGGATCTGCATCCCTGCATCAACTCCGCTACTTACCACCCTCGTCCAAGTCACATAGCCACCTTAATTCTATAAACATTAATTTTCTAATCTATTAAGTGAGATAATAACAAGAATACTGCTGAAGTTCCTGAATTACTGTGGAACTCACATTAATCAAGGAGTGTGCTCTATGTGTGTAGTTGACACTTTCCTGTCAGTGTGGTATCATGTGCCCAAATCAGGGTCCCACTAGGTTCCCTGAACCCAAAGGGAGAAGGAACAGATGCTCCCCGCTACAGTGAATATATATTAATACCCCAAAGCCTAGAAATCTAGTGCACAATTCTTCACTCTACACAGGCTGAGACAAAGAGATATTCTAGGCAAAAATAAATACAATATATGGAGCTTTCTCCAAGTCTACTCAGAATGGGAATAAAATCTATGAGGCTCTTGAAAGCCAAGAGTCTAACAGAAGAACCTAAGGCCAGAAAACAGCTGATAGGTATTTGGGATAAGTACAAGAATTCACTTGAGACTCTGAGGGACTGCTTCCTAATTCATTGTCAACTTTTAAAATTATGAATAATAGGTGGCAGTATCCGAAAGGGTAGAGAAATTTCCCCTATCACCAAACCTTTCACATGCACATTGTTTCAGAGAAGAGGCTATAAGAATGTGAGCCTCCTAAGTATTGCTTCTTTGGTCTGTATTCAGGGGGATAATCCTACAGAATCTCTTTAGTCTGTAGCCCTGTCTACCCAAGGGCACTAAAGGAACAAAAGAACACAATCAGATAGGAGCTGCTCTCCTAACAAAGCCCTGGAGGTATACTTCTGCTTTTAATATCATTTATCCAGGAGCTGATCATATTGCCAGAGGAAATAGCCAGGAGTAATTTCTCCAGTAGTTTGTCATTGTCAGCAAGCATTTGGTTGCCAGCAATAAGGAGCTTTACCTCTGCTTTCTCTATTTCATTCTTAATATAATTCAAAAGTACAACTTCCACCCATGGACTTTGAGGCAAACACAATAACCTTGTTGGTAAATCCCAGGATTTCTACCCTCTACTCCATGTTCTAACCTAGATTTTCAAAAGTAAATTCTGCATCAAGACTTAGTTGCACGAATTAAATTGCTGAGATTCCCTTTTGAGACATAATTAACATATGGTACTGTACAAGTTTAAGGTGTCCCACAGAATGATCTGACTCATATATATCATGAAGTGGTCCAGTCACCATGTCACATAGGTACAAAATTAAGGAAATAGAAAAAAATTTTCTTTCTTGTGATGAGAACTTCCAGGACCTGCTCTCCCAAAAACCTTCACACATAACATACAGCAGTGTTAATTATATTTAATATGTTGTACATGACATCTCTGGTACTCATTTATCTTATAATTGGAAGTTTGTACCTTTTGACAGCCTTCATCCAATTCTTCCCCCTACCGTGCCCCCCACTTCTGGTAACCACAAATCTTATCTCTTTTTTAATGTTTGTTTGTTTTTGAAGAATAATTGACCTACAACACTATATTAGTTCCTATTACACAAGACAGTGATTCAATATTTCTATACATTTCAAACTGATCACCGTAATAAGTCTAGTTATATGTCCCCATACAAAGATCTTACATAGTTATTGACTATATTCCCCACACAGTACATTTCATAATCTGTCTCATTTATTTTGCAACTGGAAGTTTGTACCTCTACCTCCCCTATAGTTCTTTTTTTTTTTTTTTTTT
>NW_006769542.1:1126532-1135633 GCF_000442215.2 Lipotes vexillifer | reverse complement strand
GCGGGCCTCTCACTGTCGTGGCCTCTCCCGTTGTGGAGCACAGGCTCCGGACGCACAGGCTCAGCGGCCATGGCTCACAGGCCTAGCCGCTCCGCGGCATGTGGGATCCTCCCGAACCGGGGCACGAACCCGTGTCTCCTGCATCGGCAGGCAGACTCTCAACCACTGCGCCACCAGGGAAGCCCTCACCTATAGCTCAAAAATTGAGGAATATATAGAAAGTTCCTCAGTCTTTTCAGACTTCCCCTTTCCTTGGCTGCTGCCACTGGTAGTGATTTTTGATTGAAGATTAGGGGCATGAGCTAGACCAGGGCATCGGGTTGTTACTATACTGTCATCTACAGATTATAAGAATAGGTTCTCGGGAGCCCTCATCAAAAATAAATGACCTCCATTGTCTTTTTCCCATAAGACACATATTATCTATGAGAGTCATTATGGCTATGGTTAAAAACACAGACTCTACAGTGCAGATTGCCTTAGTCTCAATCCCAGCATCACATTCACCAACTGTTGATCTTGGGCAATTAGCTGACTGTGGCCATTTCCTCTTATTACTGAGCCAGCAAAAAACATCCCCTTAAAAACTCCCTACTGAGAATAGGCTGACCTCAGAGTAAAACATTCTCTGATCTACTATCCCATCAAACTACCTATACCTTTTCATCACTTTCATTCCCACTTCCACCAACAGGTTGTTTCCAGCTTTGTTTACTCCCCTTTATTAAAGAAAACCTCTTTTGCCTAATTCTTGGGACTCTTGCAAATCTCATTATCAGAGTGTTCTTCCCATTGCAAAAGCCCCCTCCCCATATTGTAATCATTCCTTTTCTCCCTTGAAATAATATTTTTGAATGAAGTCTCTCCTTACATAAACCTAGATTTTTTTTTTTAATTTGGCAACTCATTGCTCAAATAATTCATGTTCTACCTAAAGCACAAGCAAACTAAAAAACAAAAACTATCATTGATTGGATCTAGATCAAAAAAAGAAACCCAGTATGGATATTTGTAAAATAAAATAAAAATGTAAATTGTCTTTCAACTTTTGCAAATTCACTTCATTTGTTATGACCATTACTTTGTTTTTTGGAAATGTTTCTTTCTAAAAAAGAAAGGATAAATTAGTGAAATGTCTTTTCTGGACTTTTTAAATCCAAACTGAAAGATTTCTACAAGCAGTCACCTTCCCTCCAGTCATTACTGAGTTTGTTCCATTTTTCCATGTATTGAATTTATTGAGTTGGTTGAACACTAAGTAATGGATAAATTCCATCTTATAAATCAAAATAAAATAACTGATTTGGTTTTCAATAAACTGATGTTTTTTACATTTAAAAATGCAGGTAAATACCTTGTTCCAGAAAAGCCATCAACCTCACTTCTTACAGAAAAGAGACAATGTGTGTTCAATACCAAAGAAAGTATGGATAAGGAAGAACTTTAGAGAAATGATTCTCAAATTTTAACATACATCCTAATCACCTGGAGAACTTGTTAAAACACATTGCTGAGCCCCACCCCAGAGTTTCTTATTCAGTAGGCTTTATGGGGCTTGACTATTTGCACTTCTAACAAGTTCTCAGGGCTGCCAGTGGTGCTTGTAAGGCTACCACACCACTGATTAGAGCATTTCTTCTTTTATTGATTCATTCAACAAATATTTATTGAGTACCTACTGTGTGCTAGTCATGGTTCTAGGTGCTGGGGATGCTGCATTGGAAGACATATCAGTACCCTCAAAGATATAAACTGAGGAAGACAAACAGTAAACAAGATAAGTAAGTAAAATATATGGGATGTTGGTGAAAAGTGCTAAGGAGAAAAAAAAAAAATCTGGGGATGGAGATAATTGTGTTGCAGTGGGTATAATGTTACATTGTGATAGGTTCAACAGAGAAATTCTCCCTCATGAGATCCTTTTGATTAAAACCTAGAAGATTTTCAATAAATGGTTCTGGAACAACTATATACCTACATGCAAATAAATGAATCAAGACATAAACCTGACGTGCTTCAGAAAAATTCACCCCAAATGGATCACACACGTAAATATAAAATGCAAAACTTTTAAAAGATAGTATAGAATCTAGATGACCTTGGGTTTTGGTTATGACTTTTTTGATACAATACCAAAGGCAGGATCCATAAAGGAAAGAACAGATAAACTAGACTTCATTAAAATTAAAAACTTGTGCTCAGTGAAGGACAATATCAAGAGAATGGAAAGACAACCCACAGGCTGGTGGAAAATATCCACAAAAGGCATATCTGATAAAGGACTGTTATCCAAAATATACAAAGAATTCTTAAAACTCAACAATAAGAAAACAAATACCGTGATTTTTAAAATATGGGTCAAAGAACTTAATGGACACTTTACCAAAGAAGATATACAAATGGTATATTAGCATATGAAAAGATGCTCCCATCATATGTCATCAGGTAAATGTAAATTAAATCAATAAGATACCACTACACACCAATTAGAATGATAAAAATCCAGAACACTGACAATATCAAACGCTGGCGAGAATATGGAACAACAGGAACTCTCATTCATTGCTGGTGAGAATGCAAAATGGTACAGCCACCTTGGAAGACAGTTTGGTGGTTTCTTACAAAACTAACATATTCTTACCATATGCTCCAACAACCACACACCTTGGTATTTACCCAAAGGAGGTGAAAACTTTGTCCACACAGAAACCTGCACACACGTTTATAGCAGCTTTATTCATAAGTGCCAAAACTTTCAAGCAACCAAGAAGTCCTTTCATAGGTGAGGGGATAAATGCTGAATGGAATATTATTCAGCGCTAAAAAGAGATGAGTTATCAAGCCATGAAAAGACAAGGAGGAACCTTAAATGTATATTACTAAGGTAAAGAAGCCAATCTGAAGGGGAGAAAGGTTGAAAAGGTGGAGCAAAGAGGATTTTAGGACAGTGAGACTACTCTGTATGATATTACACCAGTGGATATATGTCACTATCCATTTGTCCAAACCCATAGAATGTACAACACCAAGAGTGAAACCTAATATAAAGTATGAAATTTGGGTGATTATGATGTGTCAATTTAGGTTTATCAGTTGTACCAAATGTATCACTCTGGCGGGGGATGCTGATAATAGGGGGGGCTATGCACGTATGGGGGCAGGGAATATATGGGAACTCTCTGTACCTTGTGCTGTTTTGCTATGTACCTAAAATTGCTCTAAAAAATAAAGTCTATTTAAAAAAAACTAAAAGAAGTAAGGTATTTGTCTACAAAATATCTGAAGGAAGAGCATTTAAGGCAGAGGAAAAGGAAATACCAAAACCTTAAGGCCAGAGAGAATCTGACATGGTCAAAAATTCTAGTGTAGCTTTGGCATATTGATGAAGAAGAGAATAATAAGGAATGTGGTCCCAGAGATGGGGAGAGACGGAAATCACAGAGACCCTTGTAGGTGGTGTTCACAGCACTGTGAGTGAGATGGGAAGCCTTTAGAGAGTTTTGAATAGATTAAATCTAATTTACATTTTTAACACAATTACCCTGACTGTTGTGTTGAAAATAAAGAAGAGAAGAAAGAGCAGGGGAAGACAGACCTGTAATACTCATCTATTGACATTTACTTTATTCACCATAGATATGCAGCGTACTCCAAATCAGTATGCTAATCTTTGCAGCATGTGCATAGTGATACAGTTAAACCCTATATAATGCTCATAGTGGGGACCAAAACATCAATTGCAGAAAACATGTGCTCTTGTTATTGCAAAGTTAATGGAAGAATTTTTTTAATTAAAAATATTTAAGCTTACGTACAAGATTGCCTGTACCCAGAATTCAGCAAGTCCCAAACAGTCACAAGGCAGTTGCTTCCTAAGCCTCCTTTGGCCTCCTGTAGAAGATAAAAACTTCAGCTCATTCCCCATCCTCCTATCCTTCCACAACCTCCTAACCCTACTAAGCTGAGCAGAGGACAGGAACCAAATTGTCAATCATATTATAGCCAAATTTCATTTTCATGGGACATTACTGTGGAATATTGTTGTTTTTGAAAATATTTACCTGAACAACAAATTCATCTTTTTTTTCTAGCAAAGTAGGCACACTCTCAGTGCGAACTGATTGGTGTGTATAAAGTATTATGCTCCAAAACAAGGCCTTGAACAAATTCGATCACATCAACTGCTTTTGTAATTTTCAATGGTCACAGAGCAAGAACTGTTCTATGATATCTGTATCCTTTACATACAAACTCCTAACTACAACAAAAAATTTACCTAGGAAAATATCTACTTTAAGAAAACTATCTTTTGATATCTTCATCAACCAGCTGAATTATAAATGGGCTAATTTCATGAATTGCCAGAAGACCTTGATAAAGCTTCCATAGAGGATCTAACCCCCATGTTATTTTTTCCATTTCCAATGCGCAAGATTTTACTCATATTTTTGCCTACTATGTGAGACTTACTTTCCTAATGTGAAACCTAGGGAAAGTAAACCTTTAACAAGGCTTCACAAATATCACATGCTCAGGATATCCAAGCTTCACTACCATGTGTTATATATGTTTTATTACAGACTTTGATAACTGTAAGGATAGAGTATGTCTCCTCATTTTGCCTAAATATTTATAGCAGCTTGTAATTTTCTGTCTCACCTCTCTCTTTCATCCTCCAGAGTCCTACAGCATGCCCAGTTAAATTTGAATTTCAGATAAACAATGAATTATTTTTTAGTATAAGTATGCCCCAAATATTGTCAAAGACATACTTATACTAAAAATATACTCAGGGTGGTGACCCGTTTAGCCCCTTGAGCTTGCTGCTTTCTTGCTGCCTCAGGCAGTGGTGGGAAATCCCTCTTGGATCCTAGCTCCGCAGCTTTTATGTTATGAGCTTTTAGACTTTGAGTAGTTTTTTGTTGTTGTTGTTGTTTTGGGGTTTTTTTTGGCAGACTGGGTCCAGAAACGGGCCTGAGTCGGACTGTGTCCAACTTAGAAACCAGACTGGGTTCTGGTCAGACTGGGTCCTACATAAGCTGGAGTGGACCGAGTGTGAGGTCTCAGGTGAATAAAATGTTTTAAGGCTGGATAAGCAGGTTAACTTTACCAAAGATAATCGTTGAATTACAGTGACCACAGTAGAGAAATTTTAACTTAGATAAGCTTATCCATTTATGAAGTTTCCTACAGAAAAAGGGGTTTCAGCCAAGCACTCACCATAAGGGTAGAGGGGAAATTATTTTTCCTCCTCTACAGTTTCTGGTGACCAGGATGAGACCCTTTGGGACACCCCACTCATTCTGTTCAGCTTCTTTTCCATCTACTAGATTGGATGCTGACTGATGTGAATCAGTTTTTGCTCAAATAAACTTAAAATTTTTAATATGCCTCCATTTACCATTTAAAAACCACACAATGCAAAACCATTCAGCAACAAAAAGGAACAAACTACTGAGAATGTGTTACAACATGGATGAATCTCAAAAATATTAAGGCAAGTAAAAGAGGCAAAATGGGGCTTCCCTGGTGGCGCAGTGGTTGAGAGTCTGCCTGCCGATGCAGGGGACACGGGCTCGTGCCCCCGCCGGGGAAGATCCCACACAACAGTGAGAGGCCCAAGAGGCGAAATGCGAGAGACTTTTACTTTAGTATTTCTATATTTATATAAAATGTTCAGGAAAAGTGAATCTATAAACAAGGAAGAAAATGAGTGGTTGCCCAGCATGGTGGTATAAGATGAGAACTGATTGCAAAGGGGCACAAAAGAGTTTTTATGAATCATGGAAATGTTCTAAAATTGGATTATGGTGAAGGCTGTACAACTCTAAATTTAGTAAAATTCATTGAATTGTACAGTTAAAATGGTTGAATTTTATAGTACATAAATTATACTTCAATAAGTCTATAAAAAATACTAGAAACAAATTTCATTATGGATATGTATTCAAAACTTCTAAGTAAAACATAAGAAAATAGAATCCAGCTGTGATAAAAATGATAATAACCAACATCCAATATATCAATAGAAACAGAGTAAAGGGTTAGTATTATGCAATTACATAAGTAGATGCTGAAAAACTATTTGATAAAGTTCATCAGTCATTCCAAACTTAAAATAAAAATCTAAGTAATATTTGAATTAAATACGATAGACTGCTTACCAAAAACCAACAGTAGTCTGCACTCCAACTGTGGGACAAAACAAAACTATTGTCATTAAAATTAAGCACAAAAGAGCCATGGCTACAGTTATCACAATAATTCCACATTTATTAGAGGCTGTAATTCAGTGAGTAAAAAAATGATATTATAATATTAATATTTAAATATTGGAAAAGAGTGACAAATGTCTTTGAGATATGACTGTGATTCTTAAAAACAAAAAATTCCAGTGAAAATGGTATTAAAATCAATAAGAGAATTTGCAAAATCTGACTACAAGACAAATATAGAAAAGTTTATTATTTCTCTCTCTGCTAGCAATAACCAGTAAGAAACAGAAATATGAAAAAAATCTTCATAATAGTGAAAAAATTGTAAAATATGTAGGGATGACTTTAACAAAAAGACATACAATCTTTCTAACCGTTTATAACCTAAGAAAGCCATAAAATCATATTAAAAATATCATTGAGAAATCTACTGATATCAGTTCTTTAGAAATTAATTTACAAATGTAAAGCAATCACATTCAGATTCACAATTTTGTTTTATTTTAAGCTGGATGAAAAATGACTTCAAAGGCCATAAGAAAGAATAAAAGTCTGTGAATAGCTAAAACAATTTGGAAAAAAATAGTGGGAGGACCCCTGCCTTACTCAATATTAAATTAAACATTATTATAATACTATAATTTAATCATTAGCAAAAGATACTGATACTTGTATAGACAAATAGATCAATAAAACATGACAGCATGAAAAATTCCAAAAATATAAAGGAACTTAAATGACAAATGTAGTATTTTACTTTAGGGGGACAAAAGTAATCTGTTTAATAAATGATACAGTAGAATCCTTCTGTACCATATACACAAAAATTTCAGGATGGTTAAATATTTTAAGGTTAAATAATAATACAATACATTTATACAATGAAAATAACAAAGAACATTCATACATTCTTGGTGTGGAAAACAATTTCCTTAGAAAGATAGAAAATTTTGAAACAATATAAAATTGATTATATAAAAGATTTTTAATTTAAATTTTGCCCAAAGATAAAAGACAGATAATAGACTGGGAGAAAAAAAATGTAATACATATGGCAATCAAGATTATCATCTCTAATATACAGAGTATTCATAAATTAAGTATAATCAAATGAAAATGGAAAAAATTATAAATAGCTAATTTCTTAAAAAAAGGAAATTTAAATGCCACTTGAAATCATGGGTTAATCTATTTCATCTGCCTTCACTTATCAAGCTCATTTTAAGACTTGCATGTCCTCCAAGCAGCATGAAGCCTAAACAATAAGATGTTTTTTGCCCAAGTTGTTTTCCAGGAACTTGGGAGTCAGCTGGGTCTAGCTCAAGCTGAGCAGGTCAAGACTGGATAGGGCCACTGACCCTTCAACTGGTCATGAACTATTGACACTTTGGTCTGGATAATTATCTTTGTGAGAGCTGCCATGTGCACTGCAGGATATTTAGAATGATCCTTGGCCTCTACTCACTAGATGCCAGTAGCAACTTCCCAGTTGTGACAATTCAAATGTCTCTAGAATTGCTTTCCTGGGGCAAAGCTGACCCTGGTTGAGAACCACTAAGCTAGATCTTGACTGAGGATTAAATACGTCCTTTTTGTGTGTTAGGTAAAGCACTGGGACCCTTAATAATGCAGAGAGGGGCCAGCTGGCCAATGATTTTATGGTTGTAGGAACCACCTGTTTTCATATTGTTAAAATGACGGTGGCATTATTTGGAACACATGTAATAGGGCATGAGCTGGATATAGTGTCAGCTTTCTGTGCTCTTTTGTGGATTCTGTAGAGTAGCCTATGAGTTATTCCATGGAGAAACTGTGTAGGTTAGCAGTAACGGCAGAAGCTGGAGTGAGGTGACCTGGCTTCTATGCACAGCACCTCCACTGCTCCTCAAAGCTTACACTTCTTTGGGCCTCAGTTTTATTTACCAAATAAGGAAATTAGGCCAGAATATCTCCTAGGTGTTTTCTTGCTTTAATAATTAACAATTTTCTATCCAAATACTGAATTACTCATATGGCAAATTAGTTCTTTTTGAGCATATTATAGTTTATGACAGTGAGACTGCTTATGCAATTATAATGTAGCAATAAATGCCACCCCTCCCAGTTCATTCTTGGATTTTTTGATATCCTTTTCACATATAAATCTTAAATATTACTGGTCAGAGCCTGTTTGTCAGTCTTGGAGAGGTCTGCCTCAAATAAATTAGGAAAATTTTCCAGTTGGGCTACAGCTGGCCTAATGGAATGAAGAAACCCTGACCCCAAGCAGGTTTGTGTTTGTGCTTCACAAATTTTATTTGGCAAGACCTCAGTTTCGTAAAAAAAAAAAAAAAAAAAAACTAAGCCCAGTATATTGACCTCCCCTTGTACTATCCAGGTAGGGATGCTCTGGTTTGTCTTATTTCCTCCACCACAAAGATGTAAAGAAGAGGGCAGCAAATACTACAGGGATTCTGTCACATGGCCCCAGAGTTCCTTTGGTTGGAGATTACATTAAAACACTTGTTTTTGAGACAGAAAGATACATTATAACAACAGCATGATTATGTGAATGATGCCTCCCAGAATTATGCAGTTGGAAGGTCTGGTCAGTAGCACCGGTTTCTGCCCAGCACAGGTTTCTGTTGGCAGTGCTGGGGGGCTTTAGGTTGGGGATCAGCAAATATGCTCAAGTGCAATTCAGGAAGAAAGACCGTTACAGAGAATGCTGTTGGACAGACGAGTATACTTGTTACCAAAGACCTTGTAGTGGCTCTTAAAGGGAGTCTCAAACACAAAATACCCAAAATACAAGTGACCAGGCACCTCCATCTATGCTACCCCTTCTGTGTGCCTTCACCTAATAAATGGCACCATCATTCCCCCTCCTGCCCAAGCAGAAAACTG
>NW_006769542.1:1100959-1126381 GCF_000442215.2 Lipotes vexillifer | reverse complement strand
ATCCCTACACAAATATAATAACAAAGTCCTATCAATTCTTCCTGCTTATTTCTCTCACACTGGCTCAATTCTATGCATCACCACTATTGATACTTAGTCCAGGCCACCAGTGCCTTCTGCCTGGGCTGCTTCTATCACCTCCTAACAGGGGTCCTAAGCAACAGTTCTTCCCCTGTGCAATGGAGACTCTATGCTTAAATCACAGTGATTTTCCCTGAACTCCAAGATGGGCATGATATTCTCATGCTTGAAATAGAGTGGCTTCCCCACTGAGTGGCCCCCTCAGGCTTCCCATCACGGTTTTCAAGGCTTATCTCAACCTGGCCTTGCTTACACCCCTGATGCCACCTCTTACCACTTCCTACCTTGTATTCTGTGCTTCAGTCATATGGTAACAGTATCAGTTCTTGCACAAAATTGCACTCCAGCTTATCTCCCAGGCCATTTTCTATACCGTTCCGCTGGGTAACCTTTTGAATGTGAAGAGGCCTGTAGCTCAATTAAGCCTGCGCAGAATGAAGATTACCGCAGCTTTTTCCAATCACCTCTCTCCACACTCCCCATGCTTCAGACCGCCCTGCTTCTTTATTGCTTATCCCATGAATATGCCAAGCCCCTTGCTTTTACAGTGGTGGATTTGAGATTTGTATTTTCATCTCTTTGCTTGGCTGCCTGACGAATAAACTCTCTCTTTGCTGCAAACCTTGTCTCAGCGTTTTGGCTTGCTGTGCGTGGGGCAAAATGAACCTGGTTTGGCAACACAATGAATATATGAAAACTCAGTATCACTAATAGTCAGGGAGATATAAATTACAACAAAGTCATCATTGTAATGCATCAGATTGGCAAAAACATTAAGAATGTTAATGCTTACTGTGGAACTATGAATGAAGAAATAGGCACTCATATACTGCTAGTTGAACTAAAAACTACTGCATTGTTTTTAGAAATAATCTGTTGATATCTGTTGAAATTTAAGATATATAATACTTGACCTGCAAGATGACTTGGGGTGTTTACCCGAGAGACAGACGTAGAAGGATGGTTAGACAGTAGACTTGATTCTGACTCCAGGGTTAGGTTATTTGTAAGTGAGGTTCAATTTGCATATACAAAACTACCCTCAAATAATACCATAAATTTCTCACAAAAATAGTTAGCAAAACTTGGTACAGTGAGATGTTCACAATAAATGGCATGTGAGAAACTGAACCCAACTAAGACAGTAACAGATTTCCTGTCTGTAGACATATGTTCACCTTTGTTTTGAGGCATATGATCATTGAATACAGGGACAAGTGGAATAACCCACATTGTTTAAATTATTTCTCTCCCACCTTAACACAGAGATCAAAGTTAACATCACTACTAATGGGGAAAAAATTATACCCTCTACCTCCTAAGGTAATGCACTGAATAGGACATAACGTTATTTATGTAGTGCTCTAGCCAAAAATACATAACCTGAATCTAATCATAAGAAAAACATAATCATGAGAGAAATCCTTGGGTGACAGCTACAAAACAATAAGTCTTTCTCTTCAAAATCCCAGTGTAATAAAAGACAAAAAGATGATTAAGCAATATTTCAGAATAAAGGAAACTAAAGGAATATGACAAGGAAACTAAAAAGATATGACAATTAAATGTGTTTCATGGTCTGAGATTGGATCTTAGATTATTTTTTAATTGCTATAAACAATTTGTAACAGTGAAATTTGAATAACAGTTGTATATTACTTATATTAAATGTTTAATTTCTGAATTTGATCAGAAATGCTAATAAGAGTTTATTCTTAGGAGAAAGGATGAAATATTTAGGATTGAAAGAGACACATGCTGAAAAGTTTAGGAGTCTGCCACTTATCTCAAATAGTTCAAAAAAAACTGTATAAATATACACACATATACATATACTAAAACTAGTAAATCTAGGTGAAAGCTATATAATTCATTATGCATGTTTTGCATATTTTTGTAGTTTTAAATGTTATCAAAACAAAAAATTAGAAAAAGAACTAGACAACCTATAATCCTTCATGTGCTAAGTGGGTATATTAGGGTTCTCCAAAATGACAGAACTAAATGAGAGAGAGAGAAAGAGATGATCATTAGCAATTGGCTCATACAATTGTGAGGCCTGGCAAGTGTGAAATTTGTTGAGCAGACTGGCAGGCTGGAAACTCAAGGAAGAGTTGATGTTGCCAATTTGAGCCTGAAATATGCAGGCTGGAAACCCAGGCAGGGTTTCTATGTTTCAGTCTGGAGGCTGAAACATAGAATTCCTTCTTTAGGAAACCTCAGTCTTTGCTCTTAAGGCTTTGAACTGGTTGGATGGGGCCCACCCACATTATGGAGGGCAATCTGCTTTGTTCAAAGACTATGATTTAAATGTTAATCATTTCTAACAAACACCTACACAGCAACATCTAGATTAGTGTTTGACACAAAAACTGGGCACCGTACCCCAGTCAAGTTAACATATAAAATTAGCCATCACAGAGGGCTAAAGGTACAGAATAAAATATATTTAAGAAAATGATTGCGCTTTTAGCAAAAATGCATCATATCTGTATTGTTAAAGTTCTCTCTCCTCTCCTTCGCCCTCTCTCTCACACACACACACATACACACACACACAACACATGCACACACACAAGCACATACAAGAAGCAAGAAAAAGGTGAGTCTACCTAGGCAGCTATGCTGGTTGCAGTAAGTTCAAATTACCAAGGATTGGTAACAGTGATGCCCATAGCAGCATCCTATATCCAGTGTCAACCAGGACGAACTCCCTAAACCAGTAGCTGGACCAGTCCAGCAAAGTAACATAGGGTATTTTTCCTGACAAAGTCCTAACCTCCAAGTACACATCTCCAGGTCTCCCAGAGATTCTGTGTACTACCCTATATCTTCCTAAATATTTTTCTCAGCTCTTCAATCAGCAAAAGTCATTTTCTGTTACTCACAACTAAGAACACTGACTGATTCAGAATATGCTATCAGGAGAAAGTGCTAATATTGAGTTTGGCTAAGTGATGGAGATATGGCTGAGGGCTGTGAGGACCCTATCATTATAGAATGGGGATTTTGTAAATTTTGCTATATGGTTGCAAAATGCTTACAAAGGTGGTAAAATTGAGAAAAAACATAGGTGACCTTTAGGATTCTGCATGAAGTTAGAGACTTTTTACTCTCTACAGTGATGCCCAAACTAAAGAAAGGAACAAGCTTAGGCTGAAGGTGACCCCGATAGCTGAGGGCGAGAATGCAGATTTAGCAGAATATAAACACAGGAATAGGAAAAAGCCAAAGCTCCCAAGAACTTCCTGTAGGCATGTGGTAGATTCTCTTCTTCAAAAGGGGGTCAAGTCTGGTGGCAGAAGTCAGATTGTGAAGGTTATGGGTTTAAATTGCTTCAGCAGTAAAGCTATTAAGCCAAGGGACCTGTGGTCTGACTTCCCTAGTTCCCAGAACAAAAGGTTGCTTTTGTTTTTATTTTCTGATCATTAGCCAATGGAATTATTTAAAAGGAAGTATATTATATTTCAAGGGGTCTGTATTTCCAAAGCAACACCAAATCTGGCCTATAACAATCTGCAAATATTCAAACCCAAGGCAATCCCCAGGTTCCTGAATTTGTACCAATAGGAAGAAGTTGCTAAAGTTATAAATTCCTCAAAAGAGCATCCCTAATGCACACCTTATATATGGGCAAGGAAGTTTGCCCCAAAGAACAGAACCAAATGCTTATATGTTGCCGACCAAAAGCAAACAAAAACACTGCACTGCTTGGGGAGATCAATCATACCTTCCTATCCAGTAGGATGTGACATGTTCCATGGACCAACGACATATGTGTGTAGTTTCATCACTTCCCTTCCACAAACAGAAATTTTTACTGTAGCTACCTTGTTCATTCATCACTATGGTATACTGAGTGTGTTAAGGTAAATAACATATCAATATTTTTCCACAGTTCCCTGGACCATGAAGAGCTCCATGAAGAATTGATAGAGAGGATTGTCCCTAACCTGGAGACCCCAGACTTCAAATCCAATGAAGCAAATGGATGAGACTTGGACATTTTTTTTGTAGCAAAGGAATGAGAGTGGGGCATAGCTATTCATTAAAGTGTATTTTAAGACTACACTTGAAAATATGCGTTGAGTAGGCAACTAGTTACATCTATGTGTGTATAGTATCAAGCCAGTTTAATATGTATGTGTGTGTGTGCATATATACATACACACATATGTACATATATGCATATTTTTAGAAGAGTCTAGAAAAAGATGTGGAAGGACATATACCAAGCTGTAATTACTAGTTACTTTAAAAGGGTGAGGCTAGGGCCTGGGGTAGGTAGGCTATTTACTTTTTTTAATACATAGTTGTATTTCTTCCATTTTTACACTATGCATATAATACATTTATGATTTGAAATAATAAAGAAAATTAATAAATGTCTATAATCAGCAATAAAAGTGACAATTAAATGACAAATGAACTTCAAATATCCATTTAGAACTGTTCAAGAGAAAAATAAGGCATATTGGCACGTGTGTTCTAGGCTGTCTCTATATAATGGAAGAGACAGATTTATTCTTTAGATAAAGAACAGAAACGAGATTACTGGCCTGGCCGGCATATTGACAATCTTCAACAAATGTAGAATCAGCCAGCTATCAATTAAAATTAAAAATCCAGGGCTTTCCTCGTGGCGCAGTGGTTGAGAGTCCGCCTGCCGATGCAGGGGATATGGGTTCGTGACCCGGTCCGGGAAGATCCCACATGCCGCGGAGCAACTGGGCCCATGAGCCATGGCCGCTGAGCCTGCGCGTCCGGAGCCTGTGCTCTGCAACGCGAGAGGCCACAACAGTGAGAGGCCCGCGTACCGCAAAAAAAAAAAAAATTAAAAATCCAAACTGTCACAGGTGACTTCCAAATGTGTCTCAAGACTTTCCTTCTTGATTTCAAATTTGTGCTCAGTCTCCATCTTCACCTTCTGGACCTGCCCTTTTTGGCAAAAGCATTAAACAGCAACAGAAGCCACTATTTTTGGAACTTAAGCTGAGCGAAATAATTTCAAATAAGATCTGATGTTAGTATAAGAGGAAGAAAGCCACTATTCTCTGAAATTACATTATCCAGTTCCAGAAACAGAACCAACTACTTTACCCTTCAAATGAAAATAAAATCCCAAACTTGCACTTTTCAGGTGAATCAGTTCCAGAAAACAGCAACTTTCTCCTATCCAAGAACTAGACAGGTCATATTTGCCTTTAGCTTCTGGAGGAAGTCAGATACTCTGGCTAGAGCAATCTGTATATAGATGGTAATATCCTCAGCCAAGTGTGTGGCTGATTATCTGTTATTAAGAGTTGATCTAAAAGTGCTTTGTTCTTTCTAAATACTTCCATTACAAAGCAACTCGTTTCATAGTACAAATGAGAAGAGTTCTGAGATGCCAGGGGAGTGAGTGCTTCTTCTCTGTAAAGGAAAAGACCTTTTGCAGCCCCTGGCAGGAAATGACCAGGTTATGGGACAAAAGGGTCAGGGAATAAAGAAAGTGCCTCAGTGCAATCAGTCACCAACTATAGTTTATCAGCAGGAGAACGGATGTGAAATGAGTTTCTTTTCATTGGTATTCCCTGTGTCTAAGCCAATGAGACTGAACTCCTCTAAGTGAATAAATAAAACCCCTGCTATGCCATTCCCCTGCAACAGTCCAGCTGCTTGGTGATACGATCGTTAGAGGATTCTATTTTTAAGGTTTGTATTTTCTTCCTTTGTATTTTGGATCAAAGTTGAGTTTAGATTCTATTCTGCTGACGTTATTTCAGGATTAGTAAAGCTTAATTTCCTATATGGGACCTTTTTTCAACATCTGAGGAACTCATCACTGGAGGAAATCTAAATTCATCTTGAGATGACTGGAAGTAAGAACTAGGACACAATAATGTACTTTCAAATATACACTGGGGCTTCCCTGGTGGCGCAGTGGTTGAGAGTCCGCCTGCCGATGCAGGGGAAACGGGTTCGTGCCCCGGTCCGGGAAGGTCCCACATGCCGCGGAGCGGCTGGGCCCGTGAGCCATGGCCGCTGAGCCTGCGCGTCCGGAGCCTGTGCTCCGCAACGGGAGAGGCCACAACAGTGAGAGGCCCGCATACTGCCAAAAAAAAAAAAAATGTACACTGAAAGTAAAATACAGTTAGGTATCTTTTTTTAAAGAATAGTCTTGATTTATTGTACTAAGAGAGAATTTAGTCTTCTCTAAATCTTAGATCCAGCCAAGCCAGACAGATACCAACAAGTAAGTTTCTAGTTAATGAGACAATTTTGTGTAAAGCCTAACCCTTGATTAATAACAAACCTTACTAAAAAGGTTGTACAGCGTGACCTGGAACACAGAAGAAGCTGCTATTCAGCAGCAAAGAGAAATGTAGTCCTCCAATCAAACCTTCTCATCCCTCCAGTTGCAAAAATAGTGGGAAAGAAGAGCCTTCTCACCCCTTTGTCCCAATACTAGATCTATGTTTACAGTAATCCTCCATTAGAGCCCTTCAGGGACCAAAGTCAGGGTCCCAAAATATGGACTATACAGCAAGGTGACTCCAAACAAACTTTTGGTTGACACATAGATCAGCTATTGTTTTAATAGTTATAGACGTATTCCAATATGTAATAAGATACATATAATATTAAAAATAAATATAACTAGTATATGATCATATGAATATTTTAAGATAAATATTTAATTAAGTAAAATAAGTGAGTCAACTTAAAGAAAAATCATAAGTAAATAATAATCCAGGTGGCCTTTAGATATGGCATAAATACAAAGGTGATACTGAAATGGCTGAGGTTAAAGAAATCATAACCAAAGGTACATGCACTCTACACTGAGGCCCCCAAACATCTCTTACCTTACATGGTCCCCAGTAATATTGATGCATCTCCTCTAATATCTTATGAAACTATCTTTCCTTATCTTGCCACTGTTGCCAGCCTCAGGCAGGTAGACCAGTTTCCATATCTGATTCTGTGACTTGCTCGCTGTGTGACTTCTATGAGTTATTTAATTCCCCTGAAGTTCAAATACTGAGGCGTGGAGGAAATAGGGAGATGTTGATAAAAAGATACAAACTTAAAAATAATAATAATAATAATTCCAATACCTACCTCATGGCCAGTGTGGTAAGGTCAAAATGCAGCAGTGTAGACAGCTCCTATTTATAATGGGCAATCAGATTATCATTCAACATGCCATGGGATGAGGGTTTGCTGTGGAAGCCCTCATGCCACAAGCCAGGGATGACACATGTTTCCAGGGCACCCCTTTCCAATTTGCTCAGAGAATGATGACTGAGATTATCTTTTGATTTTCTATCACAAAAATTCCCTGATCAAAAACTTGTGTATGAATTACTTCTTCTACTTCTGGGAAGATGGAGTAGATGTACTTTTTCCACATTCCTTCCACTAAGTGCAACTAAAATCCCTAGATGTTTTACATATTAAAAAATATAAGAAGACTCTGAAAGGGGGAGAGAAGGCAGACTGGCTGAGGACCTCAAGATCTGAGGAATAACCTAGAGTCTCCTGGATTTTCTTGGTCTTATATATCCTAGACATACAGTTTAGTAAGCTGGCAAGTGGCAAACACCAATGGGCACAGACAAGATCAGCCTCTCCCTCAACAAAAAAGGGATCAGGAAAGGGACAGCTTAGGGAAATATAAAACTTTTAGATAGTAACCACTCTATTCCAGCTTTGTGGGGCAAAGACTAGTTGGTAAGAAGAACCTGTCCCCATGCAGGATCACTGAGGATCATTTAGGGGCCCTGGATTTCTGCCTCCATCCATCAGTAATATGTTCCCCCCTTCCCCCCAGGGTGGTGTCAGAGGAGGTGCAGCGGCGATAAAGAACTTTTTTTTTTAAATTTACTTATTTTTTTCCCAACTGTCTTATCAATGTTTATTATTGCGTGTTTTGAGGTTTTCCCCCCACCCCCAGTTTGTTTGTTTGAGTCAGGATCTAAAGAAGGTCCCTATATTATAATTGCTTGGAGATAAAGAACTTCAACCAACCACCTAGTGGTAATGATGCAAACAAAATCAGAATCCCAGTGGGGTTTTGTAGAAATTGGCAGCTTATTCTAAAATGCCTATGGAAATAAAAGGACCTAAAATAGGAAAACGACTTGTAAAAAGAACAAATTTGGTGCAGTAATTTACTACCTGATGTTAATTAAGACTAATGATAAAGTTACAGTAACCTAGACAGGGTGATATTGAGAAATTATTTGAAAATCATATATCTGATAAAAGATTTCTATCTAAAATATATAAACTCTCAACCTCAATTATAAAGAAAGCAAACAATCCAGTAAAAAACTGTACAAATGATTTGAACAAATACTTCACCAAGAAGATATACAGATGGGAGATAAGCAAATAAAAAGTTTCTCAAAACTGTTAAACATTAGGGAGCTGCAAGTTTAAAGCACAATGAGATCCCACTACACACTTATTAGAATGGCTTAAAAAAAAAGGAATAATTCCAAGAAACATTGGCAAGGATGTGGGGGAATTAGACTGCTCATATCCTGCTTGTAGGAATGTAAAGTGGCACAAGCACAGGTAGTTTGACAGTTTATTCAAAAGGTAAACATACACCTAATACATGTGACATAGCCATTCCACTCCAAGAGAAATTAAAGTATACTTCCATACAAAGACTTGTACGTGAATATTTAAAAAGAGCAATTTAAAAATAAAATTGCAATAGCCAAAAACAGGACACAACTCAAAGGCCCATCAACAGGTGAATGGATAAACAATTTGTGGTATATTCATGCAAGGGGATACTAGTTTGCAATAAAAAGAAATGAACAATTGATACATGAAACAATACAGATAAATATAAAAAAATAATTATGATGAATGAACACAGCCAGACAATAAAGAACACAAATTGTGTTATCCCATTTATATAAAAACCTATAAAATACAACTGTAATGCAATCTGTAGTGCAAAAGAAGATCACTGGTGCCTGGGACAGGAGTGGGGGAGAGTGGAACCAGAGGAAGAGAAAAAGGATAAAGGGGCACGAGCAAACCTTTGGTGATGATGCATATGTTTCCCCTTTTATGATGATGACTTCATGTGTGGATGTGTATATTAAACTTATTAAATTTTACATTTTAAGTATATACTGTTCATTGAATGTCAGTTAGACCACAATAAAGCTGTTTTTAAAAATACTGAACAAAAAATCCCAATACTAAGGTCACACCTCAGACCAATTAATTAACATCTCTGGGGGTGAGACCCATCCAAGAATTAATAGATTTTAAAGTTGCCCAGGTGATTCTAATGTGCAGCCAAGGTTGCAAAGCACTAGTATGCAGAAAGTCTCCAGGGAATAATAAAGGAAGAACGAGCAGCTGTGCACCATGCACAAGAGATTACAAGCAATGGGAGTTAGAAGCATCAACATTCAGACTAGGAAGAAGTTAATGTGCAGTTTAGAAAGAAGAGACACATGTCAGAAAGAGCCCTGAGTCACCATGCGATCTATAACATCAGCTATTCTGAGTTCAACTAATCCTTTATTCCAAGAATCACACTGAAAACCTCCAGGCAAGACTCTACAAGGGAGGATTCTATTGACTCTGTGACATGGTGATAAATGATTTAGGTTCTGTAACAAATTTGTGAAGTGGGAAAACGTAACATATATACACTTTGTTTCTATTTTTTAAGTTTCCCCAGTGAACTCTTACAAGGAAGAAAAATCACGGTTTAAGATTAAAACAGCTCCTTCACAACATAATGCAAGTTTCCATAGCGTTTATTTTTCAATTAAAAAAAAATCAAGGCAAAAGCACATTTTTATTTCCCTTGTTTTTATGCTACAAAGTCAGTCACACGTACATAGAAGGCAATACACAAATGCAGGTACCTTCTATTTAAAAATCTTGAGTTTCAAAGGAGAATGAATGTTCTTCAGACACCCAAGGAGGTAACCAGAGACTTTTTACCTGTGGCCTATGAACTTCAGAATATTCTAGACAATTTTACATCACATGAATATGTAAATTTTGGAAAATAGGCCAGAGATCTTATCCATAGACAAAGGGATTGCAGACCTAAAGGGTAAAGAATAATTACCTCAAAACAAATATATCCTAAGCATATTTTTATTCAACAGACTATATACTCCAATTGGGAAATGATTTCCCTAGAGTGTGGAGAGTAGGGTCTCAGATTATAAGAAGTTTGTATAGCAAACTCACTGCTATGTTAACCAAACCCAGAGCTCTTATTACCTAGTTGTGAGAGTTCCGTTTAATATATTGGCAAATCTTTCTGCCTCAATGGAAAGGCATATTTGAGGGATGCTGACAGATCATCAGTTATGCTTACTGAGTACTCCCTAGGTATAGTCCTCTGCTGGAGTACATTGATGAAAAGTCTAATTGGCCTCAAAATAAAAGGAAGTTTTCTAAGAGGTAAATTAAGAAAGTGAGAGGAAGGGTCTTGATAAGAGATGATCAGTGATCCATTCACTATATTCCTAAACCCATTTGAATTCAAACTGTGACTAATATCACAGTTTCTGAGTGTATATTAGAGGTATTGTCTTTAATTGGTGTTTAAAGCAATATAAAATTGATAGTCTGGATTCTGTGAACTAAGTATTTCCACTTAGAAAAAAAATCATGATATCAGACACTTAAAAACATCAGTTACTTAATCTGAAATCTACTATATAAAGTGAAGAACTATGCCAAATATACTTTACAGGTTGTGCAGTTTTCTCACAAATGAAAGCTTCTCGTTGTAGCCTTTGTTTTTCCAAATTATATCAGAAACATTTGACTATGGACAGACAGCAAAAAGAAATATAGCTGTAACACCTCTGAAATGTGCATAAAAGGACTATAGATAATGTCATGTGATCAATGCATTTATCCAACACAGATGATGGAGACAAGAAGAGGGAGTAGTCTTCTGCATATAAAGGTACAATGTTTATGAAGTTTATGGATCTGTAATGCTTATGACATTCATGTACAGGATACCAAGACAGTGAGCAGCATGTTGATCAAAGAAAGAAAATTCCAGCAAGCAGAAATTTTTAAAATAACGCAAAACTTTACTTGTAATTTCTCAAAAAGTTGTAGATATATATTGATCAGACCCATACTTTTTAAAACTCCTTCCCCCTTTCCTTGCCCACCCATATCCCACAAACACCTCAGCTTTCCCTCATCTTGCTCTCCTGCTGTCCCCCAAGCTAATTTTTTTTTAATTTTTTTTATTTATTTATTTTTTTTATTTTTTTATTTTTTTATTTTTTTTATTTTTTTTATTTATTTTTTTTTTTGCTGTATGCGGGCCTCTCACTGCTGTGGCCTCTCCCGTTGCGGAGCACAGACTCCGGACGCGCAGGCTCAGCGGCCATGGCTCACGGGCCCAGCTGCTCCGCGGCATGTGGGATCCTCCCGGACCGGGGCACGAACCCGTGTCCCCTGCATCGGCAGGCGGACTCTCAACCACTGCGCCACCAGGGAAGCCCCCCCAAGCTAATTTTGCAAGTTCCTCCCTCAAGGTTCTTCTCCTTCACAGTTTTCTCCTGATTCTGTAACTCAGAATATTTTATTGCTCAAGGCAAGACTCCTTTTGAAGAATGTGGTAGAAGATAGGGAATAGTCTTCTATGGTCCAAATATTTGTGCCCACTGTCCCCCTCTCCAGATTCATTTTACTGAAATCCTGACTCCAGGGTAATAGTATTTGGAGGTGGAGGCTTTGGGAGGTGATTAGGTCATGGGGCAGAGCTGTCACAATTGAGATTGGTGCCTTATAAAAGAGACCCCAGAGAGGTCCCTCTTCCATTCCCCTCAGTGAGGACCCAGCAAGAAAGCACTATCTATGAATCAGAAAGCAGGCCTTCGCCATATGCCTTATCTGTTGGTGACTTGATCTTGGACTTCCTGCACCCCAGAACTGTGAGAAATAAATGTCTGTTGTCTAAAAGCCACCCAGTGTAGCCAAGCCAGAATCCTCTTAGAGCAGGGGTCCCCAACACCCGGGCCATGGACCAGTACTGGTCTGTGGTCTGTTAGGAACCGGGCTGCACAGCAGGAGGTGAGCTGCGGGTGAGTGAGCGAAGCTTCATCTGTATTTACAGCTTCTCTCCATTGCTCGCATTACCACCTGGGCTCCACCTCCTGTCAGATCATTGGCAGCATTAGATTCTCATAAGAGCACGAATTCCACTGTGAACTGCGCATGTGAGGGATCTAGGTTGCATGCTCCTTATGAGAATCTAATGCCTGATGATCTGAGGTGGAGCTGAGGCGGTGATGCTAGTGCTAGGGAGTGGCTGCAAATACAAATTATCATTAGCAGAGAGGTTTGACTGCACAGAGACCATAATAAATCAATTGCTTGCAGACTCGTATCAAAACCCTATCAGTGAGTGGCAAGTGACAATTAAGCTGCATCTGGTGGCAGGCTTTAAGTTAGAATCAGACACTTACTTTAGTCTGCTCATGGCCCGCCCATTATTTTATTTACCACTTCCATCCTCGCCTCTCTCCCACACCGTACTTGTCTCAGTCACAGTTTTGCTAAGCCCACAAGCTAACCCTAGCCAAAATGAGTAAAAAACAAACATTGCTGGAAAGCTTCTTTGAAAAGGGGGAAAGACCAAATGATGAGACAGCAGAAGATTCTAAGACTGCCCACAAAAAGAAAGCTACATTTAAAAGGAAATACCAAGAGTCCTGCTTAAATTACACGTTCATTGCAACAGGTGATTCACATTCTCCAAGCCCGCTTTGGATAATATGTGGCGACCTGCTATCCAAAGAAGCCATGAAACCCTCAAAACTGCTCTGCTAGGAGACTAACCATCCTGCATTAAAAGGCAAGCCTTTGGAGTTTTTCAAAAGAAAAAAATGGGAACATGAACAGAAGCAATTACTGAAGGCCATCATTTCATCAAATGCGTCTGCACTGAGAGCATCATTCTTAGTGGCTAACTGCATTGTTAAAGCTAAGAAGCCCTTTAATATTGGTGAAGAGCTGATCCTGCCTGCTGCTAAGGACATTCTTTGTGGACTTTTAGGAGAGGCTGCAGTTCAAAAGGTGGCATGTGTTCCTCTTTCGGCTAGCACCAAAACTACACGAATTGATGAAATAGCAGAGGATATTGAGGCACAATTGTTGGAGAGGATTAATGAGTCTCCGTGGTACGCAATCCAGGTTGACGAGTCTACCGATGTTGACAACAAGGCAACAATGCTTGTTTTTGTGAGATATATTTTTCAGGAGGATGTACATGAGGATATGTTATGTGCACTTTTGTTGCCAGCTAACACCACAGTTGCAGAACTATTCAAGTCTTTGAATGATTACATATCAGGAAAACTGAATTGGTCATTTTGTGTCGATATCTGCACGGAAGGAGCGGCTGCTGTGACTGGACAGCTTTCTGGTATCACTACTTGAGTCAAAGAGGTCACTTCTGAATGTGAGTCTATGCACTGTGTCATCCATAGAGAAATGCTGGCTAGCCGAAAAATGTCACCTGAACTTAACAACGTTTTGCAGGATGTGATTAAAATTATCAACCACATTAAAGTACATGACCTTAACTCACGTCTGTTCGTGCAGCTCTGTGAGGAAATGGATGCAGAGCACACGTCTTCTCTTATATACAGAAGTGAGATGGCTTTCTAAAGGTAGATCACTAGCCAGAGTTTCTGAGTTACGACAGCTGCTCCAGAGATTTCTTTTAGAAGAACAGTCACCACTGGCAGCACATTTCAGTGACACAGAATGGGTCACAAAACTTGCTTACTTCTGTGACAGATTCAACCTGCTCAATGAACTCAATCTGTCACTTCAGGGGAGAATGACAACTGTGTTCAAGTCGACAGATTAAGTGACTGCATTCAAAGCCAAACTGGAATTATGGGGGCGATGAGGGAACATTGGGATTTTTGACATGTTTCAAACATTAGCAGAGATTTTGAAAGAGACTGAGCCAGGGCCTTCTTTCTCCCAGCTGGTGCATGACCACCTATCTCAGCTTTGAAAAGAGTTTGAGCATTACTTCCCAACCACAAAAGACCCCTGAATGGGAAGGAATGGATCCACGGCCCATTTGTGAATAAGCCAGGTGAACTGACTTTGTCCATGCTAGAAGAGGATCAACTGCCTGATATTACAGATGACGGTGGCCTTAAAGTATGTTTGAGACAACTTCAAATCTCCATATGTTCTGGATTAAAATGAAGGCGGAATATGCTGAGATTGCCACAAAAGCACTGAAAAGCCTGCTTCCATTTCCAACATCCTGTCTCTTTGTGAAGCAGGGTTTTCTGCAGTGACAGTGACCAAAACGAGATCACGGAGGAGACTGGACATAAGCAACGCACTTCGGTGTCACTGTCTCCCATCACCCCAGATGGGACCATCAGGTTGCAGGCAAACAAGCTCAGGGCTCCCACTGATTCTGCATTATGGTAAGTTGTATAATTATTTCATTATATATTGCAATGTAATAATAATAGAAATAAAGTGCACAATAAATGTAATATGCTTGAATCATCCCGAAACCATCCCCCACTCACCCCATCCATGGAAAAATTGTCTTCCATGAAACCAGTCCCTGGTGCCAAAAAGGTTGGGGACCGCTGTCTTAGCGGTTTGGGAGTTCATCTGTTACTCATTTCCCTCACATATGAATCTAAGAAATTATCCAGAATATGGTATCAACACCTAATTTGACACTCTTCAGCTTAGTTTCATCTGAGACAGGAGTTTACAAAGTTCAAAATGAGATCATTTTTACCCACGTTTAGGTTAAGAATTAACATGCAGGTCAAATTTTTAAGAAAATGGAGAGAAAGTATTTCTAATTTAGACAATCAAAAACGTGTTGCAATTGCAAAATGTTAGGGAATTATTCTGGTGAATACTTCTTTTCCGTCAATGTCTTGCACTTGATATTTTCTTACTATACCTGGCTTATTAAACTGTCAAATTATTTTCCTTTCCTGAGTTTTTTAAGTCAAGTAATTTTTTCTAATGATCCAGTGCTTTAAATTCATAAGATTTAACGAGCTTGCAATTGCTTCCAAGCTCTCTACTTGCCCTTCCATGGTGCTTAGGTATTTAAAATGAGGTCTTAACAGAAATAAAAAACTGCCAATAGGACCCATGTGTTCTTAAAGCATCTTTACCATAGGATGTAGAAGATTACCCACCAAACCCATTAGTGACACATCAGCTGGAAGTTGATGAGGTACAATCAGAACATGATGTTAGTAAACACATTCTACTGTACACTGATTCTTCAGAGAATTCGTTCATACTGCAACTCCTACTACCCTGCCCAGGTGGGCCTACCGTCCTGTCCCCAGCCAGGTGCAAAATGAGTCACTGATTTTCATTTGTCCAAAACTGAATATATAATAGCTAAAAGGAAAACCTCAAGGCTAAAAATGGTTCTAATAAAGAAAACACACAATCATAAGGGAATCTACTTTGATTCCTCAGAAGAAAGGATTCAGCTGTTAATGACTAATGCCAACCAATTTCTTTTTAATGTAGAAAAGAGGCAGTGTTGATATCATATCTTGATGAAGTTTCAGGGGCTCTTTCTTCCCCTCCTTTTTAAATAATCTGTTCCGTGTCCTCTTCTTCATGTTGTTATGTCTTTTTTGTTGGTTCGAAATCCCAGGAGTTTCCCAGGTGAAATTTGAAACTGGCCTCCATACACAGAGAGTAAGGAGATACCAAAGAAAGAAGCAGATCACTCAAGAATGGCAGGTGGCAGGTTTAATAAGCAAGGGAACTGACATAGGAGGCTTATCTTGGGCAGCCACAAGAGGTGTAGATTTCAGCACCCACCCACCAAAATCTTAAAAGCTTACATAGAGACCTTAACTGGGTTCAGTCATGTATTCAGTCCAGATGGTCTCAACACCACCTTACTTCCTCAAGGCTGTGTCCTTGAAACAGGTCCCACTATGAGAATGGGGAATGGTGGGTGGGACATATTGTACTTTCCAAGGACAAGGTGGGGGTGAGGAGCCTCTGATTGCCTGGGTCCAGCTCTCAGGTCAACTGGCAATCATGTCCTCTCCATGACCTCCTCCAACAACTTTGTTTCTAAAGTAGAACAAGATGAAATGTTAATGTAATTTTTTTAGTTATAAAATTGAAACAATTTTGGCCTTTTGAAAAGGAGAGTGGAATGCTATACTGCCATTCATTCATTCATTCATTCAACAGAAATGTGCTGTATGACTACTCTGTTCCAGGTTCTGTGTTGGGCTCTGAGAGTACATGATAAATGAGGCAATCGTGATTTACAATGTTAATAGCATTATAGTTTAATGGAAGAGCTAGACAAGGAGTTGGCAAACTCTGGGCCTTGGGTGATATCTGGCCAAAAAGATTTACAAAACTTTTTGTAAATAAAGTTTTGTTGGAACAAAGCCACACCCATTCTGCTAAGAGCTGAGTTGAGCAGTTGTGTGTGTCCCTCAGGAGACAACAGCTTTCTTAGACTCACCTACCTGCAGATGGTTGGTAGCTTTTAGTCCAGATTAGTGATTTTTTTTGACATTAAATACTTAATTATTTTGAATCAATTTGGTTCAAGTCATGTCCATGTGCCACTAGCCACACCTACAGTTCTTTTATATACCTACTTCTTAATGTGCTAGTTCTATTTTCTCTTTCCCATGCCTTGTTCCATCTTTCTCTCTCTAATTCATTGCTGGAAACAAGGACCAATTTGGTTTTCAAGAGAGAGACATACCTTTCATGCCTTTTACTGTAAAAATTTTGTCTTATTGAAAGAAATTTCTGGGTCCCAGAACCTTAACTGAATCTCTGTTCTAAAACACCTCAATGCACTCAGGAGATTAAACAGAAGTTGTGGCAGCCATGCCTTTTATTTGATCCTTGCCTATGGCCATTTAAATCAGTCTTTTTTGTTCAAAGACCTTCTCATTTTTATGTTTTATTGGTTAAGAATGCAAAAAAAATTACACAGTCCATACTTGTTAAGTCCCAGAATTTCTTTACTCTTTTTATTTCCTAGTGTTGCTAACACTAAATGTAGATGCACATATAGGTGGATAAATGTAAATAAAATGAAGAATTTACTGAAATCACACTTTTTCAGAAGAGTAAGGAGATGAAGTGTTCCAACAAACTGAACTTTTAGTAAAAACAAAGTTTTAAACATGAAACCCTTTTACTTTACCTATTATTTTAGAGCAACTTTCAATTTTGTTTTAGTCAAACTTCGTGCCTTTAGCAGTAAATTTTTTTTAACATCTTTATTGGAGTATAATTGCTTTACAATGATGTGTTAGTTTCTGCTTTATAACAAAGTGAATCAGCTATACATATACATATATCCCCATATATCCTCCCTCTTGTATCTCCCTCCCACCCTCCCTATCACACCCCTCTAGGGGGTCACAAAGCACCGAGCTGATTTCCCTGTGCTATGTGGCTGCTTCCCATTAGCTATCTATTTTACATTTGGTAGAGTATATATGTCCATGCCACTCTCTCACTTCATCCCATCTTACCTTTCCCCCTCCCTGTGTCCTCAAGTCCATTCTCTATGTCTGTGTCTTTATTCCTGTCCTGCCCCTAGGTTCATCAGATCCTTTTTTTTTAGATTCCATATATATGTGTTAGCATATGGTATTTGTTTTCCTCCTTCTGACTTACTTCACTCTGTATGACAGACTCTAGGTCCATCCACCTCACTACAGATAACTCAATTTCATTTCTTTTTATGGCTGAGTAATATTCCATTGTATATATGTGCCACATCTTCTTTATCCATTCATCTGTCCATGGACACTTAGGTTGCTTCCATGTCCTGACTATTGTAAATAGAGCTGCAATGAACATTGGAGTATGTGTCCTTTTTTTTTTTTTTTTAGCTTTTTGCAGTATGCAGTCCTCTCACTGCTGTGACCTCTCCTGTTGTGGAGCACAGGCTCCAGATGCACAGGCCCAGCAGCCATGGCTCATGGGCCCAGCCGCTCCGTGCATGCAGGATCTTCCCGGACCAGGGCACGAACCCGTATCCCCTGCATTGGCAGGCGGACTCTCTACTACTGGGCCACCAGGGAAGCCCACATGTGTCCTTTTGAATTATGGTTTTCTCAGGGTATATGCCCAGTAGTGGGATTGCTGGGTTGTATGGTAGTTCTAATTTTAGTTTTTTAAGGAACCTCCATACTGTTCTCCATAGTGGCTGTATCAATTTACATTCCCACCAACAGTGCAAGAGGGTTCCCTTTTCTCCGCACCCTCTCTAGCATTTATTGTTTGTAGATTTTTTGATGAAAGCCATTCTGAGTGGTATGTGGTGATACCTCATTGTAGTTTTGATTTGCATTTATCTAATGATTAGTAATGTTAAGCATCCTTTCATGTGTTTATTGGCATTCTGTATATCTTCTTTGGAGAAATGTCTATTGCACTCCTGATGAAAAATCTGAAAGAGAAATTAAGGAAATGCTCCCATTTACCATTGCAACAAAAAGAATAAAATACTTAGGAATAAACCTACCTAAGGAGACAAGAGACCTGTATGCAGAAAATGTTAAGACACTGATGAAAGAAATTAAAAGATGATAAAAACAGATGGAGAGATATACCATGTTCTTGGATTGGAAGAATCAACATTGTGAAAAGGACTATACTACCTAAAGCAATCTATAGATTCAATGCAATCCCTATCAAACTACCAATGGCATTTTTCAAAGAACTAGAACAAAATCTTTCGCAATTTGTATGGAAACACAAAAGACCCCAAATAGCCAAAGCAATCTTGAGAAAGAAAAGTGGAGCTGGAGGAATCAGTCTCCTGGACTTCAAACTATACTACAAAGCTACAGTAATCAAGACAGTGTGGCACTGGCACAAAATCAGAAATATAGATCAATGGAACAGGATAGAAAGCCCAGAGATAAACCCACGCACATATGGTCACCTTATTTTTGATAAAGGAGGCAAGAATATACAATGGAGAAAAGACAGCCTGTTCAATAAGTGGTGCTGGAAAAACTAGACAGCTACATGTAGAAGAGTGGAATTAGAACACTTCCTAACACAATACACAAAAATTAACTCAAAATGGATTAAAGACCTAAATGGAAGGCCAGACACTCTCAAACTCTTAGAGGAAAACATAGGCAGAACACTGTATGACATAAATCACAGCAAGATCCTTTTTGACCCACCTCCTAGAGAAATGGAAATAAAAAAAAAAATAAACAAATGGGACCTAATGAAACTTAAAAGCTTTTGCACAGCAAAGGAAACCATAAACAATATAAAAAGGCAACCCTCAGGATGGGAGAAAATATTTGCCAATGAAGCAACTGACAAAGGATTAATCTCCACAATTTACAAGCAGCTCATGTAGCTCAATATCAAAAAAACAAACAACCAAATCCAAAAATGGGCAGAAGACCTAAATAGTAGTAAATATTTAATCCATCTGTGTAACTGAGTCTTTTTCAGTGATTCATAGTCATTATTATAACCAGAAGTATTTGCTGCACCATAGAGAAAATGCAGGAAATTGGGATGAATGTGTATTGATTTCCTATAACTTGAAACTTGTGCTTTAAAAAAATCCTTCATTCTTACAGTGTTTAGTACACAGTAGAAAATAAATGTTTGTTTTTAATATAGGAACTTATTTTTCTACGTAAATAATAAAAGTCATTTTAATTGGTTAGTTTGGCTATTTAGTATATTATTTTAAATTATTAATTATTCCTAAACCATGCATGAAATATATACATTATAAGTTTTGTATAATATACAGTATTGTTAGAGAACTGTTGGGATGATAGGAATGACCAAATATTCATGAACTTTAAGAAATAATTCGTAAGTATCCATCTCCCTTTAATTGTAAGCTCTTTGAGGTCAGGAGCTATCTATTATTCACTTTTTTTTATATAGTGCTTATTGCTTTTGTTCTAGTTTTAATTGTTAAAAACTGGAAACTTTAAAAATATACAAAGTTTTACATTACATATACATTATAGTTAATTTGATTTTTTCCAGAATGGCTAATATATAGTCTTGCACATAACAGGTATTTAACAAATGCTTGTTAGGCTTAATTCAAAGAAACGTTTAGAAAGATGGAAGTACAGTTTACTGGAGAGGGCTAAGAGTGAGAAGTAAGGTGTATTCTGATGACCATAAGTAAGTTTTATATAATGACTGGCAACCAGAGATGAAGGGGCTCAGGTTTCACTTAATCAAACACCCATCTTTTGCTTGAATCCTCTATAGAATCCCTACCCTTAAATATCTCTGTGATGGGAAACTCTTCAACTCTGAGGCAACCCTTTCCATATGTAGGAGTACTTTGTTAGCTGATAAGAAAACAAAAACCAAAATACTGGGATTTTTTAGCATGAAGGGAAAGTGACAGAAAAGAAGTCATTAATTAACACATATCCAAAACTAGGAGTTAATGTTTATAAGTACAAATTTTGTGATTTATTTCACCTATGTTTTTCCCTCCTTCAATGAAAGAGAAATTAGGTGCAATATAACTCACATCAATGTTAACTTTTAGGTATACTAAAGAACAAAGAAGCATATTCCCATATTATTAACTAAGGAAGAGAAATGATTTCAAATCATAATAATACTTCATTGTATAGTTAGAGAGTTGTTTCATATATAAGTGTTCCACATATAAAGTGAATGCTTTCATAGGATGCCGAACTTCCATTTACTAACAATTTGGTTCTTATTTTTATAACTACTGTAATTAAACCACTATTCATAAACAGAATTTTCAGTTTCATATTCTGAAATAATATACAACCTAATAGAAGAACACCTGCAAGGTAAAAATATTTTCCCCTCTTAGAGTACTATCAAATATTTAAAGAATAATAAACTACAAAATCACTGGTTTACATTGTATTTCTCTTCTTCCTCAGCACTGACTTAACTTGTGATATTAAGAAAATATGGGTAATCTTGAGTTAATGCTGTTCCAGATTTATTGAAACCTCTCCTAGATTCTGTCTTTCTTACATGAAGTTATGGACTGGTATTGGAAAAGACAGAAATACTACAAGAGAGCACTTTTCACTGCAAGCAGAATCCTAAAGTCAACTGCAAAAGAGACCCTAGATATTTTCCTAATGGGAAACAAAAAGACAAATTTCATAAGCTTGAAAATTAAATGGAAGTCTTATCCCGATCATTTGAAAAGAGTTTATCTTCTTTTGCTCCCTCACAAATCAGCATAGTTGGGAAAAAAGATCAACTACTGGTCATGTATATGAATAAATATTAGCTCTCCAATATACACAAAATTAATAGTCCCACTTTCTTTTGTGTTTTTAGTTAGGTAATTGTACATGTTAATGACAAGAAAATTACCACATTTTTCATAGACTGCACCCATGGCCTAGCCAGGTATCTAAAAATGAATGTTTTTGGTAACAAGAGAGCCAAGCAAGAGAGTGAAGATATCTTGAGTGAATTTCCATCACTTCTACTGGATTAAAAACAAGTTTTCTATCGATAGTAGTCCATAATTGAGGGCACACTCCTGTTTCCTGATGAAATTTTCAATGATGTTAACCTATAGTATACAATTTTCTTTAATTCTCTCTTTAAAAATTTTTTTTGCCTCTCTATTCACACTATATGACTTAGCAAGAGTTTTATAGACTTTGATTTTACCTAAGAGTACAATGCATCTTTGGATGCATTGTAGCATACATGCTAAGGTTATGCTCCCTACAGGCTCCTCCCAGCCAATAACTAAGCACAGCAAGGTATTAGAACCAGATCATTTCTGACCAACACAAGATTCTGCTAACAGGCAATCTCTGCTCAGGGACTCTATTGGCCATAAGTTTCTCAGAGCTATACAGCAGACTAAAGGCCTACCTATCCAATCCTCTTCCTTCCCTCTCTCCTTTCACAAGTGTCAGACCTATATTGTGGTCTGAAGACTCTACAATGCCTCCTCCTGTTTCCCCTCCTCTCTATTCTTCAGGCTTGTTTCCCCCAATAAATCTGCATGTCTAATATTGTTTATGCATCTGCATCATGAAGGACCCAAAGGGACTCTTATAATTACTAATCTTTTAAAAAATCTTAATTATTAGTGACGTTAACATTTAAATTTGTTGTACTTGGATTTCACACTTTTCACCCCTGACTTGAACAGTATACCCAGATATTGACACATATTAGAATTCCTTGCCTTTTAGCTGATTTCCCTTTGGGAGTATTATCTACTCAAGTGAGACAAGATTGAATAAAAGGTTCTTTTCAGTTGGATATTCTGCTTTCCCTGGGAACTGATGGTTTGTTTTGTTTTTCGGTCTCCTCCGTTGGCATTTTTTCTTGGGCTTCCAGTTCACTGAGGTCTTTTTCTGAATGACTCTGTAAGCACAGAAGGGTATAATTTGGAGTAAATTGATCCTTGCTATTGCAAATGGAAGAATCAGGTTATAGAGGAACCAGTGGGAGATCAACACCCAGAAAACTGAAGGACAGGCCTTTAATGGCATGCCCACCTAGCTTTTTGAAATCACCATCTAAGACAAACTCTATTTTATAGCATGAGCTTAATACTACTCCTAACAAATGGAAATGCAACTACCCTCCAAAAGCCTTACCAGTATGACCTTCAAAACTCTTGAACATTTTGAAAAATATTTCCAGATTAGTAAGGGCTGTTTTCTCTGTATTTTCCACTTATTCTTTGAATCCAAGATTTAAAAATACAAGATATTCAAGGGGAAACCCTTATTCTTTTTTTTTTTTTTTTTTCTTGCGTTATGCGGGCCTCTCACTGCCGTGGCCTCTCCCATTTGCGGAGCACAGGCTCCGGACGCGCAGGCCCAGCGGCCATGGCCCACGGGCCCAGCCGCTCCGCGGCACGTGGGATCCTCCCGAAACGGGGCACGAACCCGCGTCCCCTGCATCGGCAGGCGGACCCTCAAGCACTGCGCCACCAGGGAAGCCCCCCTTATTCTATTTTTACCCACATACACTCAACCCCAGACAATCGCTGATATACATCGTATCATTATAGATTAGATTTCCCCTTCCTAGAATATTATATAAATGGAATCATACAGTATACATGATCTTGTGCCTGGCTTCTTTGGCTTAGCAAAATCTTTTTGAGACTCATCCATGTTGTCAAATGTATCAGTAATTTGTTCCTTTCAATTTGAGTAGAATTCCATTCTGTGAATACAAGATGAATAATTTATTCATTCACCTGTTGATGGATATCTGACTTATATTTTTGGTAGTTATGAATAAAGCTGCTATGAACATTTTAGCACACGTCCTTTTGTGAAATTTGTTTTCATTTGTCTTGAATAAATACCTAGAAGTGGAATTGCTGAGACTTGGAATAAAGGGCTTCCTTGCTTAATTAGACAATCAAATATACCAAGTTAAATGTTCAGGTAACTCCTAGATCCTTCTAAATCCTCATTGTTAGACTACTTCCTCCAAATATGTTTCCAGAGAAGTTGTTTTGTATTGTAGATATTCTGAGGTATTATATACCTGTGAATATATTTATTGTGCCATCATATTTGAATAATATTTTTGCTGAATATAAAATTCTAGATTCACAGTTGCTTTACTTCAACATTTTAAGCTTATTACTCTAAGGTGTCTTGTGGTCACTGTTGAGCAGTCAGATGGAAACCTAATTCTTGTTTTTTGAAGGTGGGCTACACTGTCCTTCTGGAAACTTGTAGTATTCTCTCTGTGTTTTGTGTTCTCCAATTTGAAAATTTTAATGAATAGTGTGTTCAGGAGTGGCTTTCCCTTATCTCTTCTGTTTTACACTCTATGAGATCTTCCAATCTATATTCCATTCTCTTGGCATTTCTTTTATATATTCCATCTTTTAATTCCTCTCACATATTTCCTCAGATGTTGCTTATATTAATTCTGCTATTTGTTGTATCTTATATTCTTGATTTTGCTATTATATTTGTCATCTCTATGTTTCCTCTTGGCTATTCCTTAAAAATACTTGTTCCTGCTTCACTTTAACAATCTTCACTTTTATATTTTCCAGGATATCAACTGTTTTTTATACAATCTTGATGTTATATAAGTTACTTAATTATCAAATAACATTTTTTGAGCAGTTGTGCTGTTCAGGTGTCTTTGTTTTTTTTTTTTTTTTTTTCTCTGTCTTATGTGTGCTCATTTTCCTGAGAGTATTAGTAACTTTGGTTAATAATATCCACCCAAGGTGTGGGTCAAAGGCCAGTCTTCTACCATGTTCCATGTCTGGCAGGTTTTAGGGATGGAGCCTTGCCCAGGGCTCTCCACCCATGCCTCACTCTGGCTTGACCACACCATCCTTACCAGACAAATCTGTTTTACATGAAGCACACTTATATGTCTACCATGGCACCATCCTTCCCAAATAATTTTCTCCCTTCAGTATAACCACCTACCCTTAGATGTAAGAGAAGAAGGATATGAGGGAGAAGAATATTCTCAGGATCTGGCCAAGGGCTCAGTTTTTTGCTCCTCACTCCAGCCAATGTCTCCAATTTCTCCCTAACACTATTATTGCAGTCCTTGTGATACCAAGCTGGCGCCATTTTCCTTACTTGCAGTAGTTGTGGTGCAGGCAAGCCAATCTGGAAGGGGAAAATTGGCACAACTCAAAGAGTTCTCCAAAGAATTTTCTGTATCTCAGAACCTATTCATAGTGAGTATATTAACTAATCTCTAAGGGAGAAAGCACTCAAAGAGAAAATAAGACTTTGGCCCTTACCTGACCCATTTCAATTCAAAGGAGAATTAAAGACCACTAACCCCATGTCTGCTGCCACCCATCCCTCTCCTTCTGAAATGCAGAAAACTTGAGATGGAGAACAGTGGTTAGTGGGAAGTGGCCAACTCTGGCAGTAGAGAAGAGGCAAGACTGCCAAGAAATGATAGGGTGGATCTAAAATGTTCTGAGAAATCCCCTTTCTGCTGGTCACAGTGGTAGTCCAGTTCACCACTAACTTGCTGTGTGATGATGACCAGAATATTTAACTTCTCTGGGCTTCAATTTCCTCATCACTAATATGAGGATTCCTTCCAATTCTAGTAGTACGGGACTTCATCTTTATATTTTTAATGAATGAAAGATTCTTTAAATTCTATAGTGCTTTACAATTTTCTCAAGTTTCACAGATGATTTCATATAATCCTATAATAATCCCTGTTTTTAAATGATCATTTCCAATGAAGTTTTGTACCTACACTTTAACCCTTACTCCTTTTGTCTTCCACATTACAAAGCTTTGCTCTTCTTTCCCT
>NW_006769542.1:1099958-1100804 GCF_000442215.2 Lipotes vexillifer | reverse complement strand
CTTTCCCTAAATTTGTCTTTAATTCCAATCACTTCACAACTTACACCCATTTCCCATCAGTGTAGGCATGAAAGGTAACATGGTGCACCAATGGTATAAACTTTGAAAATTGAGATCAGGTCTTTGTACTTCAGAATCTTTCTTTGGCTTAATTATCATCAGAAAAACTAACATCCCACCTTCACAAAGGCATCCCTTTGTTTTTATATGCTTAGATTAGAGAGAGAAAAAAGTAAAAGTAAGAAAAGGCCCTGAGGTGCAAGTTTTAGAAATTAAACCACACGTTTTCTGTGCTCTCAACCAGAAATTTCCAATTGATAAATGGCCTGTTAAGAAATGCTTTGCAGATAGCAGTTTTTCCAATGACTAAATACTCCTACCTTCTTGGCCATGAGACGCTAATGTTCATTTATAGTGTTTGAAGTAGGGAGAGCAGTATGGAAAATGGCCTGAAGAGGGAACTCAATGTCTTGGATTATTTCCATGTGGATGGAGCACAGAGTACAGGGTAGGAAGAGGCAGCATCAGAGGTATAAACAAGGCCAGGTTGAGATAAGCCTTAAAAACCATGAAAGGAAGCCTAAGGGCAATGGGAAGCCATTCCAGTATTTCAAGCATGAGAATATCATGCTCAAATTGCAGTTCAGGGAAAATCACTGTGATTTAAGCATAGAGCCTCGATTGTATAGGGGAAGAACTATCGGGTAGGACCCCTGTTAGGAGGTGATAGAAGCAGCCCAGGCAGGTGGCAATGGTGGCCTGGACTAAGTATCAACAGTGGGGATGGATAGAAGTGAGCTAGTGTGACAGAAATAAGCAAGAAAAATTGACAGGATTTTGTTATTA
>NW_006769542.1:1064655-1099933 GCF_000442215.2 Lipotes vexillifer | reverse complement strand
GTGTAGGGAAAGAAAAAGTGAGAAAAATGAAGGAATTCATGAAGTTTTCTGGCTTGGGCAGGAGGGAGAATGATGGTGCCATTTATTAGGTGAAGGCACATAGAAGCAGTAGCATACATGCAAGTATATGATCAGATGAGTTTGGGGCATTTTGAGCTTGAGACACCCTTTAAGAGCCACTACAAGGTCTTTGGCAATGCCATGTGTATCCAATGGCATTCTCTGTAATGGTCTTTCTTCCTGAATTGCACACAAGCATAGATGCTGATCCCCTAACTTAAAGCCCCCCAGCATTGCCACCAGAAACCTGTGCTGGGCAGAAACCTTAGCTACTTATCAGACCTCCCCACTGCATAATTCTAGGAGGCATGATTCACATAATAGTGCTGCTGTCACAATGTACTTTTCCGTCTCAAAAACAAATGTTTTAATGGAATCTCCAGCCAATGAAACTCTGGGGCCATGTGACAGAATCCCTGTAGTATTTGCTGCCCTCTTCTTTACAACTTTGTGGTGGAGATAATAAACAAATCCCTATTTGGACAGTGCAAGGGGAGGTCAATATACAAGGCTTGGTTTTGTTTTGTTTTTACAAAATTGAGGTCTTGCCGGATACAATTTGTGTAGCACCAACAAAAATCTGGTTTGGGGAAGGATTTCTTCATTCCATTAGGCCAGCTGTAGCCCAACTGGAAAATTTTCCTAATTTCTTTGAGGCAGACCTCTCCAAGACTGACAACCAAGCTCTCAATAAATATTTAAGATTTATATGTGAAAAGGACATCAAAAAAACCAAGAATGAACTGGGAGAGGGTTGCATTAATTGCTGCATTATAACTGAATCAGTAGTCTCACTGTCACAAACTATAATATGCTCAGAAAGAACTAGTTTGCCGTATGAGTAATTCAGTATTTGGATAGAAAATTGTTAGTTATTAAATCAAGGTGGGGACTTGGAGGTCATCTGGCCCAGTTACCTACATTGGCAAATAATAAAACTGAGGCCCAAAGAAGTATAAGCTTTGAGGAGCAGTGGAGGTGCTGTGCATAGAAACCAGCACCTCACTCCAGCTTGTGCCCTTACTGCTAACCTACATAGCTTTTCCATGGAATAACTCATAGGCTACTCTACAGAATCCACAAAAGAGCACAGAAAGCTGACACTATATCCAGCTCATACCCTATTGCATGTGTTCCATATAATACAATCATCATTTTAACAATTTGAAAACAGGTGGTTCCTATAACTATAAATTCATTGGCCAGCTGGCCCCTGTCAGCATTATTAAATGTCCAAAGTACTTTACATAACACACACACACACACACACACACACACACACACACCACAAGACATATTATCAATCCATGGTCAAGGTCTAGCTTAGTGGTTCTCAACCTGGAATCCACGGTCAAGGTCTAGCTTAGTGGTTCTCAACCTGGAGTAACTTTGCCCCCAGAGGACATTTCCAGAGATATTGGAGGGTTGCTACTGGCATCTAGTGAGTTGAGGCCACAGATGATTCTAAACACCCTACATTACACATGGCAGATCCTCATAAAGAGAACTATCTGGACAAAAATGTCAGTAGTGCTGAGGTTGAGAAATCCTGGTCTAGATTAATTACATAGGCAGTAACTCAAAAGTCCTCCATCACTGGCTGGTGATCATGATGTTTGTTACAAAAAATTTAGAAAATGAAGAGTGGTAGACAGCTGTCTAGGCATAGATGAAATACACCCCATAAGGCAAATACAACAAGAAGCAGAGGAGAGACTCTCAAGAGGAAGGGTAGGGTAGTGGCTACCTTCTGAGGCTAAGGTTCATGCTCTCCTGGCTGTGTATCTTGGGTAAGTTACTCTAACCTTCCCTAGTCCTAGTTTCCCCAGCTCTAAAATATGGGTAAAAAATTAGTGACGGGCCTCCCTGGTGGCGCAGTGGTTGAGAGTCCGCCTGCCGATGCAGGGCACACGGGTTCGTGCCCCGGTCCAGGAGGATCCCACATGCCGCGGAGCAGCTGGGCCCGTGGGCCATGGCCGCTGAGCCTGCGCGAACGGAGCCTGTGCTCCGCAACGGGAGAGGCCGCGACGGTGAGAGGCCCGCGTACCGCGAAAAAAAAAAAAAATTAGTGACAACTAATATATATACTATATATGTGTGTGTGTGTATATATATATGCTTGGTATAGTGCCTGCATCTAATAAATGCTTAATAAATGAATATAATTTTCACCAACTGTAGAGATTAACAGAATTATTTGTTGAATCCAAGGCTCGCATTTTACAGATGGCAACACTAATTCTCAGAAAGGCATAAACCTATCTTATATTTTCTCTACCATTATAAATGAGGCCTAGATTGTAGACATTCAATAAATATCATGTCGGTTTTATTTGTGACTAAATTCTCAACATCTCAGGAAAGGAAGAAAAAAATGTGGATACTGTTGTCCTTTTTCACAAATTGGTAACTGAGGCCAAACATTAAGTACCTCACCCAGGTCTCTCTTTTGGGAAAGTGAGGACCTGGTCCTGAATGTAAACGCCACATGCTCATTTGCTAATATCACAGCATGGCAAGTTTCAAATGATTTCTAGTTCTTTTTTTAAGACTTTGGTCTAAATTTAGATCAAATTCATATTTCCCTCAAAAGTGCAAGTTTCCAAATGAAAGATGATTGATCAATTGCTGACCACATAAATCATTCATGGGCACTAGCTCAGACAGCTCCCAGTTCATTAGGCATCTTCTTGACAAAAAAGCAAATTAATACACCAGTTCTAATAAACCTTGGGCCAATCTATCTAAATCAATCAAGAATAATAAAATATTAGCAGTTACAATGCTAATGAGCAAACCCCTTTCCTCATAAGCATTCTAGATTAGTGATGTATTTGAAAGGGTATCTAGCAAGCAGCTCAAGACCCTCAATATATGTGACGTGCCCTGTCTAGTTCTCCAGACTCTGGGTGGGTCAGGAGTCTCTCTGAAACTCACAGAGTCGAGCTATAGGAGCCCTGATCAAATAATAAAGTCTTTAATCCTAAGGGGAAAATACTATGATTTCCTCCCCTACTCCACCTCAGGCATATAGAGAAGGGTCAGTCACTGGCTGCAGAGGCTAGGACTCCAGGGTTACATTTCTTCCCATTTGGGAAGGAAAAGCAAAGATTCAAGAGAGGCCTTGGGATTAGACTTGAAGGCTGCAACTCCTCTGGGAGTCTGTTCCCTGTTCTGTTACATTTTCACTGAAGTTCCATGATTCCTTTGACATTGTTGCTGGACTCACCATTCCAAAAGCTGACATGTCACATGCCTTGTTTTAAACAAGCCTGTTAATCCACTGCAATTACTATGCCAAAGTGATACAGTTAGCTCAAAGGGCATCATACCCACAGGAAATCAAGAGAAAAACCATACCCCTACCATACTCCTCTCTCCCTCTGATTTTCTGCCAGCTTCCCCACGACCCACCCCATTGACACACCTAGAGGGCAAGGGCTTCCAATGATGAAGTTCATACCTGGCAGCTTCTTGGAGATAGAGAGCAGCATGGCAAAGGAAAGCGATCACAGCCGGAGATAGACAGAGCCTATGTGGTACACTTACTTTGAACTGAAAATCTCTGGCCCTTTGTCACAGTGAGTGCAATAGGACAGTACTTCTTAGAGGTCTTTAGACACTTACAACCTGAGTGTGAAGCCAAATTATCTCACTGGCCATCTGTATAGTCCTAAGCAAATTATGTTACCTCCCCAAGCCTGTTTCCTCATCTAAAAAATTAAGAAAATAATAATAGCTAATTTTCACTGTGTGTCTACTATATGCCAGGCACTGTTCTCAGAGTTTTAAATATATAGATGTTAAATCAGTTACTCTTCACAACAAAACTGTTATTATTATTCCCTCCTTACAGATAAGAAACTTAGGCACAGGATGTTTAGGAGAAAAGCCCAACCTCACACAGCTAGTCTAGCAAATGACATAGCCAGAATTCAAAGTCAGGGAGGTCAGCCCTAAAATTCATACTTCAAAGCATTATGCCTTGCTTCATCTCAGTAATACTAGTATACCTATTTCATGGGGTTATTCAAGTAATTTAAAAAATAAATGCATGAGAGCAGTTGGTGCTTAATAAGTAGGGGGTTCTCAAGAGATACTACCTAAAATTAACCCTATCATTTTGTAATTTCCCAAGATTGGTTTTTTTAATACCTAGACATAGTAGACAATGCTTAAAATGTTCCCCAAATAAGATTACATTACCCTGGGGACATGGGGGAAGGGAAAACAGTCTGGGAAAGAAAAACATGAAGGTGTTCCTTCATAGCTAAAAATATCCTGAGACTTAATATTGACCCCTAGGAGCCAGCTTCAGACTGCTTTCTCTCCCAAGATGTGTCAGGACCAAGGTCAAGAAAGTTCCTGACTCAAAAATGCTCATAAAGGGTTTAGTAGAGAAAACAATTAAACATCTGGGCTTCTGGGAGACATGGCTACCCTATTTTGTTTCTGTAACTTATGTTTCTCAAAGAGTTCTCACCTTCTTTCTTATTTCTTTGGAATCTTCCTCCTGTTATTGATGCATGAGACAAACCCCATTTGTCTATCCAGTATATGTATACGCATATTCCCATATCCCCTTCCACCCTCCCTATCCCACCCCTCTAGGTGGTCACAAAGCACCGAGCTGATCTCCCTGTGCTATGCAGCTTCTTCCCACTAGCTATCTGTTTTACATTTGGTAGTGTATATATGTCAGTGCCACTCTCTCACTTTGTCCCAGCTTAACCTTCCCTCTCCCCATGTCCTCAAGTCCATTCTCAACGTCTGCATCTTTATTCCTGTCCTGCCCCTAGGTTCATCAGAACCATTTTTTTTTTAGATTCCATATATATGTATTAGCATATGGTATTTGTTTTTCTCTTTCTGACTTACTTCACTCTGTACGACCAACTCTAGGTCCATCCACCTCACTACAAATAACTCAACTTCATTTCTTTTTATGGCTGAGTAATATAACATTGTATATATGTGCCATATCTTCTTTATCCATTCATCTGTCCATGGACACCTAGGTTGCTTCCATGTCCTGGCTATTGTAAATAGAGCTGCAGGGAACATTGTCATACATGTCTCTTCTGAAATAGGGTTCTCTCAGGGTATATGCCCAGTAGTGGGATTGTTGGGTCATATGGTAGTTTTATTTTTAGTTTTTTAAGGAAGCTCCATACTGTTCTCCATAGTGGCTGTATCAATGTACATTCCCACCAACAGTGCAAGAGGGTTCCCTTTTCTCCACACCCTCTCTAGCATTTACTGTTTGTAGATTTTTTGATGATGACCAGTCTGACTGGTATGAAGTGATACCTCATTGTGGTTTTGATTTGCATTTCTCTAATGATTAGTGATGTTGAGCATCCCTTCACGTGTTTGTTGGCAATCTGTATATCTTCTTTCTTCCCATTTTGGGACTGGGTTGTTTCTCTTTTTGATATTGAGCTGCACGAGCTGTTTATATATTTTGGAGATTAATCCTTTGTCAGTTGCTTCATTTGCAAATATTTTCTCCCATTCTGAGGGTTGTCTTTTCGTCTTGTTTATGGTTTCCTTTGCTGTGCAAAAGCTCTGAAGTTTCATTAGGTCCCATTTGTTTATTTTTGTTTTTATTTCCATTCCTCTAGGAGGTGGGTTAAAAAGAATCTTGCTGTGATTTATGTCATAGAGTGTTCTGTCTATGTTTTCCTCTAAGAGTTTGATAGCGTCTGGCCTTCCATTTAGGTCTTTAATCCATCTTGAGTTTATTTTTGTGTATGCTGTTAGAAAGTGTTCTAATTTCATTCTTTTACATGTGGCTGTCGAGTTTTCCTAGCACCACCTATTGAAGAGAATGTCTTTTCTCCATTGTATACTCTTGCCTCCTTTATCAAAAATAAGTTGACCATATGTGTGTGGGTTTATCTCTGTGCTTTTTATCCCATTCCATTGATCTATATTTCTGGTTTTGTGCCAGTACCATACTGTCTTGATTACAGTCACTTTGTAGCATAGTCTGAAGTCAGGGAGTTTTTCTTTCTCAAAATTGATTTGGCTATTCAGGGTCTTAGGTGTTTCCATACAAATTGTGAAATTTTTTGTTCTAGTTCTGTGAAAAATGCCATTGGTAGTTTGAAAGGGATTGTACTGAATATGTAGATTGCTTTAGGTAGTATAGTCATTTTCACAGTTAATTCTTCCAATCCAAGAACATGGTATATTCCCCCATCTCTATTTATCATCTATAATTCCTTTCATCAGTGTCTTATAGTTTTCTGCATATAGGTCTCCTTAGGTAGGTTTATTCCTATGTATTTTATTCTTTTTGTTGCAATGGTAAATGGGAGTGTTTCCTTAATTACTCTTTCAGATTTTTCATCATTAGCATATAGGAATGCAAGAGATTTCTGTGAGTTAATTTTGTATCCTGCTACTTTACCAAGTTTATTCGTTAGCTCTAGTAGTTTTCTGGTGGCGTCTTTAGGATTTTCTATGTATAGTATCATGTCCTCTGCAAAGAGTGAGAGTTTTACTTCTTTTCCAATTTGGATTACTTTTATTTTTCTTCTCTTATTGCCATGGCTAAAACTTCCAAAACTATGTTGAAAAATAGTGGTGAGTGTGGGCAACCTTGTCTTGTTCCTGATCTTAGAGGAAATGGCTTCAGTTTTTCACTATTGAAAATGATGTTTGCTGTGTGTTTGACATATTTGTCCTTTATTATGTTGAGGTAGGTTCCCTCTATGCCCACTTTCTGGCGAGTTTTTATCATAAATTGGTGTCGAGTTTTATCAAAAGCTTTTTCTGCATCTATTGAGATGATCATATGGTTTTTATCCTTCAACTTGTTAATATGGTGTATCACATTAACTGTTTGTGTATATTGAAGAATCCTTGCATTACTTGGATAAATCCCACTTTATCATGGTGTATGATCCTTTTCATGTGCTGTTGGATTCTGTTTGCTAGTGTTTTGTTGAGGATATGTGCATCTATGTTCATCAGGGATACTGGCCTGTAGTTTTCATTTTTTGTGACGTCTTTGTCTGGTTTTGGAATCAGGGTGATGGTGGCCTTGTAGCATGAGTTTGGAAGTGTTCCTCTCTCCACTATATTTTAGAAGAGTTTGAGAAGGATTGGCTTTAGCTCTTCTCTAAATGTTTGATAGAATTCACCTGTAAAGCCATCTGATCCTGGGCTTTTATTTGTTGGAAGATTTTTAATCATAGTTTCAATTTAAGTGCTTGTGATTGGTCTGTTCATATTGTCTTTCTTCATGGTTCAGTCTTGGAAGGTTGTACTTTTCTAAGAAGTTGTCCATTTCTTCCAGGTTGTCCATTTTATTGACCTATAGTTGCTTATAGTAGTCTCTCATGATACTTTGTATTTCTACAGTGTCAGTTTTTACTTTTCCATTTTCATTTCTAATTTTGTTGATTTGAGTCTTCTCTCTTTTTTACTTGATGAGTCTGGCTAATGGTTTATCAATTTTTTTTATCTTCTCAGAGAACCAGCTTTTAGTTTTATTGATCTTTGCTATCGTTTCCTTCATTTCTTTTTCATTTATTTTGGATCTGATCTTTATGATTTCTTTCCTTCTGCTAACTTTGGGTATTTTTGTTCTTCTTTCTTTAATTGCGTTAGGTGTAAGGTTAGATTGTTTATTTGATATGTTTCTTGTTTCTTGAGTTAGGATTGTATTGTGATAAACTTCCCCCTTAGAACTGCTTTTGCTCCATCCCATAGGTTTTGGGTCGTCATGTTTTCATTGTCATTTGTTTCTAGGTATTTTTTGATTTCCTCTTTGATTTCTTCAGTGATCTCTTGGTTATTTAGTAACATATTGCTTAGCCTCCATGTGTTTGTATTTTTTACAGTTTTTCTCCTGTAATTGATATCTAGTCTCATAGCGTTGTGGTCGGAAAAGATACTTGATACGATTTCAATTTTCTTAAATTGACCAAGGCTTGATTTGTGACCCAAGATATGATCTCTTCTGGAGACTGTTCCATGAGCACTTGAGAAGAAAGAGTATTCTGTTGTTTTTGGATGGAATGTCTTGTAAATATCAATTAAGTCCATCTTGTCTAATGTATAATTTAAAGCTTGTGTTTCCTTATTTATTTTCAATTTGGATGATCTGTCCATTGGTGAAAGTGGGGTGTTAAAGTTCCAGACTATTATTGTGTTACTGTCAATTTCCCTTTTTATGGCTGTTAGCATTTGCCTTATGTATTGAGGTGCCCCTATGTTGGGTGCATAAATATTTACAATTGTTATATCTTCTTCTTGGATTGATCCATTGATCATTATGCACTGTCCTTCTTTGTCTCTTGTAATAGTCATTATTTTAAAGTCTATTTTGTCTGGTATGAGAATTGCTACTTCAGCTTTCTTTTGATTTGTATTTGCATGGAATATCTTTTTCCATCCCCTTACTTTCAGTCTGTATATGTCCATAGGTCTGAAGTGGGTCTCCTGTAGACAGCATATATATGGGTCTTGTTTTTGTATCCATTCAGCCAGTCTATGTCTTTTGGCTGGAGCATTTAATCCATTTACATCTAAGGTAATTATTGATATGTATATTCCTATTACCATTTTCTTAATTGTTTTGGGTTTGTTATTGTAGGTCTCTTCCTTCTCTTGTGTTTCCTGCCTCAAGAAGTTCCTTTAGCATTTTCTGTAAAGCTGGTTTGGTGGTGCTGAATTCTTGTAGCTTTTGCTTGTCTGTAAAGGTTTTAATTTCTCCATTGAATCTGAATGATATACTTGCTGAGCAGAGTAATCTTCGTTGTAGGTTTTCCCCTTTCATCAGTTTAAATATGTACTGCCACTCCCTTCTGGCTTGCAGAGTTTCTGCTGAAAGATCAGCTGTTAACCTTATGGGGATTCTCTTGTATGTTATTTGTTGCTTTTCCCTTGCTGCTTTTAATATTTTTTCTTTGTATTTAATTTTTGATAGTTTGATTAATATGTATCTTGGTGTGTTTCTCTTTGGATTTATCCTGTATGGGACTCTGTGCTTCTTGGACTTGATTAACTATTTCCTTTCCCATATTAGGGACCTTTTCAACTATAATCTCTTCAAATATTTTCTCAGTCCCTTTCTTTTTCTCTTCTTCTTCTGGGACCCCTATAATTTGAATGCTGGTGTGTTTAATGTTGTCCCAGAGGTCTCTGAGACTGTCCTCAATTCTTTTCATTCTTTTTTCTTTATTCTGCTCTGCAGCAGTTATTTCCACTATTTTGTCTTCCAGGTCACTTATCCGTTTTCTGCCTCAGTTGTTCTGCTCTTGATTCCTTCTAGAGAATTTTTTATTTCATTTATTGTGTTGTTCATCATTGTTTGTTTGCTCTTTAGTCCTTCTAGGTCCTTGTTCACCATTTCCTGTATTTTCTCCATTCTATTTCTGTGATTTTGGATGATTTTTCCTATCATTACTCTGAATTATTTTTCAGATAAACTGCCTATTTCCTCTTCATTTGTTTGTTCTGGTGGGGTTTTACCTTACTCCTTCATCTGCTGCATATTTCTCTGTCTTCTCATTTTATTTAAATTACTGTGTTTGGGGTCTCCTTTTCGCAGGCTGCATGTTCATAGTTCCCATTATTTTTGGTGTCTAACCCCAGTGGGTGAGGTTGGTTCAGTGGCTTGTGTAGGCTTCCTGGTAGAGGGAATTGGTGCCTGTGTTCTTGTGGATGGGACTGGATCTTGTCTTTCTGGTGCACAGGGCCATGTCCGGTGGTGTGTTTTGGGGTCTCTGTGAACTTAGTATAACTTTAGGCAACCTCTCTGCTAATGGGTGGGGTTGTGTTCCTGTCTTGCTAGTTTTTTGGCATGGGGCATCCAGCGCTGGAGCTTGCTGGCCATTGGGTGGAGCTGGGTCTTAGTGTTGAGATCTCTGGGAGAGCTCTGGCCAATTGATATTATGTAGGACCAAGAGGTCTCTGGTGGTCCAATATCCTGGACTTGGCTCTCCCACCTCGAAGGCTCAGGCCTGACACCCGGCTGGAGCACCAAAACCCTGCCAGCCACATGGCTTGGAAGAAGAGAAGGGAAAAAAATGAACAGATAGAACGCTAAACCAAATGGCAAAAGCAAAACTAAACAAACAAAATCACACAAAGAAACATACACACACAGTCATGAAGAGAAAAAACAAAAAACAAACAAACCAAAAAAAACCCAAAAAACAAATAAACCAAAAAAAAAAAAAAAAAAAAAAAACACCAGACAGAACCCTAGGACAAATGGTAAAAGCAAACCTAAACAGACAAAATCACACAAAGAAACATACACATAAACACTCATAAAAAGGGAAAAAAGGAAATGAATTCATTAAAATTTAAAAAAATTTAAAAAAGAAAGGAAGAGAGCAACCAAACCAATAAACAAATCCAGTAATGATAACAAGCACTAAAAACTAAACTAAGATAAACTTAAAATCAGAAATAAATCAGGTGCAGAAAGCAAATCCCAAGTCTACAGTTGTTTCCATAATCCACTGCCTCAATATTGGCAACATTTGTTGTCTATTCAGGTATTCCACAGATGCAGGGTTATCAAGTTGATTGTGGGGATTTAATCTACTGTTCCTGAGGCTTCATGGAAAAATTTCCCTTTCTCTTCTTTGTTTACACAGCTCCTGAGGTTCAGCTTTGGTTTTGGCTCTGCCTCTGCATGTAGGCTGCCCTCAGGCATCTGTTCCCACCCAGACAGGAGGGGGTTAAAGCAACAGCTGATTAGGGGGCTCTTGCTCACTCAGGCTGGGGAGACGGAGGGGTACGGTAGTCATAATTGGAATGTGAGGCAAGCCTGCAGTGGCAGAGGCCAACATGACATTGCAACAGCCTGAGGTATGCCATGTGTTCTCCCAGGGAAGTTGTCCCTGGATCATGAGACCCTGGCAGTGGCGGGCTGCACAGGCTCCCAGGGGGGTGTGGGTAGTGACCTGTGCTTGCACACAGGATTCTTGGTGGCAGCGACAGCAGCATTAGCGGTTCATGCCCGTCTCTGGGGTCCAATCTGACAGCCACTGCTCACGCCTGTCTCTGGAGTTCACTTAGGTGGTGCTCTGCCTTCTTTAGGCACATGGAGCAGGAATCCCCTCTCCTCACACACCCCAAAACAATGGTCCCTTGCCTCTTCGGCAGGTCCAGACTTTTTCCCTGACTCCCTCCCGGCTAGCTGTGGCGCACTAGCCTCCTTCAGGTTGTCTTCATGCAGCTAACCCCAGTCCTTTCTCTGGGGTCTGACCTCTGAAGCCTGAGCCTCAGCTCCCAGCCCCCGCCCACCCCAGTAGGTGAGCAGACAGGCATGTCAGGCTGGTGAGTGCTGCTCAGCACCCATCCCCTGTGCGGGAATCTCCCCGCTCTGCCCTCCGCACCCCTGTGGCTGCGCTCTCCTCCGCGGCTCTGAAGTTTCCCCCCCACCCAGCTCCCATCTCTGCCCGCGAAGGGGCTTCCTAGTGTGTGGAGACCTTTCCTCCTTCACAGCTCCCTCCCAGAGGTGCAGGTCCCGTCCCTATTCTTTTGACTCTGTTTTTCTTTTTTGTTTGCCCTACCCAGGTATGTGGGGAGTTTCTTGCCTTTTGGGGGGTCTGAGGTCTTCTGCCAGCATTCAGTAGGTGTTCTGTAGGAGTTGTTCCACATGTAGATGTATTTTTGATGTATTTGTGGGGAGGAAGGTGATCTCCATGTCTTACTTCTCTGCTGTCTTGAAGGTCTCTTCGTGTGTATCTTTCTGAATTAGTGTTTTCATTATTTTTTGGATATAGTACCAGGAGTGAAATTTTTGCTGGGTCACATGGTAGTTCTATTTTTAGCTTTTTGAGAAACCTCCATACTGTTTTCCACAGTGGCTGCACCAATTTACATTCCCACCAACATTGTGTTACAATTCCCCTTCTCCACACCCTTGTCCACATATGTTATTTGTGGTCTCTTTGATTACAGCCATTCTGACAGGTGTGAGGTAATATCTCACACATTTCTCTGATGATTAATGATGTTGAGCATATTTTCATGTGCACAGATTCACTTTTGCAATAATACAGTTCACCATATTTCAAGCAAAAGAAACCTTCCAATCAGGAACGCCCCCAATTATAATGGCCAGTTTAGTTCCCATCTTTGCTCTGCTAAGCTTCTACTCTTATAATTGTCTCCCACACAGAGAGTCATACTTAGAAATAACTTTAAACAATCAAGAATAGGTACCTCAACCTCAGGAATGACCAGATGCTCTGTAGGCCCCCTGTGATGCCAAATTTAACCTTCTCTTGGCTTGAATGAGAGGGATTGACAGGCTGTTTGAGCTGGAGACCAACATGTATGGGGCTCCTTAGTTTTTTAACACTGAATATTGGCACCTGTAACCTCTTATCCCCTTCTCAATCAACAACATATACCAACACCACTTACACTATTATCAGACATGGCAAGTTAGAGGTTCTGCTCAAAGGATATTCAAATTACTGAGAATAAGGAGCCAGGAATCTGTGGCTTTTTATTTCTTTTCTCCTAGTGGTAAATATAATTCTAAGTAGTGAATTAAGACCTGACGTGTTTTGAGTCCTGAGCTAAACACTCAGATCCATATATGTAAGGATTAAGTAAGAAAGGGAGAAAGTCATATCACAAACTAAACTCTCATGTCAGTTAAATGTAAGCCAGGAGGTTCTCAGCTTCAGATGCACATGGTAGGTTTTAAGGAACTTCATAAGAATACAAATACCCACACCCCTCTCCAAACCTACTAAAGCTTGACCTTCAAGGATATTACCAAGGCAGACATTAAGCCATTAAAAAAAATAGTAAGGTAAAAAACAGCTTGACATATAATTCTCAAGTATAGCCATAGTTAAGAGCCACTAATGTGGCCAAAATTTCTAAGTGTGCACACACACTTCATTAGTGTTATCTTCCAGACATTTTCAGATCTGGAGTGTTTGGTGTCAGGGAGACCAGGAATCAGGTGCAGGATCTCTCTGCTAAGCTGTCACTCATGCCGCAGACCCTGAGCCCCACCCTCTCCCATCCCCACCACTGAAGCAAAATACAAGGTAACTTAAGCCATAGCAACAATTCAAGTAGGAGGTTTGTTTATTCCTGTTTCCCAATACTAGATGCCACGTATATTAACTTTTTTACAAAACATATTTGCTGGAAATCAAAATGTTCACTGTATTTTGGAACTACACCTTAGGCAATGACTCATAATTAAAGCTTTTTCCAGTCCTAACCAAAAAAATAAACGAGTAAAGGTACACAAAATTTTATCATAATGTAGGCTGCTACATAGTCTTTCTATTACTGTGTCATGTGAATTTCATGTTTTTGGTGTTTGATATTCTTGTCTAATTATTTGTGCAACCATTTTGCGTCTAGACAGCATGAAAGCATCATTATTTTTAGTATCCTAGTCATGTCTCATAACCCCAAGTAGAGCAGATGTTTGTAAGAACAAATAATGAAAATGGTCCATGGAGGGAAAATGAAGTGAAAGAACTGCTGCTAACCTTTCCCTTATGCATGTGAAATGTGAAGACACCATAAGTATGTAAGTGATGCTTTATTAAACTCAGGGAATTGAAGTCCATTTTTTTGCCTTGAAGGCTTAACTGTTTCTCTTTAGCCTTGTGAGTGTACCTTTTGTGGCACTCTGTTAGAATTTAAAATCTGAAAACTTGAATATTTCACATGAAAGTGAGAAACAAAACACAGTTAAATGAATCATTCAGAATTTTTCATCTCTTGCTGGCTTTCTAAATTTAATCTCCAGTTGGATGTTGAACTTATTAATTCTGTAAAACTTGATAAAACTATTTAGCCATTTAACAGCTAATCATTCATGACTTGCCTCATCTTAAATTTTTGAGAATCAAACATTCAAAACCTTAAAAATCTACGGGTTGGAAATCTGAATTCCAATTAAGTAAGTATAAATGTTCTGAGTATCTTACCTTCCACTGATTCAAAATATTCTGTTAGGATTAATATAGCACATAAAGCACATTTCTGTGTTGAATGACTGTTCCAAATGTAAAAAAGATAACTGTATATGTAACTTGCTAAATATTTTAATAACTCTACTACCATATTAACAAAAATGAAGATCTATGGTCAACCCACATCTTGCATTAGCCCCCAGAATTTCTTTCTAAAGCCACTCTTCTTACAACTAACCCAATGTCCATTAATGATTCTTCTCAATTAGAATAGATTGCCAGACATTTAGAACATTCTGCCTTATATGGTCCAGATCAAATCACATAAACCAGTTTGAATGAACTAAGCAAAGGAGGACCAATTTTACTGTGTCAAACAACCATTATTTTTTGCTATGTAACCATGCAATAATCAATGACTTTAATATTTTACATTTTGACCAGCACTATTTTTTGGTTTTCATTTTCTATTTGAGACTTTGTAGGCATAGAAAATTGTCACCAAAAAATATATTAAAAAATACTCCTTGCTGGCTTGTTTAGTTTGTTTATTTACACCCTTAGTATGTCCACCAATACTTTGAGGTAGCTTTTTTTTTTTTTTTCGTGGTACGCAGGCCTCTCACTGTTGTGGCCTCTCCCGTTGCGGAGCACAGGCTCCAGACGCGCAGGCTCAGCGGCCATGGCTCACGGGCCCAGCCGCTCCGCGGCATGTGGGATCTTCCCAGACCGGGGCACGAGCCCGTGTCCCCTGCATCGGCAGGCGGACTCTCAACCACTGCGCCACCAGGGAAGCCCTTGAGGTAGCTTTTAAAAGTGCATGCAATAGAATAATAAAGAAAAAATCTTGAGTTCAGTAATCCAGAAAAAAGAAAAGTAAAGTCAAGAAAAGAAATACCACCAAGACGTTAAGTTAGAATAGAAACTCCATTACTCAGAGACCAGAATCAGGCTCTGAGCTTTCTAGCAGCCAAAACAACAAGGAGAAAAAGTATGTTATGTAACCCCCAGTATGAGGTATGTGACCACATAAAATAAAAACAAACTGGTTGTGTCACATAATTATGTGACATGATAGAGGTGTTAGCAAACCTACTATAGCAATTATATTGCAATATAAAAGTATCAACTCAATACATTGTACACCTTAAACTTATATAATATCATATGTCAAATACAACTCAATTAAAAAAAAAAACTAGTTGCTTAAAAAAAAAATAAGCATTACTAAAACTAAGCCCTGAGAGATATTCTTGCCATGAGTCCTTATGTAGAAGATTGTGTGAAATGTAAATAACAGTATTCTCAACAACAATTCTGCAGTAAATACAAAACTAAGATGCTCAGGGCTGTTTCTAACAAAGTCCCTCAAGGCAGGTCAATAAAAACCGCAATGCAAACACAGCAAAACCCGGTTGAGTAAAAGCACTTGGGAAGAGAGGGGTGCTAAAATGATGCAGTACAAGCAAGCAGGTCTCTCTTGTCTGACAGCTCATGAATTCATTTTGTAAGATCTAGAAAAGTAGTTGGACTGTATCCTTCAAGCAACACTCCATAAACTTTTGATAAATATTGTGAATTTAAGATATTATTTTCTAACAAGTAAAAACATAAATAAACGATTCAAAGTTTCTCAGTGGATCTTTATCTAGATTTCATTCAAAGTTCCTATTTATCTAAAGTTTCCCTAGAGATAACTGATATTTTCATCAAGTGTTACCAGAGCTAAATCCTCAGATGCATCCCTTTACCACAACCAGCTCACACCAGACATGTGAAATGGCATGGTCCTTAATCCTCAACCTCTTCCCTTATCGATCCTTTACATTAAGAGGAAAGACATTATTTGAAAACACTGACACAAAATGAACAAAGATCTATCACCCCATCCACCCTCATTTTTTATTTGGAATTAATTTAAAAATTCACAGAAAAGCAACACCATAGACGCCACTGTTCTTACCTCTCTAGGCTACTTAATGCCAAACCAGTCATGTATAACAGTTCACAAAGCTCTAGGACCAGATGGTAAGGACACAGCTTGCTTTGCAAAGCACTAGAAAACGTCAGCATCAGCTTGGTGTTCAATGGGCTGCCCAACATTTGCCCTGCCTACAAACAAGCACACATACAAGCCCTACTCGTCAACAGCTCCTAAAATGGACCACTATCATTTGTTAGCTAGATCCTAATTTGTCCCAGAACAGATAATTATGCCTTGAGTTACCAGGCAAGTACTACTTTCATAATGAGCCAGAGGTAGAGTGGCAATTTGGTTGAGTCAGTTTTGGTAATCCACATCCTTTTCACTGAAACTTGCCTCTCTTCCAGCCCAAGACAACCTGGCTCAACAACCTAAGCCTTACTCTGAAATGGGATGCTGGTTGAGTCTAAAAGTTGTTACAAAATTACCACTTACTGTCCAGGAAGCAATCTGAAGGAGCTGTAAACTCAGAATCATTCCAAAAGTCAATATTCCCAACTCATCAGCTCAGTCTTTGGAGAAAAAAGGCTTAGGGCTTTCGCACTCAGTGTCTTGGAAGGAAATAGAGACATGCTCAGCTGGAATGTTGAAGGAACTATTTATTCACAGAAGTTAGGTGAGGATTAAGAACCCACTAGGGATTCTGAAAGCATTCAGGGATTACAACAGCAGGAAACTGTTTCCACCTTCAGGCCCAAAACGAGGGTAGAGGAGAAAAACAGTGTAATCAAAGGCATGTCAGAACTGAGGGATTGGGAATCTCAGAAGGATAAATCCGCAGCTGGAACCATGAAGTAGAGGTAAAGTGGGCGGGGTAATGGCATAGAAGCACCTTGATGTCTAACTCTTCTGGCTCTATTGTCTGCTGAGGAAACTTCCCATTAGAGGAACCTAACTAAAAGTCAAGTCAAGGGAGCTTACTAACACAGCCCAGACCAGAGAAGAAGCAGAAAATGGCCAGAGGGTGGAGAATTAGCTCAAAGACCTTGCAAAACAATGGCGTTTCTGGTGCTTCCACGGAAGGCTAAGGACTATCTTGTAAGTTCTGTGGGTGCAATTGGTGTGAGGTCAGAGGCACCCTGGTAACCAGCACTGTGTATCTAAAACTCATAATCGTTCTTGGTCTCCTCTCTCAGGGGGAAAAGCACCTTTACACTGTCAAACAGAATTTTTCACTGATGGTTCTGAAACTACTTGCTGATATCATAAACTCATTTCCAAAGGCAGCGTTTTTATCTCTCTCCTAGAATGGCAGAGCATTATGTGGGAATACTGGAAATATGAGGGTATCCTGCAATGCGTCCCCCAATACCATGCTAATGAAAAAGAAAGGGAGAAAAAATACTTAATCCAGCCATACCCTGATCCTCATTATAGACTCCAGTTTCAACTCCTTTGTAATCAATGATGCACAAAGAACCTCATTTATTTAATTGGGAGGAAAAAGGAGTAAAAACAAAGGACAGAAGATTGAAGGAAGGATGCTAGCAAAGACTCTTCACTTACATACAACCATTTTCACATCCAAAATGTAATTTGCACATATTCAACAAGGAAACATGTTTCAAAAAGTAATTTAAATTTAAGCTAAACAGCTGGTCTGAAACAAAAGCATTTTTGCCTCCAAGCAATTTTTTAATATAAAGTTTGGAAGAATAGTTCCTAAAACACTCCACAGCACTGTTAGTGAAAATTATATGCTGCAGCAGGTATGGTAACATAGCCTAGCATATATTCACCCAATATTGCTCTATATAAAGAAAAGAGAAACTAATGTCAACAGTAATAATTTAAAGACATTAAAGTGTAAGAATTATTCCAGAAACCTATGCATACACAGACTAAAAGTTGAACAGTAAGCTGGAGTATTCCTCTTGCCAGCAGATAAGAATACCCTAGAGATCTGTATAAGAATCCCCTAACCCTGGGAGGATGTGACTAGAAAAACAAAATTATATGAGGTATGAATTGCTCTGGGACATGCAAGGTACATGTTATACCACAATCCCTTAAGTGTTTCAAGTGAATTAGAAGAAGCTCAATTCCCCACTCACTCAAATTAGCAGGAAGACATAACAGTCATTTTGGGCTTTCTGCACCCTCATAGGATTGCCAAAATAGATAGATCAGCAGATCAATATATCAACAGATAGATAAAACTGACCTTCCAGCCTTCCAGTTTTTTGAGCAAAGAAGAGCCTCAGTCTGTGGCTGCCATAGCTGCCATTTGTTCTTTGGGGCCACATGATGCTACTGTGAAGCACTAGCCTCTCACGATCTGTCCAAGCTGTCAGGCCATCTATGGCCCAAGCCAACAAGCTCCATTTGTTGATGGGCAGCTCCCTAGAAGCTTCACTCACTTTCAGGCCAAGCCTGGCCACAGGGGGGCTTTGCCTGCCCCTGAGGACACAGCTCTGTCCTCACAGGCATCCCCTCAGACTCCTGACCCTTGGAGTTGCAGCATCTAAATGGGCTCAGGACTCTCTCCCTCCCAAAAGGACTATGACCTTTTCCTCCTCTTACTTGTGGGGATAAACCCAGGTAGACACCTTTTTCTCCTTTCAACACTATAAACCCAGATTGGTTTGTTCTTCTCCCTTTTTGGGAAAATTAGACCTAATTGTTTTAATCACCTTAAACACACCACATACCACACACACACCACAGAAGTCTACTTAATGGCTTTTTTTTTTCAGAAGGGTCCACACTAGCCTGCCTGTCACCATTGCCAAAGTGGAAGACACTCTGTGGATAAGAAAAAGTCAGTTATTAGCAATCCAAAGATTCCTGGGGGGAGAAAAAAATCATTTTCCTTCCCCCCTGATGAGATTGCTACAAGAGAAAATGAAGCACATAATTTTTCCAAAGGTCGCCCTGCTCTACTAAATAAATGATAAATCTATTTGTTCATTCACTTCTTCAAAAATATTTACTGAGCTCCAACTATGTTTCAAGCAGTGTGAAAGACAGATGGAAAGTGAGAAAATAAAGTTTGTTCCAGCTATTATGGAGTTTATAGTCTCAAGTTACCATCATACAAACCAATAGGCTCATCTCTGGAGAAACAGAAACAGTGAAAGGCACCAGCCCTGTGTGGAAAGCTCAGGTAGGATCTATACATAAAATGATCTATGCTAAAACCCAAAAGTGCATACAGTAGGTTCCATGCACAATTCTAAGAGTGACTGAACAATTGCCAGAGTTGAGGGAATTAGAAGTAATTCCATGAGGGATAAGCATTTGAGTCAGAACCTGAGGAAGGTGAAGAACCTTGAAAAAGTGAAAAAACAAGGTGGTGAAGAAACTCCCAAATTACATAAAAAGTGAGAAAGTGCCTGAAAATTCAAGATATTCAAAGAATTTTTAAGGGGAGCAAAACACACTTACTTGAATTTTGTTTTTAAAGGAATGTTTAAAATACACAGACTCTCAAATTTTATCTATCACTTCACTCTTTAGGGAGCTGCTCTTAGCTATGTTTTCAACTAGGAAGTATTAAAGAAACTCACAACCCATAAAACTATCCCTCAGTTTTCTTTTATCAAGAAAAAATATGCTCCTCCCTGCTTCTTCCTCCTCTGGAAGAATTAGGTAGAGAAACTCCCCTTCCAAAAACAAACACTTCATATAATTCCAATAGAAGAGTAAATTGGCATGATATTTCTGAAAGATAATTTGGCAATTAGCATCAAATGTCTAAAAATGGGTAAACCATCTGGACTTATAAATCCACTTTTAAGAATTTATCTTGAGAAATAAAAAAATATTCACAAAGATTTGGGATGAGGATATTCATTATAATGGTATTTGTAAAAGTAAAATAAATTTAAGGCAACTTAAATATCAAAAGTCATAAATAAGGCTAAATAATTTATAGTATAGTCATATGAAGAAGTGATCTTGAAAATATTTAAGGATAAGTGAAAAAATCAGGTTATAAATTATGAGCCATATGATCTCAAGTATATAAAATATTACATGTATATAATATACACAGATGGAAAGAAAAATATCAAAAATAATAAGATGCTATCTACTGCTGGTATCATTATGAGCAAAATTTTTTTTTCCTTATGCTTTCCTGTATTATTTCAAATTTTCTATAACAGATATGTGTTGGGAAAGACAGTCTTGTGTATGCAGTCTTTTGACCCCCATTTGGCCACAAAAGAATGGGCCTTGAACTGGAACACTTCCTTACCAAGACATAGCATCCTCTCAGGCTGTGCTGGACTTAGCACCATGTGTGAGAGTATCTTTCCCTGTTTCAGACTCAATCTATGCTCCTTTGCTCAGCTTAAGAATGTACATCATATGGTACCTGGCCAACCCTACTGCTCTATGTGTCCCTTTGGGGAGGAAACGGGGTCCTTCATTCTGCTGCACAAGAGGGATGTGAGCAAATCAATTGCCTTGCATCAGCCATACTGCTATACAAATAAATATGAATGGTCTAAACACATCAATTAAAAGAGAAATTTTCAGATTAATGAAAAAAACAAGATCCAACTCTATGCTATCTATAAGAAATCCACTTTAAATATAAAGACACAGATAAATTAACAGTAAAAGGATGGAAAATGATACACCTTATTACCACTAGCCAAAATAAAGCTGCAGTAGCTGTATTAATATCAGACATACAGAATAAGAAATATGATCATGGGTAAAGATAGACATCAATAAAAATAGAAGGGTCAGTTATCTAAGAATACATAAAAATCCTAATTGTGCAGACACATAACAACAGAGCTTCAAAAATACATGAAGCAAAAAATGATAAAACTGACAAATCTACAATTATAGAAGGACAGATAGATAGAAAAATCAGTAAAGATATAGAAGGCCAGAACAGCTGTATTAACCAACTTGACATAATTGACGTTTATAATACACTTCACTCTACAATTGCAAATTACATATTCTTTTCAAGTGTACATGGAACATCCACCAAGATAGAAAATACTATGCAAAAAAATCAAATATCAACAGATTTAAAAGAATAGAAATCATACAGGGCATTTTCTCAGAGCATAATTGAATTTAAATACCAATAACAAAAAGATATCTAAAAAATCCCAAATAGTGAGATTAAAAAATCCCCAAATAGTGAGAAATCAAATGAAACCCTTCTGAATACCTCCAAGTAGAAAGGAAAGTCTCAAAAAATATTTTTAACATTCTGAACTAAATGAAAAGGAAAACAAACCATGCCAAATTTGTGAGATAAAGTTATAGCAGTGCTTAGAGAGAAAGGGATAACATTAAATACTTATATTAGAAAAAAATGGCATTAAATCAGTAAGTTAAGTTTTTCCTCAAGAAACTAGAAAAATAAGAGCAAATTAAACACAAGGTAAATGGAAAGTAGAAAATAATTAAGAACAGAAATTAATAAGATTGAAAATAAAAAATCTATAAAAAAAAATCAGTGAAACTAAAGCTGGTTCTTTGCAAATACCTACAAAACTGATATACCTCTAGCCAGATTGATAAAAAGAGAGAAGAAACAAATTGTCATTATTAAGTATGAAACTGGTGGCATCATTACAGATCCCACAGACATTAAAAAGGAAAATAAGAATACTATGAACAGCATTGTATTTCTAAATTCAACAACTTAGATGAAATGAATCAATTCTTGAAAGACAATGAAAAAGAAACCAATCAATTGAAACCAAATCAAAAAGAGATAGATAACCTGGATAGTCTTATAGATCCTAAGCAATTAAATTCATGGTTAAAAACTTTCCAACAAAGAAAATCCAGGCTGAAATTATATCACTGCTCAATTTTTCCAAACATTTAAACAAAATAATGATACCAATTTCACACAATCTCTTTCAGAACAGGAAAAAGAAACACTCTTCAACTTTTATTATGAGGTTAGTATTACCCTAATACCAAAACCAGATAAAAATAGTACAAAAAAAAATGAAAAATACAGACCAATAACTTTCATGAACATATATGCAGAAATCTTCAATAAAATATTAGCAAATTGAATCAAGAAATGTTTAAAAAGAGCAATATTTCATGACCAAATAGGATTTATCCCAGACTGGTTAAAAAAATCAAATAGTGTTATTCACCATATTAATAGACTAATGAAGAAAAGTTATTTGAGCATCTCAATAGATGAAGAGAAAGCATTTGATAAACTTTCACATCTATTTATGTTAAAAACTGTCAGCAAACTGATAAAAGGCATGTACAAGAACCTACAGTTAACATTATACTTAATTGCAAAAGACAATGCTTTGCATTGATGTGCAAAGCAACACCTAAAGCCCTCTCCGGAAACTAAGTGAGGCTTGATGAGCCTGTAGATTGGCTCACATTTGTCTGTTTACAGAGTAAACCTTACATCCAGGGAACGAAGAGCACCACTAGCAGAAGACTTTACAGAACCCTTTCATTTGATGCATTGTTAAGTTTTTTAATGTGTGTGTGAAATGCAGAGAGATGTAAAAGAAATAAATTAGGAAAGACTAAGAAGATTAGGAATTAGGATCAAGAATTAGGATTCCTAAGATTAGGAATAAGGTAAAAATGTCCTATTTTACTACTCTTATTCAAAATCATATTGGAAGTAATAGCCAATGCAATAAAGCATGAAAAAGATATAAAATTATATAGTTTGGAAGGAAAGAAATAAAACTCTCTTTATTCAAAGATAACATGATTATCCCTGAAGAAAAATCTAAAGAATTTCCAAAATAACTTAGAATATAAAAATGAAATTAGCTAGTTTCCAAGATGCATGGTCAGTGTAAACAATCAATTGTATTTATATATATTAGCAGTGAATATTTAGAATATAAAATTAAAGAACCATTTATAGCATAAAGTACATATGAATATAACAAATATGTATAGACTCTGTATACAGAGTCTGTATGTAGACTCTGTATGCAGTGTTTTGTATTGCAAAACACTGATAATAAGTAGCAAAGATATAATAAATGGAAAGATTAACCATTCTCATAAATTGGAAGAATCACTTTTGTTAAGACATCAATTCTCCCCCAATTTGATCTACAGTTGTATTGCAATCCAAATTAAAATACTCATAATATTTTTTGTAGATATTATCAAAATTCTAAAATTTATGTGGGAAAGGAAAGGAAATAGGATAGCCAAAACAATTTTGGAAAAAAATTTACAAAGTAGAGGGCAGACTACAAAGTTCATGACTTACTAATCAAGAGTGTGATATTAGCAAAAGGATAAACACATAGATCCATGGAAAAGAATAATGTGTCCAGAAATAATCCTGTACAAATATAGTCAACTAATATTTGACAAAAATGAAAAAGGCATTTCAAAAAAGAGAGGATCATCTTTCCAACAAATGGTACTTGAAAAACTGAATACCTAGAAAAACATGAACCTTAGCACATACCTCATCTTTTATTCAAAAATTGACCATAGACCTAAATGTAAAAAGTAAAACTCTCAAAATTCTAGAAAAAAAGAAGGGGAAAATCTTCTACACCTTGAGTTAGGCAAAGATTATTTTAAAATATGACACCAAATGTTCAATCCATCAGGGGAAAAATGATCCACTGGGCTTTATCAAAATTATGAACCTCTTCTTTGTGAAAGACACTGTTAAGAGAATGAAAAGACAAGCCATGAACTGGGAGAAAATATTTGCAAATCACAATTCTGACAAAGGACTTGTATACACAATATATAAAGAACTCTCAAACTCAACAAAAAGAAAACAAACAACCTAATTTTTTTAAATGAACAAAAGAGTTGAACAGTTAACCCAGAAAATGTCCACATGGAAAATAAGCATATTTAAAAACGTTCGGTATCACTAATCATTACGAAAACGTAAATTAAAGCCACAATGTTATATTAATATACATTCATCAGAAAGGCAAACAAGGGGGACTTCCCTGGTGGTCCAGTGGTTAAGAATCCACCTTCCAATGCAGGGGATGCAGGCTTGATCCCTGGTTGGGGAACTAAGATCCCACATGCTGTAGGGCAACTAAGCCCACACACCGCAACTACTAAGCCCGTGCACTCTAGAGCCCATGTGCCACAACTAGACAGCCCACGTGCTGCAACTACTGAGCCCACATGCTCTGGAGCCCACAAGCCACAACTAGAGAGCCTCTGCACTGCAACTACTGAGCCCACTTGCTCTAGAGCCTGAGTGCCACAAGTAGAGAGAAGCCCACATGCTGCAAAGAAGAGCCCGTGTGCCACAACAAAAGAGTCCACATGCCGCAATGAAGATCCTGCATGCCACAACTAAGACCCGACACAGCCAAATAAGTAAATATTTTTTAAAAAAGAAAGGCAAACAAAAATCCTGACTACATCAAGTTCTGAGAGGATATGGGGAAACGCTTTTATATTGCTGGTGGGAATGTAAAATGTATAACCACTTTGGAACAAAAGCAGCTTGACTGTTTCCTATAACGTTCAGTATATATTTACCATATGAACCACCAATCCCAATCCTAGCATTTACCCAAGAGAAATGAAAATTTATGTTCACACATAAACCTGTACAAGAATATTTATAACAGCTGTGTTCATAATTGTTAAAAACTGGAAATCACCCAGATGGTCTTCCACCAGTGAGTAGATAAATAAAATGTGTTTCATACATACAATAGAATACTACTAAGCAATAAAAGAATTTTTGATTCATGTAACAGTATGTATGAATCTTAAATAAAGTTTGCTAAATGAAAGAAGCCAGAAACAAAAGGTTGTATGATTCTATTTATATGACTTTCTGGAAAAGACAAAATAATAAGAATAGGAAACAGATCAGTAGGACTGGGGATAGAGGGTAAACTTGACTATAAAAGGACAGAAGGAGAGAATTTTTGAGGTGATAGAAGTGTTCAACATCATTATCATGTGGGTAGATACACAGTTCTCTGAATATGTCCAAACCCATAAAAATGTACACAACAGAGAATAAATTCTTCCTTGTGTACAGTATTGATACTATATGTAAAATACATAACTAATGAGAATCTACTGTATAGTACAGGGAACTCTACTCAGTGCTCTGTGGTGACCTAAATGGGAAAGAAATCCAGAAAAGAGGGGATATATGTATATATACAGCTGATTCACTTTGCTGTACAGTAGAAACTAACACAATGTTGTAAAGCAACTATACTCCAGTAAAAATTTGTTTTAATTTTTATAAACATAAAAATAACCAGGAATAAAGGGAACACAAAATAGAATGTAAATTGTAATAAATGAATTTAAGTGAATTACAAATAAATAGCATAACCCTGGTGAAAGGAATGGGGAAAGAAAGAACTAAATTAACTTTTAAAAAAATATTTATTTATTTTTGGCTGTGTTGGGTCTTCATTGCTGCACATGGGCTTTCTCTAGCTGTGTCGTGTGGGTGCTACTCTTTGCTGAGGTGCACAGACTTCTCATTGCGGTGCCTTCTCTTGTTTCGGAGCCCGGGCTCTAGGCACGCGAACTTCAGCAGGTGTGGCACGTGGGTTCAGTAGTTGTGGCTCACAGGCTCTAGAGCGCAGGCTCAGGTTTGGGGGCACATGGGCTTAGTTGCTCTGTGGCATGTGGGATCTTCCCAGACTAGGGATCAAACCTGTGTCCCCTGCATTGGCAAGCAGATTCTTAACCACAGCGCCACCAGGGAAGTCCTTAACCTAAATTAACTTTGAAAAATAGTATTTTCACAGGATACTGTTAAGACAAAAGAACCATACACAAAAATTGTACTGTAGCTGGTAAATTTATTTCTTACAGGGGTATATGTCAACAATTACAAAAAAACTTTCTGTGTATACTAGAGTTGAAAAATCAATAAATATAGATAATAAGAGCCATGTTTCTCACTATTGGAGAAATGTTACAAATAAGGAAAGGGAGAAGGCTAGAATGAACCCTGCAGTGTTGGATTGGAATCAGAAATATCAGAATAAACTCAGTTTTTACTTTATACCGAGAGATATATGAAGAAATAAATAATGTGTATAGTAAGATATATCAACATCATGTTCACTGTGACATGTTGCACTGAGAAAGGCAGAGCATCATTTCTGTGGTGTTCCTGGCAAAAATGGACAACCTAACCTAAGCATAGGAAATATTAGACAAACCTAAATTGAGGGAAACTTGATTAAATAACTATTCTTCAAAAGTGTTCTGGTCATGAAAGATATAAAAAGATTGGAAAGTACCGCAGAATGAAGAAGACTAGGGAGAAATACAGCTAAATGCAATATGAGATTCTGGATTGGATCCTGTAACAGTAAAGGACAAGTCACGGGAATAATGGTGAAATCAGAATTAAGTCTGTAGTTTAATTAATAGCATTGTACCAATGTTCACTTCTTCATTTTCGTACTATGATTATGTGAAATGTTAAAGGTACAAGGGGACTCTCAGTACTATTTTTGCAACTTCTTCATGAATCTGAAATTAGTTGGAAATAATTATTTTTTAACTGGTAAGGAAATGACCCTGGGTAGCCTAGGCCATGTATCTAGAATGGAGACACAGCATCTTTAGTCACAGCAGCCAGATTTATAGCTAGGTACACAACCTTGACCATGAAAACTGAGGATCAAGTTAAAGATGGATATCAAAGAATCAACAGCTAATTCTGTGGCCCAGGTAACCAAAGCATAGCATATGGAATAAGGGACGATGGTGTCACGATTTAGTTCAGAAACACAAAACATGGAAACACAGGTCTCCTGTGTCGCTCTGGTCTCCTGACTTCAGTAAGTAGTGCCGATGCTTCCCTGAATGGTCTCACAACACCATCCTGACAAACCCTGTATCTAGCACAGGCCAGTAAGTTTGTCACTACTCTCTTGGTCAGTGGTCTCTTCCCTTAATCCTTTCTGCATGGAATAACTTTACCAAAACGACACTTATATCTCATATCTCTCTACTGTTCAAGAGACCAAATAATTTCCTGACACCTATTCCACTGCAAATGATGGATTCATAATGAAACTTATAAATTCTTTTTTTTTTTTTTTTTTTTTTCTTGCGTTATGCGGGCCTCTCAGTGTCGTGGCCTCTCCCATTTGCGGAGCACAGGCTCCGGACGCGCAGGCTCAGTGGCCATGGCTCACGGGCCCAGCCGCTCCGCGGCATGTGGGATCTTCCCGAAACGGGGCACGAACCCGCGTCTCCTGCATCGGCAGGCGGACTCTCAAGCACTGCGCCACCAGGGAAGCCCATAAATTCTTTTTCCTAGCTTACCATACATCTTATAACTTTATTCTTTCGAATATGCAAACGAGGTCTAATTATACCAACTGTTTTACTTCTCCCTTCATAAGTCATTAATCTCTGCATCCAAGCGACTCCTTATCTTATTCACTGACTCCAATCCTATCAGCCTTAAAAGCCACACTCATCTCATTTCATGCAAAAGGCAGAATGAGCTGACTTCCCGGGTCCCTTTAGATTCCATCTGTACTGATCTGATGCAAACTGTATCACCTACTTCACTTACATTGTGTTATTTATGTAATTTCATTCCATCTAATTGTTTCTTGTGTGTACTTGTCTCCACAACTAACATATTATGGAAATAAATTTTTAATGGATTACAGCTACATATAAAATGCATCCCATATGGCAAAAGATATTTGCTTTGGAGTCTCAAAAGCTATAACAAACACAATACAAATTTTCTGTAAAGTATTTCCTACAACTAATTAAATTTTTCATTTTCTATATCACACAAGTTATGAAAATTCATGACAGAAAAAATTTTTTTAATCATCCTTAGTCCTACCACAGAAAGATAAATGTTGTTAGCATGTAGATATATAGTCAAAATTTTTTCTTATTCATATGCATAAATATTTATTCATATAAAAATATTTTGTAACTTGTTTTTCTCATTAACAATATATTGCTAACATCATTCAAAACCTACACATATGTGCTTATACATTCATTTTCAATTACTACATGGTATTTCATTGTATGGATTACCATTATGAATTCACCCAAACCCATATTATTGAACATTTAAACTCTGTCCAGTTCTTCTGCAATACTAACAATGCTATAAGGCATATCTCTATTAATACATCCTTCATCAGTGGTCTGAGTATTTCCACAGAAGAATTTACTAAAAGTGGAATTACTAAACCAAAAATAACATTCATTGAAAGGTTCATAATACATAGCACCAATTTCTCTTCAGGAAAATTTGTGCCAATTTACATTTTATTAACTGTACGTATGAGTGTTCGTTGTCACCACATTTTCACTGATAATGAATGTCATTCTTTTTAAAACATCTCATTAGCCTTTTATGTCATGGTTTGGTCCACTAGTACATTTCTCAAAGTCATTAGTAAGATTAAAATTTGACTTCTAGTCACTACCAACTACCCACCCATGCCTTCAACTTAGACTTGTAAGGATATTTTTTAGAGATGTCATTCAGATAGTTTTACACAGATCCCCTTCTCTCCATCTGCATTGCTACCTCACTGTTCCAAGCCACCATCTCCTAAGCCATTGGGGCAACTCTTTAAAAAGTCTCCTAAGGAGCCTTGCTTTATATTCCTACCTACCTGTCCATCCACTAGACAGCGGCCACAGAAATCCTTCTACAATATATGGCACATATCAGGTCATAGCACTGTACTTCCTGATGCAAACCTTCCAAGGCTTCCCAGATCAGCAACAAAAAATTTAAATGTCCTTCTTAGAGACTATAAAATCTTGCTTGTTGACCATAGATCTCTGACTCAGGGGTGAATCCAAACTTTGAGGAACCTAGTTTACGGAATTTGATGGGCCCAATTCAAGAAAAATAATACAAAATTAGATTCAAGGTCTTGCAAGAACTGATGCAAATGTGGGGCCCTGAAGCTTACACTTTGCTACCTTTGTAGTAAAGTTGCATCTGTCTTGACCTCATATCTTGCGACGCTCTCTCCTTCAGCTACACTGGACCTCTTTGATTCTTCTTAGCACTTGCATTTGTTATTGCAGCTACCTGAAATGGTGTTCCTCCAAATCTTCTTCTGGCTGCTTCCTTCCTGTTATTCAGATCTCAGCACTGCTGTCATGTCTTCAGGGAGATCTTTCCTGACACGCAATAAAATACAGCTTCGTACCACCACCGCTAGTGCCTCTCCCCCAGGGAACCTCTTCATTACAATATTCTATTTTGCTTTTTATAGTTCTTTATCAGTATCTGAAAGTATCTTGTTTGTTTATTCATTAATTTGTGGACTATGTCTCCCCTCACTAGATCCCAAGAGAGCAAAGATTGTGTTAATACTCTTGCTTTTGTGATCTTCAGTGCCTCAAAAATGTGAGATGCATTGTACTTGCTCAATAAATATTTATAAACTGAGTAAAACAATGTATGTATGGATGTATGGATGTATGGATGGATGGATGGATTAATTGCATTCTAGCCATGTAGGTATCTCCCTCACATCTGGTACTATTTCTACTATACATCTTTCAGAAATTTCTCAAAATACCTAGCCTGTTGATGGCAGCTTTACCTCTTCATCCCCACTGATATAATCTATATGGGTATTTTTTCCATTTCTTATTGATTGTATTAGGAATTTAGGAAAGGTGAGAATTAAATGTAGGAATGCAAATGACTATCGGAAACTAGAAAATTCTTGTCCAATTTTAAAGTTTTCCATTTTTAACTTTAAGAAGTTAGATTGAGGCATGATGTGAAAAATCTATAAACAACTTTTAACAGAAAATTTATTAGGACAGTTATACTTCAACAAAATTAACATCTATCATGATATAGTACTTATTCTCATCATCTAATTCTTTTAAAACTAGTCCTTAGTTTCCCTCAGAGAATATATTGTTGTCAAATAATTTGCATTTATAAGTACATTCCTATTAAAATAATGACAGATTAAATAAACTGTTTCACCTAGGTTAGTGCACATCTCTAAACAGTGCTTAAAATCAAATTTAAGGACAGCAGGACCAAATTTAAGGACCAAAGGTTTAGGACAGCAGGAGATCAAAATTGTATTTGCCAGAATGCTCACTGACCTATATTCCTGCTCCTTGTTAATATTCCCTGTTTATTTGTGAGTTATTACATGGATTAATCACCTTCCTCAGTCTACAACTCCAGAAATCTGATTTATCATTCACAAACTCAGATTTTCAAACTTCTTTATCTGTCTATAAAGGTGATTTCTGCAAAAGGTTCATGTATATCTCCTTCCTGACATTGAGCAGTAAATGTTCTACCAATGACAAGGCCTCATTCTGGTTGACAGAGGACACCGTTAACCTTTTCATCTCTGGCAGCCATTTTTAACTTCATAAGACCTAAAATTGATGCATCTGTATAATGTAGATACCGTAAATATTAATCACTTTTTTAAAAAGTCCATTTACCGTTAGTTTCTATTTATGCTGAGTTCTAAATTGTTTGCTATATTGTTGGTTCTCAAAGGCTTCCTGGCATAAGCAGGAGACCAAAAGTTAAGTTTTATTGGCCTTTTCTCATTTTTTCTCAAAGGGTAGAAGATAGCTCCAAATGTCATATATCTCTGCTATAAAGTCTCAGACTCATACAGTTAACATCATCATGAAGTGCACACCACAATTTTATATATGAAGATTTTTCTGATATGCCATCGAATATTTTCTAACCTCTTTGTATCTGTAGTTTTCTGTATTTTAAAATCACCCATGGAGTTTTCTTTGTTAATAGCAATTTCTCAGGCTTAACTCCAGACTCAATAAATCAGAATCTCCAGGTGGGGCTACAGTCATTCATATATTTAAAAGCTCCCCAGTAATTCAAATTAGCCAGGATTAAGAACAACTGTTAGAATATAAGTATTTACAAACAACTCCTCCAACTTCAACACACTACTTCAGTGAAGAGTATGGGGAGTTTTGATCACAACTCACTTCCTCACCATTCAACTAACTAAATAGCTTGAAAATACTGCTGTGGGTTCATTTTATCCCCTAATTTTCCTTGTTCTCTTACCTTTCAGTGTTTTTCCCACCACCCACTAAGCTGCAAATCCCTAGGAATTTCTCCTTTATATTGGGACATTGAGAGCCTTCACCTTCTCTGTTGCCAGGCTACCCTGTCTCCCTGTGGGTATGCCAGAATTTACCCCAATCTACAGCCTAGGTAATAAGTGTTTAACTGCAGAAAACATGTATGAAAACTATGTGCCTCTTTGGTGTATCCATAGTGCTGGATACCTGGCAGAAACGCAATAAAGATATTAAAAACAAATCCTTACTCCAATCTGTAGACCCTAAATTTTGGGAAACATTTGATTGACAAATAAGTTAATAAGATGATGGCTTTGTAAGTTTTCTCTATTCATTCATTTTCAAAGGTTTGTGCAAGTTGCTGGAACGTATTTAAATAGAAGTTATTCTAAATAATCAATGTTTATACAAAGACAGTTTACACTACACCTCTACTTGATTTAAAAATAATTACCTCAACTATTCAAACAGAAGGTATTATGTCACAATGCTAACAGTTTCCAAGTTAAAGACTGAATATCTAGCTCCTGACCAAAATAACACAGTAGGAGCAACTTTGAGATGTAAATGACAGTGGATTCCTCCTCTAAGTTAAATATTCTGAAAATCACTGACACCTTTATCCAAGGTTAACGCCACGGTTTTTAGGCATCGATGCTTGTTCTATTTCTCACTTAAATCTGTATCCTGACTGATGGCATTCTGTGATTAATGCATTCATCATTCAAGAGCTGAAAGAGGAGTCATAACTTAGAAATTGAAGAGGAAAAACATGGAAAGCCCATACTGCTTGAGCTGTCCCAGTTTCACCATGGCTACATTAGCAGAATTTATAGGATTAATTTGAGATTTACTTTACTTGAATGCCATGATTAATGCTAAATGTAAACTTCAAGTAACCACAAGTGAACTTAATTCTACATCAGTAAAGACATATGTTTTAATTAAAATGATGATCTGAGATAATTCAGTGTTTACTAATAGATAGATGGTGACCTTATTCTCCTTGGATTTTTCATTTAACTGAGGAGACAGGAGAAACTGAGAGAAGACCAAACAGGCTTTTTTGCACACTAGTACTTCTAGCCTGTTTTCCTCCTAAGAACGTAAAATATCTCCCTCTTAATTCCTCTCCATCAGCAGATTGGTAGATGTGCTTCGTTCTCAGGGGATTCAATGCTCTGTGGACAAAGAACTGGAATCTCTAACTAGATATGTAAACTTAGGATAATCACTTAAATTCTCTGGGTCTGTTTCGCATCTGTAAAAAGGCATATTTATTTGGAAACTCTTCCATTTCTACACCCCAAGGATAATATAAGAATTATATGACATTCTAAGGGTGAAAGCTCCTGGAAAAGCTAACAAGCACTACAAAAACAAGGTAGAGTTTATGGCATTTTTATTCTTGCACTCTTCCTAAATGCATGCACTACCTCTTTGCTAGCCATCAAATTACTTCGGATTTGTTTCTTTCCAAAACATGAGATCACGTACCCATCCACCTAGATCAGAGTTTCTCAACCTTGGCACTATTTATATTTAGGGCCATGTTTAGTTGTAGGGACTGTTCTGTTTAGCAGCATCTCTGGCCTCTACCTACTAGATGCCGGTAGCACCCTTCTCGTGGTGATGATGAAGAATGTCTCCAGATGTTGCCAAATATCACTTGGGGGTGGGGGGAGCAAACGACCCCCGGTTGAGAACCACTGACTTATATCCTAATTTATACATGTGCAGATAAAAATTATTTTCTTAAAAGTACATCATACTTTATAAGATATGCTTAAGTATGCCAAGTAATAAATTATATACGTATATATGTAAACGTTCATGAAAAAACTCAGTGATGATGCTGTCAAATCCATTATTAGCACACTAGATGTTATTAAAATATGACTTAAAGGGTAAGAGGCATGTGAAACCAAGCAATTTGAAAAGTTACACAAAAAACTATCAAGGTAAGAGCACAATATTAGAAATTCTTAGCAACTGAATATTCGAATATGATCAGATACCATGTCATCACAGCTTAAATGGCAAATGAGAAGCAGATAATTAGGTCAATTTAAGATTAAGCTTTTTTCTAAATTGCTAAAGCAAAAACTGTAATGTCATCAGATGACACCAATCAATTGTGTGTGTTTGGGATGATCAAGGCTTAATTATATAACAATGAAGAATGAGAACAATGGCCCAGACTCTTAATATTCTGTGAATTTCACAGTCAGCTCTTGAAGTCTCCAATATTTAATGACACTCTGTTAGGACTAAAATACAAGAAAAGAAAATGTATAATTTCCTCACACTTTATGGTTTTTTATTACTATTGTTTTGGCTGCTCAAGTATACCAGCCATCTGGTTCTTCTGCAGAAGCATAATAATGGTAGCAGTGCGGTCCACTGTGAAAACCAACATGAACTGAAAGCAATGCTAAGTTCCCCCACCCTGCTAGAGCTAGAGATCAGGGAGAGAGTGAGAGAGAGAGAGAGAGAGCCTCACTTCAAAGTCAGGCAAAAGCAAAGCAATACAAGGAGGTAAGAAGATTGATGTTACATTTTCTACTATGTAATCATTTACCACACTTATTCTTAAGTCTTACTTATTATCTTATTTCTTTAAAATAAAAGCTCTATTTTACGGGCAATGATAGTTTATAAATGCCCTCTTATTTCTCCCTCAGACATTTGAAAAAGCCACTAAAAACAGCTAGGTAAGTCTGGCTCCTACTTAACTCTCTTCTGTTTCATGTGATTAAAACATCAGGATATTACATCTAACATTAGATATAATTTTTCTCCCTGCTCTATAGCTGTAAAACGAATGACTGACCCAATCATAGGTTCTGCATTGAGTAAAGATTAAATAACTTTTATTGTGTAGGCACTATAGAGCAGACATTTTGCTAAGTATCTCCAGACATTATCTTGTTTAATCTTAGTGCCAGATTAGGCAGAACTGGTCATTATATGGGAAGTAAGCTTGAATATGGGGGATCTTTTTGCCAGAGAATATTAACTTAATTGTGGTACTCAAAACAGAATAAAGGGAGGAGAAATGGGAGAGAAGCAGAGGGAATAGAAAACAATTTAGGAAACTAAAACAATCACCCAATCATCTAGGCATGAGCTAAAACCTAGAATGAGAAAGTGGGAAATTAAAAAAAATATAGAAAGGACATGTGTGAGAGACATAATAATAGAGGAATAGGAGTTGGTAATGGGGGAAGTTTGGGAAGAGCAGTGAAATAAGCCAGGCATCAGCCATTTACTGCAAAGCCAGACTATCTAATGTCTGCTGATGACTCAGAGAGCTTGACAATTCAAGAATACCTCTGCTATAAAGTCACTAGTGCAATTTTAGTGGCATTAACTATTCTAGGCCTTCTTTACTATGCTGAAGTCATTGTCCATATACTCCTATCACTTGTTACCTTACTTCTTTCATTTTAAAAAAATCATCAGGCACAAATACCCTCCCGGTTGTCAAAGTTCCAATAATTAAGAGTCCTATAGATTTTTAGAGAGACAATGGTGAAGAGGAGGAAATCAGAGCAACAGCCAGCCCTAGAAGGTACACATATGCTTTGATTCCCCGATCCCTAAATTTTGGATTATGCCAAATGTAGTGGAGAAGCAAGAAAAAGAGAAAGAGGCCAGGAGGGGCAGAAAAAATGGTCATACGTGCTCTGGCTTAAAGGTCAGCACAAACTGAGAGGCAACTTTCACCAAGTACTGCTGCAGCCTCCAACTCCACTCAATTTTATCTGGCCTTCTCTCCAGCTCCCAGGTAACAGATTCTCCAGTACAGATGTGCTTTCATTTTGATTGTTCACCTGGGGCATCCATCTAGACATGTAACACTCAAATGAAACCACTGACAAGTTGATCCTCATACAACATCTTCCTTTCTCCGCAAAGCTGGATTACATCTCTACCTGTTCACACATTCTCCCTTCATCTCCTATATCACAGAATGTCTCCACCTCAAAATTTAACCCTTCAACCTCTAGCCTTCTTCAAGACTTTGCTTCTTCAATTATTCCTTCTTTCACCAGAATCTTCAGTTCTTCCTGCCTTCAATCTTCCTTCTTTGTTATTTCTATTTCCTCAGTCTCTACTGACATGCATTGATTTCCTTTTATCTAAAAGAAAAGAAATGTTTATTTCATCTAACCCTTCCCTTTAGTTCTTATAACAACATAACCTCTCACAGTAGTGTTCCACATGCAATGACCTCATGGCTTCTCTGTGCCCCCTTACCACTCATTAGTTAGCTGCTTTC
>NW_006769542.1:1055440-1064609 GCF_000442215.2 Lipotes vexillifer | reverse complement strand
TCTTTCCCTCTACTGAAATTGAATTCTGTAAACTTATCAAAGACCTATTTCTTCTTTCCCAGAGTAGCACCTTCAGTTTGTAATTTCCCTATTTCTAGTCTATTCCACTCTCTCATCTCTATATGTGGGTTTTTCTTTAGCAACTTGTTTCACATCCAGTCCATCTCTAAGACCTCTCAGCTCTTTCTTTGTAAACCTCTATTATTAATCACTCCCTTATCAGTCCATCCACCATCATGGTAGTCTAAGCCATGCCAACTGCAATAGCCACCTAAGTATACTAGGGAACTCTTGAATAATCTCATGTAGTAATACAGGAAGTGTTCTTGGCCATTTATATCTTATTATCATCTACCTACATGTAAAAGCACGTGGCCTTGAAAAACTGTTACTAGAAAAGCATGGTAGACCTAAAATCAGATAGTTTCATTTCCCTTGAGATAATTTATATGTTATAACCATGGAAATATACCATATCACAAGATGTTCTACAGTATTTTTGTTTTTTGCATAATGTCATTATGATTAGCAGTATCTCTGTTAAAGAATATGGAATGCCCCCCTCTCAGTTGTCCAAATGATAGAAGAAAAGTTGTCATTGTACGCTATCCTTGCTAGTCAACTTAGTCAATTTTCTTTTTCTCCTGGGCTGGCCTGCTCCTCCAACACCTTTGGCATGATCCAAAATTGAGAAAATGAGGATAAAAATGGCAAGTAGGAGACTTCAGAAGGAAGACAGGTAGTGCAAGTTTTGAGAGACTAATGGGGAAAGCATAATGGAAGAAAAGGATGCCTGAAATAAAAGAAAAGGCATCGAGGGCTTCCCTGGTGGTGCAGTGGTTAAGAATCCACCTGCCAATGGAGGGGACACGGGTTTGAGACCTGGTCTGGGAAGATCCCACATGCCGCAGAGCAACTAAGACCATGCGTCACAGCTACTGAGCCTGAGCTCTAGAGCCCACGTGCCACAACTACTGAAGCCCGCGTGCCTAGAGTCCGTGTTCAGCAACAAGAGAGGCCACCGCAATGAGAAGCCCACACACCGCAACGAAGAGTAGCCTCCGCTCACCCCAACTAGAGAAAGCCCGCATGCAGCAACGAAGACCCAACACAGCCAAAAATAAATAAATAAATTTATAACAAAAAACCCAAAAAGTAGACTAAACACACTCCAGTGTTAAAAAAAAAAAAAAAGAAAAGGCATTGAAAATCAGTTTGCCTACTTCATAATTTTCCCAAAGTCCCGAGGAGTAGCCAAAGATGTGGCTCAGGGGCCTTACTGTAAATGCACTCCATAAAACTAAAGCCAGAGCAAAACTAAATCTCTGAACTAAGGCACCAGTGATGGTCACTAGTCTTCCTCTTGGATGCCCAGTACTATTCAGAGCATGCACTGAAGGTTTGTCATCTTGCCTTATGTCCATTCCTTCCCAGCAGGTCTGTACATTGACCAGAATGGAAAGAAGTTGGTAGTCACTTCAGTTATCTAGAGCAACCTCCCTGATAGTGTCTCTGACAGGACACTGTAAATTTTTCACCCAGTGTATTACTTATAGATATTTTATATTGATCAGGATAGACTAACTGCTGTATAAACAATCCTATAAATCTCAGTTTAATTAATTTAAACTCAGGTTTCATTTCTGTTCATATCACAGTCAAAGGCTGGATGGTAGGGTGTGAAGTGGAGAAGATTCTGGTCTACATAAAGAATTGGAGATCCAGGCTCCTTATACCTGTGGTTCCATCCTCCTCTAGGTGCAAGGAATCCTCTCTATTTAGCTTCCAAATGGGAAAAGAAGATCACTCTGGAGGTTTTTACAGGCCATCCTTCAAAGGAATGATATCAATTCTGTACATATTATATTAGCCTAACACCAGCCTCATAAGAAAGGAGGTTAGAAAATGTAGTCTAGTAGTGTGCCCAGGAAGAAAAGGCCTTGGATATTGGTGAACACAATCAGCATCTAATACATTATTAATCCATAATAAGATGTTGTTTTAACCAAAGAGAAAGTATTAACACTAATGTCAATGTCATTAATTATTATTAAGGTTGTTTCTAGAATTGTGGATACCCACCCAGATTCTTTATAGGAACTGAGTGCATTAGGGCCTTTCTAACACCCTAATGCGTGGTCAAGCCCTCCTAAACCTTGAACTGCCTGTGCATGTCCATAAACAGGTCAACATTACACAATTGCATTGTGATATGCACACAACATGTCTAGTCATTATTAAAAAATGATGAACAGGCCAGTATTATCCTAATATCAAAATCAGATGAAGCTATAACAAAGACAGAAAGTTATAGATTGATATCTCTTATGAATATAGATACTAAAACCTTCAAAAAATACTAGCAAACCAAATCCAGCACCATAGAAAAAGAATTATACACCATGACTAAGTGGGATTTATCCCAAGAATGTAAGGTTGGTTTCACATCTGAAAATAAATTAATGTTGATATTTTGATAGAAGAAAGCATATTTGATAGAAGAAAGCAAAAATAGCACATGATCATCTCAACTGACCCAGAGAAAGCATTTGATAAAATCCAACAAACTTTCAGGATGAAGACACTCAACAAAGCAGGAAAATAAGGAAATTTCCTCAACCCAGTAAAGTGCAGCTATGAAAAAATCCATAGTAAACATCATACTTAATAATAAAAGTCTGAATGTTTTCCCCACAAGATTGGAAAAAAGACAGGATATCTAGTCTCACCATTTTCATGCAACCTTGTACTGAAGTTTCCAGCCAGGGAATTGGGCAAGAAAATGAAATAAGGTATCCAGATGAGAAAAGAAAAAGAAGTAAAACTATCTTTATTTGCAGATGGCATGATGTTGTATATGGAAAATCCTAAGAAATTCACTAAAAGTCTATTAGAATAAAGTAGATTAGCAAGACTGCAGAATAAAAGATCAATATACAAAAATCTAGTGTGTGTCTATACACTAACAATGAACAATTTAAAAATAAACTATAGAAAGCAATTATATTTATAATAGCATTGAAAAAAAAGAAAATGCCTAGGAACAAATTTAACAAAATATGAACAAAATTTACACTGTAAAAGCTATGAAGCATTATTAAAATTAACTAAAACAGACATATAAATGGAAAGCCTTTCCATGTTTATGAATCAGATGATTTAATATTGTTTAGATGATGATTATACTTCTCAAATTGATCAACAGATCCAATGCAATCCCTATTAAAATCTCAGTTACTGTTCTTTCTGAAATTGACAAGCAGCTCTGAGAATTCATAAGGAAAATCAATGGACACAGAATAGTTGAAACAATCTTGGAAAAAGAGAACAAAGTTGAAGGACTCATTTTTTTATTTCAAAACTTACTACATAGTTACTGTAATCAAGACTTATGATACTGACATAAGGATAGACATATAGATCAGTGGAATACAATTGATAGTCCAGAAATAATCCTTACATTCATGTTCAGTTGATCTTCATCAAGGGCACTAAAAATAATTCAATGAGGAAAACCAGTTATTTTTTTCAACAAATGGTACTGGAAGTGCAAAAATCTGAAGTTGAGCCCCTTGTTTACACCATACACAGCAGTTGACTGGAAATGGATTAACTACCTAAATATGCAAGCTAAAATGATAAAACCCTTAGAAGTAAAGATAGGAGTAAATCTTGGCAAATTTCTCAGAGGCAACAAAAGAAAAAATAGATACACTGGGCTTCATCAAAATTAAAAATGTTTTTGTTGCAAATGATAACATAAAGAAAGTGTATACAGATGGCCAAAAAAGCACATGAAAAGATGCTCAACATCACTAATTATTAGAGAAATGCAAATCAAAACTACAATGAGGTATCACTTCACACCGGTCAGAATGGCCATCATCAAAATATCTACAAACGATAAACGCTGGAGAGGGTGTGGAGAAAAGGGAGCCTTCCTCCACTGTTGGGAATGTAAACTGGTACAGCCACTTTGGCGAACAGTATGGAGGTTCTTTAAAAAAATTAAAATAGAGCTACCATTTGATCCAGCAATCCCGCTCCTGGCATATACCTGGAGAAAAACATAATTCAAAAAGATGCATGCACCTCAGTGTTCATTGCAGTACTGCTTACAATAGCTAGGACATGGAAGCAACATAAATGTCCATCAGCAGAGGAATGGATAAAGAAGATGTGGTACATATATAAAATGGGATATTACTCAGACATAAAAAGAATGAAATAATGCCATTTGCAGCAACATGGATGGACCTAGAGATTGTCATACTGACTGAAGTAAGTCAGACAGAGAAAGACAAATATCATATGATATCGCTTATATGTGAAATCTAAAAAAAGGGCACAAATGAACTTATCTACAAAACAGAAATAGGGTTACAGATATAGAAAATAAACTTATGGTTACCAGGGGGTAAGCGGGGGGAGGGATAAACTGGAAGATTGGGATTGACATACTACTATATATAAAATAGATAACTACTAAGGACATACAATATAGCACAGGGAACTCTACTCAATACTCTGTAATGACCTATATGGGAGAAGAATCTAAAAAAGAGTGGATATATGTATATGTATAACTGGTTCACTTTGCTGTACACCTGAAACTAACACAACATTGTAAATCAACTATGCCCCAATAAAAATTTAAAATAAATAAATAAATGGCAGAGTTGGTTCCAGGACCTAAAAAAATAAAAGAATAAAAATAAAATAAAATAAAATCATCATTCTTTAAAAAGAAAGAGTGTAAAGGCAATAGAATTGAAGAAAATATTTGCAAATCATATATCCAAAAGGATTTTAGTATCCAGAAAATATAAACAGCTCTTACTACTAAGGATAAAAAGACCATCTAAGTTTAAAAATGAGAAAAGACTTTGAATAGATATCTCTCTGAATAAGATACACAAATGACCAATAAGCACATGAAAAGATGTTCAGCATCTTTAGTTATAAGTGAAATGCAAATCAAAACCACTAGATACAAATTCCTACCAACTAGGATGGCTATCACCAATAAGACAGATAATAACAAGTATTGGAAAGCAGAAATGGGAAGAGACCCTTTTACATTGTTGGTGGAATGTAAAACAATGCAGTTACTTTGGAAAATATTTTGGAAGTTCCTCAAAATGTAAGACATGGAGTTTTCATATTATCCAGCAGTTCCATTCCTAGGTTTATATACAATATTATGAAAACATGCCCACACAGAAATTTGTACATGAATGTTCATAGCAGTATTATTCATAATAGCCAAAAAATAGAAACAACCCACATGTTCATTAATGGATAAATAAAATGTAGTATGTCCATGAAATGGAATATTATTTGGCCATAAAAAGAAAGAAAATATTGATACATACTACAACATGGATGGATCTTTACAGCATTATGCTGAGTAAAAGAAGCCACACATTATATGATTGCATTTATATGAAATGCCCAGAATAGGCAAATTCATAAAGATAGAAAATAGATTAGTGGTTGCCTAGGGCTCAGGGTTTAATGCGAAATAGGGAGCATCTGCTGGTGGATACAGTGTTTATTTGGGGGAAGAGTGATGAAAATGTGCTAAAATGAATTGTGCTGATGGCTGCACACCTCTGTGAATGTACTGAAAACCTTCAGATTGTAAACTTTAAATGTGTGAATGCAAAGATGTGAATTTTATCCCAATAGAACGGTTTTCAAAATAAAATTATACAACATAGCAAGAAGCAAGCGGTAGTATAGTAGGAAGTTAAACTCAGGTAACTTGGTGTGTCAAAGACAGTTTTTCTTCACCATGTAGGGTACATGCCAAAATTCTGGGGCTAGAGGACTGTATGAGGCTTGATAAGATCCGCTTCAGTGCTTCCCATGACCTGGCTGGTCCTTACCCTGAACAGGTTGAATACTCAGATTTTCAACCTAAATTAGTCTGCTGTCAGGACCTGGGAGAATCCTAGAATTTGAGAACACAAATCCCCAAATCTGCCATTTCCTAGCATCACCTGTTGGAAATATAAACTTTGTAGTTTTCACAGTAAATTGTCTAAGATTTAAGATTTACTTGTTCGAGCGCTCATTTCCTACCAAGCTAAAACCTCATGCCTTCGATAACTCTTTCAAAGCAACCATTTAAATATAATCTTATCAGTAAGCCCTTCCCTGAACACCACACAAAATAAATAGCAAGAACCTTTCTCTCCACCTTGGCACTCTCTATATATCTTACTCTAGGTTTTGGGGGGCTTTTCTGTTTTTCCCCATAATACTGATCACCATCTGATATATTACATGTACATGTGGTTTTGTTGTTCATTCTCTCTCTCCTCCTCTAGAAGGTAAACTTCTTCAGGTCTGTGACTGTATTAGTTAGCTTTTCACTATGACAAATTACTCCCCAAATTTAGTGCCTTAAAATAACAACCATCTAGTTAGTCCACAAGTGTGTGCCTTGACAATTTGGAATGAATGAAGCTGGGAGGTTTCTCTGAGGTCAGTTGTGCTCACTCTTGTATCTGCAGTCAGCTGCTGAGTTAGTTGAGATCTGTCTGGTCCACCATGACTACTCTCTGCTCCAGGTGACCTCTCAGTCTCCAACAAGGGAGCACAGGCTTGTTCACATGGTGCTTGGGCAGAGTTCTGTGGGAGCATATGAAGAATGCAAGGCCTAATGAGTTCTGTACACAGATCGTAATCACATTAATTCTGACCTGTTTTATTGGTCAGAGAAAGTCACGAGGCCAGCTCAGATTTAAGCAGTGAGAAAGCCTCCATAACTTGATGGGAGAAACTGAACACCGCATTGCAAAAAAGGTGGAGACACTTGGAGGGGAATAACTGTGGCCATTTTTGTAAACAATCTACCAGAAAGACTTGATCTGATTTTCATTTTGCTGTATCCCAAGCTCCTAGAAGAGTGCCTAGCCCACAGGTGCTCCAGAAATATTAGTTAAATGAATGAATGAATGAATCACCTGCCTACCACTCCTGAACAAGAGGCTGTTCCATAAATCACCCCTTCACTGTTGCAAATCTTTACAATATAGTATACGCTTTCAAGACACTACATTGCGAATATTTGCAATTCGAATCCTGTTTCTACTGTTCTTTTAAAATTAAAACCAGCCTTCAAAGTTTGCTTTCTCTCTTTTTAGTTCTTGCAAAGTCAGACTGATTGCTACCAGAGACCATGAAGCACACCAAATTTCATAGAATGCTTCTTCTCCAACTACTTTGGAGAAGTTTCAAAATACTTTCTCATCAGTCTTCACAGCCAGCCAGCCAAGTAACAAGATAGGTGAATCCTACTGTCTCCTCTTTCCTTTCCCCCTTTCTTCTCTTCCCAGCCAACCTACTTCCTTTTCTTTCTTCAAAGATGAAACCAGCTGAGACACAACAGAAGGACCACTCGCCAGTGCAAAACAGCTCCTTGAAATTCTGGCCTGGCGAACTTTCTGAAAGGCTGAGCAATTCTGCATGGCTATAGACAGGCAGCTTGGATATACCTGAGTTAGGACTGGATATGGAATTGTCTGTGGACCCTACTCATTTCCCCATCCTTGCCATTGCCACATGAGCAAAGTGATTTGGAAAATGGAATTCACTGGATATTTTAGCCTCATGGATCTAGATTTTCTAGTAATATCTAGTTTAAGGATCAAACAAGTCTGCTGTGGTTCTTGATAAGTGGACTTGAAGAGCAAACTGTATTGCTCTGCTCTTCACTTGGTCAGCTGGACAGACCCAGTCTTCTGGGCTTCAAATATCATTCTTGGCACACTGCCTAACATGGTGTGTTTGGGGTACTCTCCTTGAAAGGCTACTGTAGTCCCTTGGAATTGTGCTTCTCCAAAAACAAAGCACACATACTACTTTTTAAAAACACATCAGTAATTAGGGAATTGATCCGACCATTGCTCTGTGAGGTGGTATTCTTCACATAATCACCCAAACGGCAGATTGTTCAAACGCTGTGCCACGTGTATCACTACCTTTATCAGCAGATCCCTTCCATCTGGGCTGGGAATTCTTTTAGCAGAGAACAAAGCCTTTTCATATTTATAGATAAAGCTGAAAAAACAAAGACCCATAGGAGAAGCAACTCTGGACTTTCCCGTTTCTGTCATTCGCCCAAATCGCCTTGGCTCAAAACCGCATTGGCATTTTCAGCTCCCTCTCTCTTCACATCCAGGCACCAACTCTTGCCAGTTCTCTCTCTGCTGTATTTGTCAGTCTTACCAGCATCCCACATTCAGGCATTTATTGTTTCACACCTGCACCATTGAAATTACCCCCAAACAATACACTTCTGCTTTCATTATTAGTGGTTCCCCACTAACTAAAACTATAGTTCTTGTTTTTAACCTGGTATTATAATGCTTCCATATATGATCTCTAGCACATTTTTATGTATGTACCAATTACTATGTGAATCTCCTGCTTTGGCTAAAATGGTCTAATTAGTATTTCCAGAAGGATCTGCTATTTCAAATTTAAATCACATATTATTTGTGAAAATCACTGGGCAAAATCACAAACATTACATAAATGTGAATTGTTGTACCTATCCCGGTCACCCTGTTGTCACTGTTTGTTTGGTTATTTTTGTGGTAGGCGGGGCCTCTCACTGTTGTGGCCTCTCCCGTTGCAGAGCACAGGCTCGGGATGCACAGGCTCAGCGGCCATGGCTCATGGGCCCAGCCGCTCCGTGGGCATGTGGGATCTTCCCGGACCAGGGCACGAACCCGTGTCCCCTGCATCGGCAGGCGGACTCTCAAACACTGCACCACCAGGGAAGCCCTGTTGTCACTGTTTAATGGTTTAATGAGTTTCTCCTTATTCCTATGCTCTGCCCCTTACTCTGCTCAGAACATTCTTCCTCTACCTAGTTACCTTAATCCCCATTCCTTTGGTTCTAGACTCATCTTCTCTCTCTATTCCCAGACCCTTTATGTTGTTATAACACATGGGAAGTTTTGAGCCTGCATCTTTCTCTAGCACTACCACCTTCATAATCAACCCAGACTGATACATGTAGGAATACAGGTAAAAATTTCATCCCAGGCCCCCCACTTGACAGAAAGAGGGAATCAGGCTGTCTTTGGCACCACATGAAGAATGTCTGGCCTTTTATATCACTACTCATGTACTCAGAGTTCAATCCTGGATG
>NW_006769542.1:1049672-1055430 GCF_000442215.2 Lipotes vexillifer | reverse complement strand
CACAGCTTTCCCTACCTAATCTTCCCTACCCACGCCCAGCCCACAGTGATCTTGTCCTTTGAATCCTTATAGAGCCAAATTCCTGTGATTTGTCCTGTTTAGATGATACATATATTCTGCTGTGTTTACTTAACCTTAGTAGTTTATTCTTGAATACCCAAGTAGGTTGGAAACTCCTTCAATGTGTCAACAGCAGCTTATATTACTTTATAGTCCCATATTTCAACATTATCCAACAGAGCCTCACATGTGATAGCTGCTAACTGGTTATCTGGGCTTGTTAGTCACACTGGAATTAACTGATAAAAATTCTCTCTCTCCTAATTGGAGTGTTGATAAAGGTTCAGGAAGGCCTGTAGGAAACAAAAAGCCACTGTCTCCTTGGAGGAAGAGACACCAGGGCAGAGAGCAGAGGCCAAGAAGGAAAATATCCAGAATCTAGAAGACAAATGTGCCAAATGCATCATTTTACTCAAGGTCAGGGATGTGTTTATGTAACACTTTTCAAATGAAAAACCCTCAATTCCTGTCTTACCTTTTCATTATTGGGAGAATATGTATGTACATACACATAGCCTAAATTAGGCTTCACACAGCTTCAGAGTGCCCTCTTCTGTGGCCATAATAGCTCTGACCTTTGTTTTCCACTTGAGGCTTACTAGGGTTTACCCTGCCCTGCAGCCCTCATTCTGACACCAGAAAACAGTGAAATTAACAAACATAACATGGGAAACAAAAGGCGTTACTGATGATTCCAGTATGGAAAAAGAGAGCATTTGAATTAATTTTAATATAGTAAAAGATCTTACATATAAAACCCCACTATCAAATGAGACCCAGCCAGAAAGGAAGTTGCCCTTCCACTTTTAATGAGTGACAAACCCCAAAACAATGTGTTACTTCATTTGAAACCAGGGAGGCTATTTTCTTCCAGCTGGACATTGGGGGGAAGATAGAGAAGGTGGCTCATCACCGTCCACTGCTTTAAAAAGGCAGCATGAGCCCCTGGTGCTTATACCAGAGGCTGCATTTCTCTTCTATAAGTCCACCACCCTGTGTCCATATTAATTAGACAGATGCCTAAATCTTCACTAGTAGGTTTCAGGGAAAATGCATGGTTTCACGGCTAAAAGATGAAATGTTACCTTCTAATTCCAGAGACAGGAATTTTTAAAAAAGAACTCACTCATCTACGATGAGTTTCTGTACTAAAACTAAATTTGTTTCTCTAAGTGACAGATCCCTGATGTGTACAGCAGGATCTTCTCCTGATAACTGTATTTTTTAAATTCAGCTTTAAAATTATACAAATAAATACAAGTAGACAGTGAGTCTGATTAAAATAAAGATGCATGTGTTATCAGTTTATTGTAGCATTACAATGATTAAAGTCCTTTATTGTCACAGGGAAGAGTAAAGGTCAGTTTTAATGCATATATACTTTACCTTAATGCAATACTTTAAAAGGAAAAAAAAAAGCATCAGGGGTTCTTTAGTGCTCTGCAGCTCTTTTGCACTTATTCCTCAAATTCCTCTATTGCTTTGGCAATTATATACTCCAGCTGGATACTCCTTCCCCATTCTTGTTTAAATCCTCCAAAGCAGGAAGAACAAATGCCCAAAAGCCATTGCCATAGTTCTGTAAAAGACACAAATAAATAGAAGTCTCAAGACTTCAAATGCTGACCAAGGCATAATTTGGATGAGCAAATTTCAGACTTGAATTATTTTATATGCAGAATTTGTTCTTAAAATTTAGAAAGACATACAGCAAAGTTTGTTTTTTCATATAGCTCTACTTAAATTATTGTGAGCAAAAAAGAAAATGAATTTTCGAATAAATAACTGATGGACTTGAGAAGTCTCCCTCATTTTATCCACCATAGTCCCTTTCAAGCATTACATATTCACAGACAAACCATCCACTAAGTTCCCATAGTTCTTATACTTTCTCTATATTAATGGGATACGATGCTTACTCTCAGTTTCGGTCTGAGAAAAAGATACCAAATGGAGCTTTGTTCAGTTTGGCAAACAATAAAATGGCTACAAGTGATAGAGCTGTCTTTTCATCTTAATTTTAACACAAGTGAACTTTTTTCATTGGCAACTTTTGCAACACGGCTCTCATAACAGCCCAAGCAATCATTCAAAAGGTACACATGAAGGGAGAGGGGAGTAAGAATCAATAATGTTGTGCAATTATTGGAAAACGAATCTAACTATAACAAACCTCTTGACCCCGGTCACATGGATGGAAATTTACATTCAAATGGAGCACCGAAAAACTTCCCTTCTGGGGGCAGTAAAGATAACCAGTTTTTCAGCAGGAGTGGCAAGGCTGAAAGAATACTTTTAAGGGGAAGAAAGCTTGGAGTGCTCCACGTATTCAAATGGCAAGAGGCCGGTTTCCCGGCAAACCTGTGTTGCAGGGCACTCAGGCCAAGGAGCAAATGTACAAGAGTCTCCGGGACTCCGCAGAGAGAGCACACCTAGCTAGTTCTTTAGTGCCTCATTATTTAAAGTAAGCGCCTGTGAGGTCACAGATCAGGGGCCCATTCTATTGAAAGCCCAAATTTCCCTTTTGGGAACCAAAGTCGTGGTTAACTAAGTGTCCTGGACGTCCTGCAGAACAAATCCTGTGCAGTGTTAGGATGCGCTAAACAGACCTATCTCCCTATCCGAAAAGGGCGCGGGGTGGAATTAGGAGGAAAAGAATGGGCTTCTTTTGGATAAACTTGCTCTTTCAGTTTCCAAGGGGAGTGCCAGCTGCCAGCTAGAGCGCGGGCCCACCTGGAAAACGCCACCCCGTGGGACTTGCTGGTCTTTCTGGTCTCTAGAGCTTGGCTGGACCCAGAAGCGCCGGCTTCCGCAAACCTTAACTGTTGTTTACCCTCTCTTCAGCTGGTCCTGGGGCGTAGGCGGAGAGATGGCTCCAGTCGGGATTAGTTTTTAGTGCGCGCTGAGCGAACGCCAGACCTGAGAGAGGGCGGAAGTCTCGGGGATTCCCGGCACGTGGCACGCCCCACCCCGCCTTGCCCCAGCGCGCGCAGCGTGGTCGGCGTGCGCCTCCCACAGTAGGTAAGTGGCGATACCAGCCAGTTCAGACTCGCCAGCAACCTATAATAATAGAAGTCCGCTCTCCCTTCCCAAAGACTGTCAGTTTCTTTGGTGAGTGCTGACACCAAGGCAGGCAAGGGTAAATTCGTTCTACCTCGCTCTGCCCCACTGGTCTAGCGTTGTACTTACAGGTCCACTCTAAGAGACAACTTCCAGCCACTTGTTTTGAATCCAAGAAAACAAAGCATGGGGCTGTTCCCGGGAGAGTTACTCTGGGAGTCTGCACCAGGAGGCGGAGGTTCCCGGGGACACCTTAGGCACCGGGAAAAGCAGACCCTCCCAGATTTCCCGACTAGCAATTTAGTGCATAGGGACTGGCGAGGGCATAAAGGGAAGAAGGAAAAGGAAATAAGGGATGAGACCGCAAAAACAGTGAACGTTTCTAGGGCAAGAAGGCGGGCGGGGATGGGGTTGCTGGGGAATGAAGCAAAGTCCTGAACCTTAAGTTCAAGTTGTAGCAGTGAGGCGATCAGGTGGGAGCCTTTAGTGGGCGCGGCGGCTGGGTGTACACTTTCTTCTTCTGTGTGGATTTTTTTGCCTTGAACGGGTAAGGCTTAAACTTCCGCCGCGAAGATTTGGGGGCAGAAGAGGGAGGAGGCAATTGCTGGAATCGAAACTGATTCCCAGACCAAAGTTTGAGCCAAGGTCGCCTCTCACAGACTCGAGGTTTTTCCCAGACTCTCTTGACCCGCGGCTGTAGCCTCTTTGCACGGGGCTCCCTCCTTCCCCGCTGGGAAAAGAGGGCTGGGGGAGGGGGAGGGGGTCTGGAAGCAGCGCGCGGAGCAGCTGTGAATGTTAGAGGACAAGTAGCAAAGGTTTTGACTCCAGAGGGCTAGGGGAGGCAGGCTGGGTGGAGTGGGCCTAAGCGCCAGCTACTCCTCCATCATCATCGGCGGCAGAACTTGCACTTGATGATCTTCTTAAATGCGTTTTGGAAGTCCTTGTTGAAGTAGGCGTAAATGACAGGGTTGAGCAGAGAGTTGGAGTAGCCCAGCCAGTTGATTATGGCGCCCAACAGGGTGGGCATGTGGCAGCTGCTTTCGCAGAAGGGCAGGACCAGGGCCACGATGAAGAAGGGCAACCAGCAGAGGATGAAGGTGCCCATGATGATGCCCAGCGTCTTCACCGTCTTCCTCTCGCGGGCCAGGGCCATCTTACGCTTGGCCTCGGCGTTGCGCTCATTTTTCTTCTCGAAGGAGGCGGGGACGCAGGGGACAGCACCGGCCTCGCTGGGCAGCGGCAGGTGCTCTTTGGAGTTGACCACCCGGTGCACTTCGATCACCTCCAGGGCGGCTCCTTCTTCGCCCTGTCTCGCGGCTCCATTGGCGCACGGAGCCCCTGTTGCCTTGTTCTCCATGCCATGCCTCCAGTCTTTGCTACCCGGCTCACCATTTACGCTCTTTCTGGGCTGCGGGGCTGGCGACGCCCCAAGGCGGTTGTTGGCTACCTTCTTCTCCTCCTTCTTGACTGTCTTGCGGATGCGGAATCGCGCGGCTCGGAAGATGCGCCCGTAGAGAACCAGCATGAGCAGCAGCGGGATGTAGAAAGCGCCAAAGGTGGAGTAAATAGTGTAGCCATGGTCCTTGCTGATGGTGCACGCGTCGGGGTCCGAGCGGTCTTCCGGGGTACGCCAGCCCAGCATGGGCGGGATGGAGATGAGGAAGCCAATGAGCCAGGTGAGCGAGATGAGTGCAGCTGCGCGCCGGGGCGTCCTCTTGTTCACGTAGTCGATGGGGTCTGTGATGGCCCAGTACCTGTCCAGCGCGATAGCGCACAGGTGCAGGATGGACGAGGTGCAGCACAGCACGTCGAGGGCGATGAACAGGTCACAGGTGACCTGTCCCAGAGTCCACTTGTTGAGCACCTGGTACAACGCGGCCATGGGCAGCACCAGCACCGACACCATGAGGTCTGTGACGGCCAGCGAGCCTATAAGATAGTTCGCCACGTTCTGCAGGGAGCGCTCCAAGGCTATGGCGGCCACCACGCACGCATTGCCCAGCACCGCGCAGAAGATGAGCGTGCCCAGCAGCAGAGAGGTGATCACTTGGTAGCTGAAGGTCACGTCGGAGATGCCAGTAGCGTTGGCGCGTGCCCCGAAGGGACCCTGGGACGACGTGGTGTTGTTGCCCTGTAAGGGGCTGAGCACATCCATGCCTGCGCGCCCGGCAGAGGAGGGGAGGGGAGAAAGAGCTGCGCCAGTATCCCCCTCGCCCCTCCCCCTGGGGTCTTACGCCCCTCTTTCCTGGGGAGTTTCAACTGGGGAGGGGATGCAGGGACTCAAGCAGGAAGTTCTTACTGCTCAGGCGAAGGCATCTCCGAGGAGCAGCTAGCTTCTAGGCGCTCCCTGGGCTCTCGTAGTCCAGCGCGCTCAGAGTCTCCAGCTGGGAAACGAATTGGCTGGAGAACAGCTCCTGGATCTCCGGGCGGCGGAAAGGTGGCTGGAACGTTTGTCTCTCGCAGTCCATTTTATTTTGCCACTGCCTAACTGGCTGCCAGACCCGGAGTCTCCCCACCAGAAAAGAATCTCCAATCTTAGAAGTATCTGGAATAGAGAAACACCGTCCTCCACAGTCACTCTGTAACCCTCCTCTCCTTGCTTCTGTCCCTCCCTCTCTCCCACTCTCTCCTCTACTCT
>NW_006769542.1:1040081-1049599 GCF_000442215.2 Lipotes vexillifer | reverse complement strand
TTCCCTTTCTCCCACTAGTTTTCCCTTTCAGTCTCCCTCTCCCTTCTCACTTCCCTTTATCTCCCCGGTGTTGCTCCGACAGCCTACCTCCGACAGTCTACCTCTCTCCTACGCTAACCCTCCCCTCCCGACACTTCCCCAACCCTGAGTGCCTTTTTCCCCTGGTTCCCCGCCCTCCTCTCCCTCTAGCTCAGCCTCTTTGCGTTCAAATCCCTTTTTGTCGACCGAGACTCAGAACTAGCTTACACACACCCGATCCGCCGGTCAGACCAACATTACAACAAATAACTCCGCCTCCCGCCCGGCCAAACTCGAGGGAAAACAAATCTAACCACGTTAATTGCTTCATATTTCTGTCAAATTCTTAAGTAGAGTCAGCATCACAGAGTGGCAATAGGAAATGAGAAAAGGAGACACACGGAGCCTGAGTGGGGAGGTGGACAGTCCTGGGTCAGTCTGTAAATTATTACTAATTCATGGAAAGAAAAGGGAATGTGTCTTAACTTTTTAAAAATCACCCCCGTTTATCATCGCACAGTCCAGCCTGTCTCCTTTGGGGAGGATATTGCCTCTGCCTTTTTTTTAACTTTGAGGAATTCGGGGAGAAAGTAATTATAAAGAACCAGTCAAAGGACAGGTAAACAGCTGCATCTGAAAGTGAAGAAAAAAATCAATTCGGTATGTATTCTACACACACACACACACACACACACACACACACACACACACCTGCCTTTCCATCTCCATTGCGTTTTTAATTTCAGTGAACATTGCCATTTCCCACAACTCCGCAGCAAGTAAATTTAGGGAAGGGAATTTTTTTTGTCTTTGTGTTATAAATGAGGTCGGGCATTTTTATGGCCTTTTGCTTTTCTAACCAGAGTTTGCAGGCCTCTAGGGAGAACTTGCTGGAATCCCTGGTCACTGGCAGCAGAGTTTCTCGTGGGCTCCGAAACTGGGTTCAGCACCTGGGACAGCTCTAGGCAATGAGGGCTATGTCGCCACCTTCCGGCAAATGCTTTAGAGCGCCATCTATAAACCCTTGTCTTGCAGAAAATAAGCAGGTATTGAGGAAATCCCACAACTTCAAGAAAGGAAACGACGGTTATTAAAAGAAAAGTAACTTTGAGTTTTCTGTTTTTTTCTCTTTTCTTCAAAACTTTATTTTACTGTCATCTTTTGCTCTTTATCCTTTATATCAAGTCTATATTTTCTAGCTCTTTTTGAAAGTCTGCAGCATTTGTCATTCACAAGTTCTATCTAGAAATACAATTTTAATAGACCTAGGCAAACATCTTCACTTGTGTTGCTTTTGTGCTAACAAAGGCTGAACTTTGGAACTCATACATTTTCACACATTCACCAATGGGCGAAAAAACAATATTGGATTTTCCAAATGGGGATGACTTAACATAGAAGATAAAGAGACTGCTATGGGTTGGTTCTAAGCTTTTCCTTTACCAAGAAAACCAAATTTAATCCCATTTGCACCTAGATAAAGAATGGGATTTCTAATCCACTAGAATAGCATATAACAAACTTCACTTATACATTCTGATTACATGACTGAAGTAAAGGAAAAATACAGAATGCAATCCCAAAAGTAGATGACTCTAGATAACAGGCACAGAGTCACTGCAGATAGTCTTAATATTGTGCTCAAATTTGAGCTTTAAATTCTCCAAGACCAAACAAAAGAGCAGTCACGAAAGCGTCAAAGAAAATCTAGTTGGGCCGATGCACGCTGTAGAACAATGTGTTTGGAGATCAATTGTTTTACAACACAGTGCTGGGCACAGTTCCCACTCAATCATTTCAGCATGCCACAACAATGAACCTGACATTTATAATGATTCATGGCATTGAAAAGAAAGAGATAAGTATACATGTCGATACTGGCTACAGACTCTGAAGAAATCTTTAAAAAATTTGTGAAGGTACTCATTCTCCCTTTTAAAATCTCCTCACAAATACAGAACTAAGTAACTGTTAAAATACAGCTGCAGTTCCAAAAATTTTAATAGGAAAATAATTAAAGTCTGGATTCTCCAAAGATAAAACTATGGAAATATAGATGATAACATAAACAAAGGGTAAAATAAAAGAAATTTGAATTTTAAAAAATATTTACATGTCAAGTACAAACTTGAATATGAATTTTGTCAAATTTAGCACATATAAACATAGTGTAAGTCAGTAAATATGTCAGTCAGTAACTGTGCATTCATTATTATTAAACCCAAATTGTTTAATAACTGACAAGTTTATTTTTTCCTTTTTTAGAAAGCTAAAATACTATAAATCTAGTGTTAATATTTATAAGATCTGGCATTTGCTATTCTGCTTTAATATTCTATGACACTGCTTTTTTTAAATTCAAGTTGAGAAAAACTCTCAAGTAGCTCATGTTTTTCTTAGAAATAATGTACATAATATTTCAAACATTTCATTTCAATAAGAATGTATAGGCACTCTTACGAATAGAAGTATAGATGGATATGCAGCACTATGGTTCTACAACCTTCAAGTGAATAGATAATCATGTAAAACTTTTTATTAAACTAATAATATTGTGATATATATTAAAAGCACAATGATGTTACATTTCTTCATGTTCACACTTTGCCAGTTCTTCTATGTTTAACACTTAACGATACCGAATCCTGGATATGCCAGAAGAAAATGGTGCAAACTGAAGATCCTGGATAAAGAGTTAGGCCCTTGTTCTTCAAGGCCTCTGAAATTATCCTAAAGAAAAACTAACCTTAAAGCGAATATTACTGATGACATCATTTGAAAACAAAGCTTCCAGTCATTCTGCTTTTATTTCTTGTTTGAATTTATTAGATGCAAGTATAAACTTGTCAGTTATGGATCTGGGGTATGATGCATCATCCATCATGTGAAATTTCTCTAAAATAGGTTATGGGAGATAAAGATTTTTAACATCTTTACAGGAAATTTGATACAAGCCAAGCATTTCAATGTAGTTCTTTGACCAGGGACATAATATTAAAAAGATGTTGTTAGGCTGAAGTTTTGCTGTGCACCTGACTGTCTTATCATTGCTGAAAGCTCAGTAATGGTTGGGTCTTCTCAATAATTGATATGTTCATCCGTAATCCCAAATTATGTATTAATGAGGAAATAACCTACATAATAAGGAATTGAAATTTTGCTTAAGAGATTACAGAAGTAATTTTTTTAAACTCCGATTTTAAAAAGATTTTATATTTTTAAGTAATTAAAACTAGGATAGATTTTTTTTTAATAAAAATATTCTGAATTTTATTCACCCCAATCTTCAAATACTAAAGCAACAAGGCAATTGTAGATTTTCCAGAACTGTGAATTTTCTACTGGAATTTTTTAGGGAAAAAAAATACTTCAAGGAGAAATTTTTGCTTAGATAATTTAGGAAGCGTGGTCTTCTGATTAGCAAGAATTAACTGGTCCTTAATAAGAAATGCAACCAAAATGCAAGAGAAAAAATTCTCCTTTAAAACTGAGCAGTTTTTTTGTGTATCTAATTCTTACCATCCACCTTCCTCAGATGGTATCGTTACTTAGCTGCTATTTCTACATGACAGACACTTCTCCGAGACCCAGAACCACACTAAATTTTCAGCGGCAAAACACAAATGATAGATGCCTCAGTCTCTGCTCCTGGAACTGTAAGGTTGATTTGGTTCATTTAACACACATTTTGAAAACACATCATGTAGAGAGTGAAAAAATAAAACACAGTAACACGTATTCACTAGGTGTGTGACCTTGGGCAAATTAATTAACCCTCTTGTTTCCTCAATAGTAAAATGGGTGTAAAATAGACTTGTGAAGATTAAGTGATTTAATACACTTTGCTGGCCCATAAAATAAAAAACACGCAGTAAAGGTCAAGCAATAATAGTAGTAATAGTGATGCAAAGTAATAATATTAATTCTCTCTCTACTGATAATTGTTGAGAAGTGCAGAGAATGAGAATTAGGTAGGCTTAGTGAAAGAGCAAGTGCTTGAAAAAAAAATTAAGGCCCTTTCAGGTGAGGATTTATTTGCAAACAATTTGCACAGGGATGTGTTACCAAACTAAACTTGGGTCTGCTACCCCCCTACATGCAGCAAATACAACCTACTGATACCAGGTTGTGGTGAAGGAAAATAGAACATTTATTGCAAGGTGCCCAACATGGGGCTGAGCAAGGAGACCCAGCACCTCCTGCTCAAAAGACCCGAACTTCCCAATGGCTTTCAGGGAAGGGTTTTTAAAGACAGTGTGAGGGAAAGGTTTTCAGGGTGCCTGATCAGTTGGTAGACATTCTTCTGATTGGTTGGTGGTGAGGTAACTGGATGGTATTTCTGGAGTCAAGATCATCAACCTTCTGGTTCTAACCAGTCTGGGGTCTATGTGCTGGTGGTCAGTTGTTAACTTCTCCCACCTGGTGGGGATTTTAGTATTTGCAAAACAACTCAAGGATATGGCCCAGGATATTATCTATAGCCCTTACAGAGGAGCTAAATGTCCTTGACTTTGTTTTATGGCTAAACGATTATTATTTTATGTTGCTTGACTGTTTTCCTTTGTTTCTGCATTTTCTCACTTCTGTGATTAAATCTGGTCACTGGAACTTGGGAAGGCCTAAGGCACTAAAGCGTTTCTACAAACAAGAGGCAGGGGACATGGCAGGGTCTGTCCCCTACTCAGTTTTGGATGTGATATTCTCCCTATTCTTTAAATTATTTGGTAAGCTTCCAATTCTTTAGAAAATTCTGAGTATGAGACAAGTGAAGAAAGATGTGGCCTCTGCATTCTGGAACTTCTTGACTTAAATCAGAAGTTATTGGGAATTCCCTGGTGCTCCAGTGGTTAGGACTCTGCTCTTTCACTGCCAAGGGCCCAGGTTCAATCCCTGGTGGGTGAACTAAAATCCCAAAAGCCATGCAGTGAGGCAAAAAAAAAAAAAAAAAAAGTTATTGGGCGTGGTGATGAATATGTCAACAAAATTCAATAATCACTGAGGAAAAGGAGTCTGCTCTTCTCTGGGAGCTCAACCGTTTGTTCAAAAATATAAATCAATAATTGAAATTCATAGACCCCAATAAAATATTAAAGTACAGCAAAACCCAAAAGGCAGTATTTTTGTTATAGGAAATTATCAGATTAGAGTGACAGGTGTTAATAAATGTGCTTTCCTGAGCACACTTCCTCTATACTGCTCTCTTTCTGACAATATTTTCATGGCTCACTTCTGAAAGGATAAGAGCATAGCTGAAATGAGAAAAGTGTTTGGAATATTAGCTCAGTATTTCCTGTTAGTCTAAGGATAGTTGGAAATTAAATTCGGTTGAATACTTATTTGAAACAAGATTTAATTACTGCATTTAATCTAACAATAATTGGGGGTAGATACCCACATTTTACTTTGTTTTGACAAATAACCTTTTTTGTTATAAAGCTAAAACCAATACCCAATGCATTATTTTAATCTTGTTTTAAAACATGCTACTTATATAAAAACAACAATTGTGGTTATAAAATATGAGTCTAACTGTGCCATCTGGCCTGTTGAAACAGTAGTTTGTTAGTTGGGAGTAGTGGCTCAGGGCCACAGTTCTGGATTCAAATACCTATGCTGCCATTTACTAGCCTTGAATTTTTTCTTAATTTTTTCCATTATATGAGTTACCAAAAATATAAAGAATGATATAGTATAAATACCTATATACTTAAGAAAAATTTATGAAAAAGAAGAGTATGATTCCATAAAGTTCTCTTTACTCTTGAATTTAGTGTTTATCATTCCCATGAATGACTTTATACTTTTACACCATATGTACATGTCACTAAGCAATATACAAATGGTATCATTCTCTATGTATTCTTCTGCAACTTCCTTTTTTTGCTCAACATTATCTTTGTGAAATTCATCTGCATTGATACAAGCACCTCTAGTTCATTTATTTTCACTACATTGTAGATTTATATTTTATGAATAAAGCCACAAATTATTTATCCATTCTCTGATTAGTGAATGTTTAAGTCTTTTCCAAATGCTTGCTTTTATAAATAATACTGCTGTGAACGTTAATGTGTATATCACTTTTTTTTTTAATCCATGTAATTTAGAGTAAACTGAATTACAGTGTATTGCTTTTCAAACAAAGTATATGGGGATCTTGTTTAAAATGCAGATTTTGACACCATAGGTATGGAGTGAAGCCTAAGACTCTGCATGTCTGCCAAGTTCCCAGGTGACACTGATATTGCTGATTCATAGACCATACTTAGAGTAGCAAGGATCTAAGCATCCAGAAGTGGAATTATTGGATCCTTTGATATGCCCAGATTCAACTTCAGTAGATATAGCCTAATTCTTCTCCAAACTGGTTGTGTAAAATCTCATAACCACTTTCGTAGGTTGAATTGTGTCACCCAAAAGGATAAAGGACTCAGTGTCTATGACTGTGACCTTATTTGGAAATATGATCTTTGCAGATGTAATTAAGTTAAAAAGATATCATAAAGGATTAGGGTGGGCCCAGATCAAATGACTAATGTTCTTATAAATTGAAGGAAATTTGGACAGACACACAGGGAAGAGCACCATCTGAAGACAAAGACAGAAATTGGAGTTACGCTGCCATAATCCAAGTAATGCCAAGGACTGTTGGCAATCACCAGAAGCTTAGACAAACAATGGAATCTCCCCCAGAGCTGTCAGAGAGTTTGTATCAGGCCAACAATTTCATTTCAGATGTTTAGCTTCCAGAATTCCGAGACAATACATTTCTGTTGCTTTAAGCCACCCAGGTTGTGGTACTTTGTTATAGTGTCCTGAGGAAACTAACACAATCACTAAAAATGTGTAAGTTCCCATTGCTTCATCAAGGTTGAGTGTTGTTTCAAGTTTCTTCACTGTGAGTTATTTGATCTTATATTTGCTTACTTTTAAACTGTGTTCTTTGGGATTTTTTTAAACTTACTAATTTTTAAAGTCCATTATCTATTGGGGTATTCATCTTTTATCATTTGTATTATTGGAAATATTTTCTTTCAATCTTTGCCTCACTTTTTAAAAGTGTCTTTTGATGAACTTACATTTTTCAGTTTAATGTAAATGAATATTTCTTTGTTCTATGCATTTTCTGTCTTGTGTAAGAAACCTTTGTCTACTTTGAGGTTATAAAGATACCAGCCAACATTTTTTTGAATTTCATATTTAGTTGGTGAATTCACCCTAAATTTGACTTTTGAGTGTATTGTGTGAGGTAGGAATGCAGGTTAATTTTTACCGTAAGAATGAAAAAATTAGCTAGTACTATTCATTTAATAGTCCATCCTTTCTCCCCCTGATATATGGTCTCTTCTGTCATACATCTTGTTTTCATATACTGGTGAGTTTACTTTTAGGTTCTCTTCCATTGATCTTTTTGTCTATTTCTGTTCCAAAAATACAGTGTCTTAAGTTTTACAATAAATTTGATATGTGCTAGATCATCCTCTTTACTTTATTCTTTCTTAGAAGTTTCTTGGCTGTACTTGGCCTTTTACTGTTACATATTAATTTTGAACCAACTTTTCCATCCCACCCCCATATGTATACTTAAAATTGTGGAATTTTATTGGAATTGTATTGAAATTATGTGATAGTTTCAAAAGAACAGTCATCTTCATGTTATTGGATCTTTTTATCCAGGAATATGATGTAACTTTTCATTTATTTAGTTCTTCCTTTCCTATTGATAAAGTTTTTAATTTTCTCCATTAACAACATGAACAGCTTGTGGTAGATTTTTTTACCCTAGGTACCTTATTTTGTTGTTATTGTAGTTGTGCTTTTATACATGGTAGCTAATGTGAATGGTATATTTTAAAATTATATTTTCAATTTTTGTAGGTATATAAGAATGTGATTAAGTTATTTGATTGGTTTTACTTCTGTGTACTTGATTAATTTTAATAATCTGTAGATTTTCTTTGCTTTTCTATGTTGACAACTAAATTATCTGCAAATGCTACAACAAAACTTTCTTACTAAGCTTTTTGCACTTAATTACCTTTTTGTTTCCTAATGAACTGGCTAGAACTGCAGTTTAATATGTCAGAGATGCAGGAATAGAGGTTATACTCATCTCATTCATGTATTAGAGAGAATACTTCTAATGCTACGCCACATAGTATATTTCTGAAAGGGATGCTTAGTCAGTTTAAAGAAGTTATATTTCCTATTCTATTCCTTTCTTATACTTGGTTTTAGAATTAAGTCACTAATACTGTGTTACTAATACTTTGTTTTAGGTTTTGCATCTAAATCCTTGAGTGAGATTTGTCTATAAGTTTCCTTTCTTATACTGTCCTACTCTGACATCAGTACCAAAATTTATACCAACCTTATAAAAATGAAGTGTGGAGTATTCCCTCATTTTACTATTCTCTGGGATAGCTTTGATAAGACCTCAATTATCTGTTTTTTGACTATTTGGTAAAACTTATCTGTAAGACATTTGGACTTGGTTTTTCTTGATAGGTATGTTTGGGGGGTTTTTTTGTTGTTTTTTTTTTGCGGTGCGTGGGCTTCTCCCTGTTGTGGCCTCTCCCGTTGCGGAGCACAGGCTCTGGACGCGCTAGCTCAGCGGCCATGGCTCACGGGCCCAGCCGCTCTGCGGCATGTGGGATCCTCCCGGATCGGGGCACAAACCCGTGTCCCCTGCATAGGCAGGCGGACTCTCAACCACTGCGCCACCAGGGAAGCCCCTTGATGGGTATGTTTTTAATTCTTGATGTCATTTATTTAGTGGCTATATAATAATTCAGAATTAATACTTCTAGAATCCATGTTAAGTTATAGTTTTCTTTTAAATTTTTCCATTTTTACTAAGTTGTTTAAATTATCTTTCCTGTGTCTACAGTGAATCTCTTGATCCTTATTGATTACTTGTGTGAGTCTTTTCTCTTTTATTCTTAATCAGTCAAAACAGTGTTTATTTATTCTAGTCAATTCTATTTTACACTTTCCATAGTGATTTCCAAATTGTGTAATTTGGAAGCACTCTTCTAAATGCCAATTAAGTGAAGATGTTCTTAGTAATCTTTTATTATTGGTTTGTAGCTTAATTTCATTGTTGTCAAAGAATGTGAAGTAAAATACATCAATTCTTTTAAAATTTGAGATTGATTTTATTGCCTAGTACATGATCAGTTATCAGAAATTTTGCAAGACGTGTCATCTCATCATGATATGCATAGTTCTACTCATATCTTTTTGATCAAGCTTGTTAATTGTGTTGTTCAAAGCTTCTGTATCCTTACTAATTTTTGTCTGCTTAATCTGTCAACTTCAACCCTTAACAGAAGTTGATAGATCAAGCAGACAAAAATTAGTAAGAAGATAGGATAGGATAGAGTAACCTCTCACAAAGACAGGAGATTTGTCAACTTCTGATTGTAGTTCCGTCAATATTTGCTTTGTATACTTTCAGGACATAATCATAGGTACATACGTAATTGCAATTAGTATAT
>NW_006769542.1:1014971-1040071 GCF_000442215.2 Lipotes vexillifer | reverse complement strand
CCTGCTGACTTAGTTACCTTCCTTATCCTTACTACTTTTTGTTGCCTTAAAGTCTATTTTGTCTATACAAGTTCTTTTCTGTATGTGCCTAGTATATCTCATTCCATATATTAATTTTCATCTCTTCTGTGTCTTCAAAGTTTTGAGTCCCTTGTAAAAATATTATAGTTCTTTCCTTTCCAATTCTGAAAATCTTAGTGTTTTAGTAGGTGAGTTTAGTCTTAATTTTACTATGACTATTTTGTTTTCATATACATCCTATCTCATCTATGCTTCTCTTATACCCATTCCTTCTATTCTGCTGACTGAGTTTCAAAATTAATTTTCTTCCTCTATTGTAGAAAATTCTATATTCTAGTCATGACCTTCCTTAATATTTTAACATGAATAAACAACTTAAGTATTATTTATGTTTTTCACTACCTCTAATCACGTATAAGTACCTTTAAACACTTTAATTCAGATCATCCCTCTCCAAGGTACAGTTGTGAAGTAATTAATTTTATCAAGATTTCTTAATTAGATATGATTATTGTTATACAGTCAATATTTGCTTATGTTTGCTCATTTGACCAATCTCTGTTTATGGGAGTCCTGAGAATCTTGGTTCAATGGACATTATCCCAGGAATATTTGTGTTTCCTTCTGTTATATACAACAGTAGACTTATTATCCTATGTGAGGACATCATTTATGACTAGGTATTATCAGAAGAACATTTATCCCTGTGTAGGATTCAAGCCAGGCAGACACATTGTTTTTACTGAAGCTCTTTGACTATTCTAGCTTTCTGTAGCTGTTTCCATTCCCACCCCTCCTCCCCCCCCACCACACCATCTTTTATATGCCTTAGGAGTTGTTCTGTTTCATTGAAGAGACATTAAAACTTCAGGATTTAGGTACCATTGATCAGCAAATGTCTCTAAGGTATCTATAACTTCAGTGCTAGATAATTACTCTGGCTTTTGTTCCTGTCATTTTGGGATACTGAAGATTCTCCTTAATTTCTTGAGAGCTCAGCTCTGCCTATTAGTAGTAACTTATCTATCATCCTTTAGTATTTTGCAGTGGGAAAAATTTTTGAATACAGAGTCTGCAAGATTTACCAAAAGAAGATAGAAAATTTTCTACTTTATTAAGTTGCATTTGGATTAAATAAGAAAATGCAACTAAGGAACTTATCAGAGTTCCTTATATCTTTTGTGTTCAATCAATGTTAGTAAAATGAAATTTTAAATTAACTTTCCAAAATATTTTCTATCTTGGGCTTTCCTCATCTTTTCCATTTATGTGAAATATACCTGTCCTCCAAAAAGAAAAGAAGTGTAAATTCTTATGCATAAATAATAACTAGAATTTTTATGTTTTATATTTTAACAGATAAACATACATAAATTAGTTAATGTAAAATAAGTATAGGGAAATTATACTAAATCACAGTGTTTGAGTTTATAGTCAATTACTTAAAAATTCTATGGAAAAGAACTTCTTTAACCTAAACTAAAATTAGTCAAAAATTGCTGTTAATGTTTTATCAAACGTAACTTCTTACTTGAAATTATCCAAGAAATAACATGTTGAAAAGTTGTTTAGAGCTCGTTGTTAGCAGTGTTTATTTTTATTTATTTATTTATTTTTGTGGTACGCGGGCCTCTCACTGTTGTGGCCTCTCGCGTTGTGGAGCACAGGCTCCGGACGTACAGGCTCAGCGGCCATGGCTCACGGGCCTAGTTGCTCTGCGGCATGTGGGATCTTCCCGGACCGGGGCACGAACCCGTGTCCCCTGCATTGGCAGGTGGGCTCTCAACCACTGCACCACCAGGGAAGCCCAGCAGTGTTTATTTTTAAAGTGAATGATATCTATCTTCTAAAATTATTATATTCTTAGTTTCCAATTTCACCTTGAAAACTAAAAATAAATAGCACTTTTTAAGCATGAGCCAACCAGCACGTCTTTCAATAATTTTAATTGTGAATGAGAAGGTGTTTATCCCAGACCCATCACTTAATGGGAAACAAAACAAAAACAAACAAAACAATGATTCTCTAAAGACATAAATGTTCAAAAGATCTACTTCTGTTAGAGAGACGTAGATGAGAAGATGAGTGTGCCGTAGTAACTGACTGTTACTAAATGTAGTGTTGATATAATTTTAATGTCAAACACAATAATATCAATCTTTTTCTGTAAGAAACCTAAAATTGAAATTTGCCTCCTGACTAAGTATCTCTTTGTTTTGGTTTATTTTTTGGATTTTGCAGCTTTTCCAAATTGGGAAACACAGCTGGGCTTATTAATATACAGAGGCATTTTAATTGAAGAACTGCATCATGTGCAGTTCTGGATCTCTTCCTCTGGACTTCATAGCCAACTGCTCCATCTTCAGTAGAAAGAAATGGAATCAAATGCAAGTATTTGGGATTAAATATTTTGGCTTCTAGCTCATGACTTGCATAATATAATAACAGTGGTAGCCAACTTGATTATTTACTATACGTCTAACTCTATACTAGCCCTTTCCATGCAATGTTTTATTTAATCTTCACAACAGCCTAAGCCTGTTCAATTTTTCAAATAAACAAATGGAGGCCTAGAAAGGCCTTTTGCTTGTTTGTTTCTAAAACACTTGAATACAATGAGAAAATAGAATTTTCTACCCTGGAGAAATACTTCCTACTTGCAGCTACCTGACCTTAGCAACAGTTGTTGCTCATTTATTCAAATTCACCAACTGATGAGAAGGTACTGCTCAGCAGTAGGTTAGCAGAGAAAAAGAACAACATAAGTATCCTAGGTAGAAAGCCCAACCCTGCCCTGAAAATATGCCTTGAGGGCTGCCTGGATCATTCTTAGTCATTCATCATGTTTTTAAAAAGCAGCCTCTGGTTTCCCTTGGAGGATCCTGGCTACTATCTGGATTAACTGCCTGATTACTTCCTCAACATCCCCTTTCTGATTCTGTCGATTTATATAGCAGATTTCAAAATGGTAAGGGACTGCAGAACTCACCAAACCCAAACTTAAACCAATTTGCAGAAAAGGAAACTGAGGGTCTTCATAGTTAAGTTATTTGCCATAGATCACATAATGGATGCCTCATATTAGCCTGACTGCATCAGTTAAAAGACCCCTAACATTATTATCCAGGTTTCAAACTTAACTGCTACTGGCTCCTGTTGAAGATTTCCAAAACTTGGAACAGACCAAAGAAATTGAAGTTTGTGTTCAATTACCTCTATCTTCCTTCCTTCCTTCATCTCTTCATTCATTCACACAACAAGCACATATTGTATGTCTGCTATGAGCCAGGCAGTACACCACCCACTGAGACTATAAAACTAGAAAGATAGAGTCTTTGTCTTTGCCTTAACTCATGTTAAGCATGAGTGAAACATGTTCCCTGGCCACACTAAGTGAAGCCTCATCCAGGAATAGAAAATATCCAGGCCTAGTCACACTTTTCCAAACAACCCGCTATGTTTACTGAGTACTTACTTTTTTTTTTCTAGGCTTTTTGTATGTAATGATTAATAGGACCTACAAGTATTCCTGAACTCAGTCACTTTATAGTGAAACTAGTAGAAACAAACTATAAACAGGTGAAGAAACAAAAAACTAAATGAGATAATTGCAGGAGCTGACAATGTTATGAGTAAGATAAAATTGAGTACGGCTGGTGGAATGGCTGAAGTGGTCTATGCTTGTGGGGTTGGGGAGGTGAGCTGCTCCGAAGAATTGACATTTAAGTTGAGACTCAAATAATACAAAGGGGACAGCCAGTCAAAGATCTCATTGGTGGCGTATTGCAATAATGTATTGATCATCTCAGCCTTTGAGCCAGCAGGGCAGAGCCTGGGGCAGCAAAGGCCCTGACCAGTCATCTCTAGTGGTCAATAGTCTCCTCTCTTTACTCCAGTGTGTTGTAAAAATGTTACCATTTTCTGTATGTTGCATGATATGAGGAGCATTGGGAAGCACTATTCTCTTTGAAGAGAAAATCCAAGTAGAAGAAAAGCAAAGGAGATTGAGCATGGTGTGCTGGGTAATTAAAAGAATAGAGTGCACAAAAGGGAAAATGAGGGAGGAATGAGGTCAGAGAGTAGGCAGGAGCCTTGGTATGGATGTAAGGATGAAAAGTGGATGGATATAAGTTATATTTGTCTATTTCCAAAAGGAATTAGTTACATTACTATGTTAAAGTACATATTAAATAGGATAATCAAAATACATATTAAAAAGAAATGTTGAAAATAATACAAAGAGTGGAGAGAGAAAATTTTATCTAGAGCCTAGTGTGAGCACTGGAATGAACTAAAATTCAAATTACCTAAAATTAACACTGAGTATTAACACTAGTAGCTGAAGTCTAAAGTAAAACATCTTGGACCATGTAATTTTCTGTCTCGTTACAGGAAACATGAACCTGCATTAGGAGAGAATAGACTTTTTCTTGATACCCAAAAGGAAGAAATGTATTGCAAGGTTCATTACCAAGTAGTTTAGCAAATTATGTATTCCCTGCCATTTTGCATAAGTTTAGGAATATTTCTAAATGTCATTTAATGAAAACTAAAACCTAAAGTTTCATCTTAGTGAAGGCATTTCATCAGAACCTGAGTAGTTGATAGATATAGATATCTCCACATACATTGTTTTCTGCTGATGAAACCTGATTAAATTTGAGTCTGCTTGCCTTCTAGACCTCTCCATACTCCCATGCCTCCACATCATTGCTTACAGTTCCCTCAACCTGGCATATTCATTCCCATCTTTTGTATCAAAAGAATTCATACCTCCAGTGAAAACAACACTCAATCCCAAGCCCTTAGTAACTACATAGTAGTTCTCTAGCTTGAAGTTCACCTAGGTAGCTTTTAAAATAGACAAGAACCACCCCAAACCAACTGAATCAGAATTTCTAAAGAGAAGGGCCCAAGTGTTGACACTTTTTAAGCTCTCCAGGTGATTCTTGTGAGTTAACAGGGTTAGGAATTGCTGAGCTAGGTTAGCCCTCCCTCCTACTTAAAGTGGGCTCTAAATAGAATGTGGAGTTTCACCCTTGCTACTTGGGTCAGATGGGTTTCTCTTGCGAGACAGGAAAAAATGACCAGCTACAACAGAGTGTGCCACAAACACCGAAGTCTCTGTGGTCACCTACCATGGAAGGTAAGTGAGCAATTACCTCCTTAACCTTGTATTTAATGAGAAAAGCTGCATAGAAAATCTGCTTTGGTTCTGGCTTCGCTCAAACGCTGTACAGGGGCTTCCCTGGTGGCGCAGTGGTTGAGAGTCTGCCTGCCGATTCAGGGGACGCGGGTTCGTGCCCCGGTCCAGGAAGATCCCACATGCCACGGAGCGGCTGGGCCCGTGAGCCATGGCCGCTGAGCCTGTGTGTCCGGAGCCTGTGCTCCGCGACGGGAGAGGCCACAACAGTGAGAGGCCCGCGTACCGCCAAAAAAAAAAAAAAAAAAAAGCTGTACAGGAATAGATATTTCAGTGAGTCCTTTTCACCTTCTCATTGAGAGAAGAGGAAAAAGTATTATAGAAAGATTTTAGAAGGGAACAAATTAAAGTGACTCTCGAACCTGAGTGTATATAAAAATCACTTGAAGAGCTTGTTAAAAATGCAGACACCCCCTCCACCCAAGCCCCTAAACACTGCTGATTCTGATGGAGTAGTTCTGGGGTTGGTCCTAGGGATCTGTATGTTTAACAAACCCCCTAAATTATTCTGAGGCCACCAGTCCACAGGCCAATGGGAAATAGGACTTTACAAAAAGCTACCCCATTTTACTGATGTATAAATATTCCTTCCTGACTCTCACAAAAACGCCTTTTGACCAGTATTGAAGGGAAAGAGAATTAAGAAAATCTAAGTTTGCAGGCAAATTTTAAAGACCACAGCAGTCATGCCAACTGAACTAAGAGGACAAGAGAGAGAAAAGAAGCTCAGGCAGCAAATGGAGACAGCTGGGGAATGAGGGCGCCGGCGTTAGAAAAGTACTCAGGTGGGGAGACCAGATCTGTGTTGGAGAAAGGAAACGTGCTGTCAACTGGAGCAGATTCTCTGTGGTGAGCAGGCTGGAGGATAATGTCCCAGCTGCTCTTCTGGAAGTCAGATGTAATAATCCTGCACTTCTTAAATGCAAACTCTTCTAATCAAGCTGTGAAAAATATACTAACTTTGGTCTGCTATTGTTGGCCGAAGGCTAATTTGGTCATATCCTGGTGCTTCAATTCTCACATCCCTATCAGAAAGAAACTGCTTCAAGTTTAGGAAATGTGAGCCTCAGGAAGTTCACTTAGAAACACACACCAGCCTCTATGTGAGGCAGAGAAAACAGGGGGAGCAACCAGCAGCTCCGCTCCTCTAGCAAAGCCACAAGATAGATCATAGGTTTCCAGCACCCGTTCTCTCCTTTGGAGTCAGCAAAAAGTAACAATACAAAGTGTAATAAACCATAGCATGCCAAATACATAAGTATTTATTTCTTCATTCATTGCCTCATTTGTTTATCCATCATTTATTCTTTCATTCCAAAAATATTTTTAAACATTACATATGTTCCCTTATAAGCAGAATCTGAGACAAAGAATTAGGTGCAAGTAATGTCTTTGGGAGGTGATACCAAGGAACAGAAATGAGAAAATGGAAAGAGAGGGAAAGGAAAAGGAAAGCCAGTGAATGCAGTGGCATATTACAGAGGACATCACTGTGGGCAATGGAAACTCAGTTCTGCTGGGACTGTTTTCTGGAATTGTCCTCTAAAGGATGGTAGGATGAAACGGTTATCTGAGGGTTCCAGTCTCCCATGCTGCAACGTTAGTCTATGGTGTTAAATTCCACTCTTCTAAGCTCCACATTGCTGAAGGTTAAGGAAGCCCCACCCTTTACCCCTTCCAATGTCCCAAGGTCATGGAGGAATCGGGGCAAAGAGCAAGGTGAGAGGCTGTCAGCCTAAGTGAGTTGAAGCTTTGCACAGACTTCTTCTCACTGCCCTCTGGAAGCTAAACTCACAGGAGCAGCCAAGAGGAAGTTAGTTGGGACTTGGTATGTGTCTATTGCAATATGTCAGGCTCTGCTATGCTGCAAAGATGAAAAAATCTTGTTCTCTGCCTTCTATGTGTTCTTGGCCTTGTAAGGGAGAGAAACATAAAAATCATTCAATATGAAAATTCTGTAGTAATGATAGTCAAAAAGCTTTACCAGAAAAAGAGGAAGAAATTAGTTGGTAGGGGAGAGATTTGAAGAAAGGAAGGAAGCCATAGAGAAAGGAAAAATGGAGGGCTTCACATAAATGTATGCTGAACTTTGAAGGATGAATCATCTATGTGAGCAAGGGAAAGATAAAAGAAATGTGTGTTCATTGATAAGAACAAGGTACATTCTGGAAATGGTGTTGAGTACAGTGTGATGAACATGGTGCTTTTGTGAAAGAAGCTAGGGGATGAAGCTAAAGATCTTTTATCCTGAAGGCAGTGGGAGGGCTATTGAAGTTTAAGCAGGTGAGTGACTCGGGAGTTGTCTCCATTCCTGGTGAGCATGCAGAAATGATCACATAACTGTAATTCCCAGAGATCTGTTTTCTCATCAAACATTTATGCAGCACACATTAAGTACCGGGGACCACACCAGGTGTTGAGCACACATAGGTGAGTAAGATGTTGTTCTTGCCGTCGAGTGGTTCAGTGCTTAGTGGTGGGAGTGAGAAGACCTTTGCAACACAGTGCAACCAATGCCATTGTACATCTCAGAGCAGGGAGCTTTGCGAGCACAGGAGAAGGCGCCCTCCATCCAGGCTTTTGGCATCCCTGAAGACATCCTGGGCAATTAGTGGTGTTCATTTTTCAAAAGTTAGAGGGCTGCAAGCATTCCGAGGGAGCCTGACTAAGGAGGCAGTGTCTCTGGGGAAAAAAGCAACATGAAACAAATGATGGTAATATGTGGGGGATAGTATGGGCATAGGATGTTTGTGGTCAAGAATACTTTCCTCTTTCCCCTGCTTGCCAGATTCTGCCTCATCTTCGCCCCTGGCTGGCTTACTCAGCCTTTAGTTTTCAGTTGGAGCATCACTTCTTCCTGGAAGCCTTCCTTGACTCCTCAGGTCTAAGAGATACAAACTAAATGTCCAAACAACTTCACAAATTATTTATCTTTTCTTAGTTGTCTAAAACAGAAATATGCATGTAAGCAAACAAAACTCTTCAACTTTCTAATTGTGGTAAAGACAGTAAGATGGCTGTTCTCTATGTGCTGAATAAGATTCTGGTCTTGCCACAGTGAATTAGTTGCTGAAATAGGGAGGCACACCAAAGTAATATAATTTCTATTTGGAATCCACAAGATTCTCTCTCCCTCCCTCTCTCTCTCTCTCTCTCTCTCTCTCTCTCTCTCTCTCTCTCTGTCTGTCTGTCTCTCTCTCTGTCAGAAGTCCAAAGTAGTTTTCAAATCAAAGGCATGATTTTGATTGTCCACACATCTTCATTTTAGGCTCTGCCCCTCAGATCAATCTACTACTCCCTGACGGGGTTGGTGCCCAAGGCAGCAAAATACACTCAGTCCTACCTAGAACAAGGTCTGAGACTCCATGCCCAGGCCCTCTAACACAGCCACTGTCCCCGTGAGCTTCTCTTACTCTGCTCCATTTCCAGAGAAGCTGGCTTCCTAGAGATCAGACTCAGTTTGAATGATTTGAAACATCTGGCCTAGCCACCGCCTCTGCACAAATAAATAGCCCAAACAATCAGGAACTACAGTCCTGTTTGTTTCTATTAACAATAATAATAACTAACACAGAGTAAATACCACACACCAAGCACTAAGCATTTTACACGAATTAATTATTTTTCTACTTTCAACATCTTTATGAGGTAGGTAATATTTTTATACCCATTTTAAAGAGGAGACAACTGAAGCATTAAGTAACTGACCAAGGTCACAAATCTAATAAGCAGTGGAACAATACTTGAGACCCAAGAAGCGTGTCTAGAGGCTATACTCTTAATCTCTCTGCCCTGCTGGCTCTCAGGTTTCCATCTAAGCTCAATCCCTCTTGTCAGCTTATCTCTGACACTCTAGAAGTTACATCTACCTCATTGCAACTTCCAGATTCAAAATCACCCTTTCATCTTCTTTCTCTTCCCAGAGCTAAATCTACTTCCTTTGAGACATTTTCTCAGGAATATATTTCCATCCATCTGGAAATGTTACTGATTAATGTATTTCTAAGAACCAAGTCATAATTATACTTTTAGCTGTCCATATGGCTATTCTCTACATCAATTCACCTCTTCACTACCCATTGACCCAAGCCACTTGACAGTTTTCAGTTGTGATCTGTATTTTAGCAATAATGCTTTCCTCCCAAGGCAGCAGCATTTCATACTTCACTGGAATCTTAAACACAGCATAATCACTGAGCTATGGTTTTTAACTGAACTGAACATCCCAGACATCAGGCATCATTTTATTTCTCTTTCACCATCATTTAGTTGTTAGCTAACTTATCATAGCCAGGGACAGTGTCAAATAGCTCTCAAATGTTCTGCTTTACCTTTAAAGATAACCACTGTATCTCCTTGCACCCTTAGCCTCAAACTGATACTTTCATTTTGTACTTACATTAAAGAGTTATCAAGGATTTTTCAACATTTGGGAAAGTTTCAGTGCTAACTGGAACTCATCATTTTGAAGGAAAATCAGTCAATAGCTATGACAAAAGTACATGATATTTCAAACCTCTGAATAAGGAGGGCTAACAGAAAATTCTTTTCCTCTCAGTAATAACAAAAATCACTAACATTTATTGCTGCTTATTACGTACCAGGCACTGCCAAGTGCTTTCCACACACTATTTTATCTTAGAGATGAGGAGACGGAGGCTGAAAGAAGTTAGAGGAAACAGAGGCTGAGAGAAGTTAAGTACCTTGTTCAACCAACATCACAGCTGGTAGTTATTCCAGAGTTTCTGTCTTAAACAAGCTCAGGGGAATCTACTAGTCTCCTTCCTCCATCACTTGGGCCAGTAACTCTTCTACTTCAGTATGTATTGAGTATGAGAAAATATCTTGAAAAAGAAAAGATAACCATTTTCACAAGCTTTTTAAGTGTGATCTTATCTCTGGAATTTCACAATTGTACTTCATAGATATTCTTGTTCCTTGTCAGCTGATGGACTTACATCAGTTTTTCAAATGTTACCAGCAGTGGTATTGAGGTCTACCACCCTTTAGCTCTAGGCTACAAGTGATAGACAACTAGAGCTAAAACTAGGTTAAAAGTTAAGGATACTTACCTGTTATGTTCTCCTAACAAGAGGATGGAGGTAGGGTGGCCTTTAGATCCAGGACCTTAAGGGACTTTTCTACTTTTGGTCTGCTTTTGGTTCCTTTTTTTATTAGCAATTCCTCAGAATAGCTTCCTGTAGAACCTGGGGCAAATACTTCCTTTTTCATACCCAACAGCAAAATAAAATAAAATGAAATAAAAACAAAGCAAAACAAAATACTTCCTCAAATACGGGCTAAAGTCTTTTCCTTTAGCCCAGTGGGCCAGCCTCAGTCATATACCCACCCTTGGGAAGAAAAACAGCATAAGATCTCAATCAATCCACAAAAAAGAAAGAAATCTCATGATAAAATCCAACACTTGTTATAAAACAATATATTCAGAATGCAATCAGAAAGCACTTCCTTTGCCTGATAAAAATTAATCTAGCCATAATTTATAGCAGTAACCAGTAACCGTTCCTACTGGTGAAACTTCAGGAACATTCTCAATAAAGTCAATATTATACTAATGGCCCTAAGCAGTACAGAAAGATAAGAAAAAGAAATAGAAGGCATAGTAATTGAAAAGTTAAAGGCAAAAGCAATATTTTCAAATAAATATCATCTACAGAGAAAGTAAAAAGCATCTATAAACCATTAGTACTAATGAGACAGTTCCAAAGAGTTATGGATTTTCATTGATGCATAAAATATAAGGGTATTCATATATACCAGCAATAACTAAGAAATGTAATAGAATATATTCACAGTAACAATAAATATAATGTGTTCATGAATAACTTTAACAGATGATATGAAAAAACAAATTCAGAGTTATATTATGGAAGAACATGAAAAATGACCTAAATGAGTGAAGATACAGATATTTACATGATGTTAGATGGAAAGTCATAATATTAAAGATTCCAATATTATCAAAATTCTGGTCAGAATGGCCATCATTAAAAAGGCTACAAATAACAAATGCTGGAGAGGGTGTGGAGAAAAGGGAACCCTCCTACACTGTTGGTAGGAATATAAATTGGTGCAGCCAGTATGGAAAACAGTATGGAGGTTCCTTAAAAAACTAAAACTAGAGTTGCCATATGATCCAGCAATCCCACTCCTGGGCATACATCCAGAGGAACTCTAATTTGAAAAGATACATGCACCCCAGTGTTCATAGCAGCACTATTTAAAATAGCCAAGACATGGAAACAACCTAAATGTCCACTGACAGATGAATGGATAAAGGAGATGTGGAATATATACATGAATACTACTCAGTCATAAAAAAAAAATGAAATAATGCCATTTGCAACAACATGGATGGAGCTAGAGATTATCATACTAAGTGAAGTAAGTCATAAAGAGAAAGACAAATACCATATGATATCACTTACATGTGGAATCTAAAATATGACACAAATGAACTTATTTATTCAGACTCAGACAGAAAACAAAACTTACAGTTACCAAAAGGGAAAGGGGGTGGAGGAGGGATGAATTAGGAGTTTGAGATTAACAGATACAAACTATTAATGCTGTATACAAAATGAATAAATAACAAAGTCCTTCTGTATAGCACAAGGAGCTATATTCAACATCCTGTAATAAACCATAATGGCAAAGAATATGAAAAAATATATATGTAGAACTGAATCACTTTTCTGAATCATCAGAAATTAATAAAACATTGTAAATCAACTATACTTCAACTAAAAAACTTATCCAAGTTAAGTTATAAACTCAGTGCAATACAATTTAAAAATCTCAGCAAACCTAGACAAACAAAAGTGATGTTGAAATTTGCATAAAATACATGCCAAAAGTTAAATCTTTTTAACTTTATGGAAAGAATATATTTGGTATATTTTTAGGTATATAAAATAAAAAATGTTTAATACCCTAAATGTGAAAGAAATCCTGTAAGTCAATAAGAAAACAAACACCTTAACACCCTGGAAAATAGGCAAAGAATATAAACAGTCAATGCACAGATTAGGAAACCTAAATGATTGACATATGAAAAGATGCTCAACTTCTTAAATGATCAAGGAAATGCAAAATTAAAACAGTAGTGAGATACCATGCCATATCCATCAGATTGGATATAAACTGTAAAGTTTGACAATGACAAATATTGGCAAGTTTCTAAGGAAACAGGGACTCATAAATCACAGATAGTGAGTATACATTTGCATAGCTGCTTTGAAGACCAACAATATTTAGCAAACATGCCAAGTCTACTTTTAGGTATACATTGCAGATAGGTATACATGTACTCCCAGAGGCATGTACAATATTGCTAATTACAACATTAATTATAATAGCAAAAAATAAAATGGGGTACACTACAACACTTTATGGCAGTTAGAATGAAATAACCAGATATAAATATAGCCACCAAACAGATCTCTAACAAATATTTAATGAAAAAAATATAACTAACACAACATAATTATGAACTATTGAATACCCACATATCAAAAATATATATTATTATAATTTTTTTTGAATTTTTGAATTTTATTTTTTTATACAGCAGGCTCTTATTAGTCATCCATTTTATACATGCCAATCCCAATCTCCCAATTCATCACACCACCAACCTCACCCTACCACTTCCCCCCATGGTGTCCATACATTTGTTCTGTACATCCGTGTAGCTATTTCTGCCTTGCAAACTGGTTCATCTGTAACATCTTTCTAGGTTCCACATATATGTGTTAATATATGATATTTGCTGTTCTCACTTCACCCTGTATGACAGTCTCTAGAGCGATCCACGTCTGTACAAATGACCCAATTTCGTTCCTTTTTATGGCTGAGTAATATTCCACTGTATATATATACCACTTCTTCTTTATCCATTCACCTGTCAGTGGGCATTTAGGTTGCTTCCATGACCTGGCTATTATAAATAGTGCTGCAATGAACATTGGGGTGCATGTGCCTTTTTGAATTATGGTTTTCTCAGGGTATATGTCCAGTAGTGGGATTGCTGGGTCATATGGTAATTCTATTTGTAGTTTTTTAAGGGACCTTCATACTGTTCTCCATAGTGGCTGTATCAATTTACATTCCTACCAGCAGTGCAAAAGGGTTCCCTTTTCTCCACACCCTCTCCAGCATTTGTTGTTTGTACATTTTCTGATGATGCCCATTCTAACGGGTGTGAGGCGATACCTCATTGTAGTTTTGATTTCTATTTCTCTAATAATTAGTGATTTTGAGGAGCTTTTCATGTACTTCTTGGCCATCTGTATGTCTTCTTTGGAGAAATGTCTATTTAGGTCTTACGCATATTTTTTGATTGGGTTGTTTTTTTAATATTGAGCTGCATGAGCTGTTTATATATTTTGGAGATTAATCCTTTGTTCGTTGATTTATTTGCAAATATTTTCTCCCATTCTGAGGGTCGTCTTTTTGTCTTGTTTGTAGTTTCCTTTGCTTTGCAAAAGTTTTTAAGTTTCATTAGGTCCCATTTGTTTATCTTTGTTTTTATTTCCATTACACAAGGAGGTGGATCAAAAACGATCTTGCTGTGATTTGTGTCAAAGAGTGTTCTTCCTATGTTTTCCTCTAAGAGTTTTATAGTGTCCAGTCTTACATTTAGGTTTCTAATCCATTTTGAGTTTATTTTTGTGTATGGTGTTAGGGAGTGTTCTAATTTCATTCTTTTACATGTAGCTGTCCAGTTTTCCCAGCACCACTTATTGAAGAGACTGTCTTTTCTCCATTGTATGTCCTTGCCTCCTTCATCATAGATTAGTTGATCATAGGTGTGTGGGTTTATCTCTGGGCTTTCTATCCTGTTCCATTTATCTATATTTCTGTTTTTGTGCCAGTACCATATTGTCTAGATGACTGTAGCTTTGTAGTATAGTCTGAAGTCAGGGAGTCTGACTCCTCCAACTCCGTTTTTTTCCCCTCAAGACTACTTCAGCTATTTGGGGTCTTTTGTGTCTCCATACAAATTTTAAGATTTTTTGTTCTAGTTCTGTACAAAATGCCATTGGTAATTTGATAGGGAGTGCATTGAATCTGTAGATTGCTTTGGGTAGTATATTTATTTTCACAATATTTATTCTTCCAATCCAAGAACATGGTATATCTCTCCATCTGTTTGTATCATCGTTAACTTCTTTCATCAGTGTCTTATAGTTTTCCGCATACAGGTCTTTTGTCTCCTTAGGTACGTTTATTCCTAGGAATTTTATTCTTTTTGTTTCAATGGTAAATGGGAGTATTTCCTTAATATCTCTTTCAGATTTTTCATCATTAGAGTATAGGAATGCAAGAGATTTCTGTGCATTAATTTTGTATCCTGCAACTTTACCAAATTCATTGATTAGCTCTAGTACTTGTGGCATCTTTAGGATTCTCTATGTATAGTATCATGTCATCTGCAAAGAGTGACTGTTTTACTTCTTTTCCAATTTGTAATCCTTTTATTTCTTTTTATTCTCTGATTGCCATGGCTAGGACTTTCAAAACTATGTTGAATAATAGTGGTGAGAGTGGACATCCTTGTCGTTTTCCTGATCTTAGAGGAAATACTTTCGGTTTTTCACCATTGAGAATGATGTTTGCTTTGGGTCTGTTGTATATGGCCTTTATTATGTTGAGGTAGGTTCCCTCTATGCCCACTTTCTGGAGAGTTTTTCTCATAAACTGGTGTTGAATTTTGTCAAAAGCTTTTTCTGCATCTATTGAGATGATCATATGGTTTTTATTCTTCAGTTTGTTAATATGGTGTATCACATTGATTGATTTGCATATATTGAAGAATCCTTGCATCACTGGAATAAATCCCACTTGATCATGGTGTATAATCCTTTTACTGTGTTGTTGGATTCTGTTTGCTAGTATTTTGTTGAGGCTTTTTGCATCTATATTCATCAGTGATATTGGTCTGTAATTTTCTCTTTTTGTAGTATCTTTGTCTTGTTTTGGTATCAACGGGATGGTGGGCTCATAGAATGAGTTTGGGAGTGTTCCTTCCTCTGCAATGTTTTGGAAGAGTTTGAGAAGGATGGGTGTTAGCTCTTCTCTAAATGTTTGATAGAATTCACCTGTGAAGCCATCTGGTCCTGGACTTTTGTTTGTTGGAAGATTTTTAATCACAGTTTCAATTTTATTACTTGTGATTGGTCTGTTCATATTTTCTATTTCTTCCTGGTTCAGTCTTGGAACGTTTTACCTTTCTAAGAATTTGTCCATTTCTTCCAGGTTGTCCATTTTATTGGCATAGATTTGCTTGTAGTACTCTCTTAGGATGCTTTGTATTTCTGTGGTGTCTGTTGTAACTTCTGTTTTACTTCTAATTTTATTGATTTGAGTCCTCTCACTCTTCTTGATGAGTCTGGCTAATGGTTTATCAATTTTATCTTCTCAAAGAACCAGCTTTTAGTTTTATTGATCTTTGCTATTGTTTTCCTTGTTTCAATTTCATTTATTTCTGCTCTGATCTTTATGATTTCTTTCCTTTGACTAACTTTGGGTTTTGTTTTTTCTTCTCTCTCTAGTTCCTTGAGGTTAAAGTTAGATTGTTTATTTGAGCTTTTTCTTGTTTCTTGAGGTAGGCTTGTGTAGCTATAAACTTCCCTCTTAGAACTGCTTTTGCTGCACCCCATAGGTTTTGGATCATCATGTTTTCATTGTAATTTGTCTCTAGGTATTTTTTTAGTTCATCTTTGATTTCTTCAGTGATCTCTTGGTTATTTAGTAACGTATTGTTTGGCCTCCATGTGATTGTATTTTTTACATTATTTTCCCTGTAATTGATTTCTAATCTCATAGCGTTGTGGTCAGAAAAGTTGCTTGATATGATTTCAATTTTCTTAAATTTACTGAGGCTTGATTTGTGACCCAAGATGTGATCTATCCTGGAGAATGTTCTGTGTGCACTTGAGAAGAAAGTGTAATCTGCTGGTTTTGGATGGAATGTCCTATAAATATCAATTAAGTCTATCTGGTCTATTCTGTCATTTAAAGCTTGTGCTTCCTTATTAATTTTCTGTTTGGATTATCTGTCCATTGGTGTAAGTGACATGTTAAAGTCCCCCAGTATTATTGTGTTACTGTCGATTTCCTCTTTTATAGCTGTTAGCAGTTGCCTTATGTATTGAGGTCCTCCTATGTTGGGTCATATATATTTATAAGTGTTATATCTTCTTCTTGCATTGATCCCTTGTTCATTACGTAGTGTCCTTCCTTGTCTCTTGTAACATTCTTTATTTTAAAGTCTATTTTATTTGATATGAGTATTGTTACTCCAGCTTTCTTTGATTTCCATTTATATGGAATATATTTTTCCATCTCCTCACTTTCAGTCTGTATGTGTCCCTAGGTCTGATGTGGGTCTCTTGTAGACAGCATATATATGGGTCTTTTTTTTGTATGCATTCAGCCAGTCTATGTCTTTTGGTGGGAGCATTTAATCTATTTACATTGAAGGTAATTATCAATATGTATGTTCCTATTACCATTTTCTTAATTGTTTGGGGTTTGTTATTATAGATCTTTTTCTTCTCTTGTGTTTCCTGCCTAGAGAAGTGCCTTTAGCACTTGTTGTAAAGCTGGATTGGTGGTGCTGAATTCTCTTAGGTTTTGCTTGTCTGTAAAGGTTTTAATTTCTCCTTCACATCTGAATGGGATCCTTGCCAGGTAGCATAATGTTAGTTTTAGTTTCTTCCCTTTCATCACTTTAAATATATCATGGCACTCCCATCTGGGTTGCAGAGTTTCTGCTGAGAAATCAGCTGTTAACCTTATGGGAGTTCCCTTGTATGTTATTTGTCATTTTCCCCTTGCTGCTTTCAATAATTTTTCTTTGTCTTTAATTTTTGTCAATTTGATTACTGTGTGTCTCGGTGTGTTTCTCCTTGGGTTAATCCTGTCTGGGACTCTCTGTGCTTCCTGGACTTGGGTGGCTATTTCATTTCCTATGTTAGGAAAGTTTTTGACTGTCATCTCTTCAAATATTTTCTCAGGTCCTTTCTCTCTCTCTTCTCCTTCTGGGACCTCTATAATGTGAATGTTGTTGCATTTAATGTTGTCCCAGAGGTCTCTTAGGCTGTCTTCATTTCTTTTCATTCTTTTTTCTTTATTCTGTTCTGCAGCAGTGAATTCCAGCATTCTGTCTTCTAGATCACTTATCCGTTCTTCTGCCTCAGTTTTTCTGCTATTGATTCCTTCTAGTGTATTTTTCATTTCAGTTATTGTATTGTTCATCTCTGTTGTTTGTTCTTTAATTCTTCTAGGTCTTTGTTAAACATTTCTTGCATCTTCTTGATCTTTGCCTCCATTCTTTTTCCGAGGTTAGATCATCTTCATTATAATTATTCTGAATTCTTTTTCTGGAAGGTTGCCTATTTCCGCTTCATGTAGTTGTTTTTCTCGGGTTTTATCTTGCTCCTTCACCTGGTGCATAGCCCTCTGCCTTTTCATCTTATCTGTCTTTCTGTGACTGTGGTTGTTGTTCCACAGGCTGCAGGATTGTAGTTCTTCTTGCCTCTGCTGTCTGCCCTCGGGTGGATGAGGCTATCAAAAATATATATTATTCATGGATAAACATATGTAGTAAACATGAACTTGAAGAATACATACCAAATTCAGGATAATATTTGTGGGAGAAGTGTGGGAAATGGGATTACAAAGAAATAAATGAAATCAAATTTTTAATATTGTTTCATTTATTAGGAACACCTCTGAAGCAAAAATAAAAGTTTAATATTAATTGATTTGGGTGATAAAATCATGAAAATCTAACTGTTAAGTTAGCTTCTGTACTTTTCTGTATCTTTAAATCTTTACAAAAATATTTTAAAAGTACTAAATATTTTAAATGCAATGATAATTATAGGCTCAAGAAAAATAAAACAAAAGGCCATAAAATGAGATGTCTACATTTTTTACATTCTCCCCCCCAACAATTAAATGCGTGAATTAATTCTTTTTAAATAGTTTGAACTTAATCTCACATTGGATCTAGAAGCTTATAAACATATTTGTATCTATCATATATTGCCTTGATTCTTTCCAAAATCAATGACAAAAAAAGCATCCTTAGCTAACAAAGTGAGCAAGCTGCCTGAGAACCATTGCTTTACAAATTATTACTTCCAAGACCTATTATCTCTGCTTTTGTTTAATTTACCATTAAGCTTGAGTTCTATGATGCAGTAGAAGTGTCCTTTTTTATTTGAAAACCGCAGGATGGCTCAGTTTTGTTTGTTTGTTTGTTTTTCTTTTTGGAAAGCTTTTATTTAGCATATCGGAATCAAAATATCTGTCTCTCAGAAAACCCTTCAAAGCATCTATGTCCAAAGAAGCCTTGCCCTCTGAAATTTTACTCCCAATTTCACTTTATCCAAGATTTTTTTCCAGGAAAGGCAAAGTCACTTAGATGAAATTTGAAGGTGCATTTTCTCTCTAGGAATAACACTACTTTAACTTGGTGGTACTTGCAGCCATTCACATCCCAATAACCAGAGCAGAGCAAGTCTTTGAAATAGGATTCCTCCAGAGACAGTAAAGTTTATGACCCAGCAAAGCCTGCAGAAAATACATTCTAATTCTTCTAGTAGATACAGATGCCTAACTTAATCTGTATCCCTCCCCTGAATATTTTTTTTTTGTAATTTTAAAATTTTGAATAATTTCAGACTTACAGAAAGTTGTAATGATAGGACAATGAACCCCTGGACATCTTACCTACAGACACAGACACATACTATTATAATTTTGCAGAGCCATTCGGCTGTAAGTTACATATACAATGCCTTTTTAACCCTAAATATGTCAATGTGCATTTCCTAAGAGTAAGAACATTCATTTACATAATCACACTAAAATATCAATATTAGGAAATTAATGATATACTATTTAATTTCTGTTTTGTCAATATTTTGCCAATTACTACAATAATGACCTATGTAAGCTATATATATATATATAGAGAGAGAGAGAGAGAGAGAGACAGAGAAAGACAGCAGGGTTCAATTCAGGATCACACATTCCATTTAGTTATCAAGTCTCCTTAATCTACTTTAATCTGGACAATTCCTGTCTGTCTTTGCTTTCCATTCCCCTGACATATTTTGAAAATTTTGAAAAATAAAGAGCAATTATTTCATAAAAATCTTTCTCAATTTGAGTTTGTTTGATGTTTCCTTGTGATTACAATGAGGTCATGCAGTTTTGGCAGGTTATCAGTATTTTAACTGCTGCTTTTTCATTGTTTCCTTTCTCCTGCTTTGCTCATCCCTTTATTTTCAGCATTTCTGAATCACTTTGGTTTAGATGTGCCTCTTTTATAAAGTATATAGTTGGACCTTGCTTTGTGAGTGAAATTGTAAATAATTTTTCTTTTAATAATTGAATTTAGCCATTCATATTTATTGATATGGCTGATATATTTGATCTCAATTCTGTCCTTTCAACTTCATGTTATAAATTCTATGTATATAGTATTTTCTGTGTATTTTCTCAGCATTTTCTCATAACCTCTTGAGTTCTTACATATTTAAAAATGTCTTGATATTTGAAGGACATCTTGGCAGGATATAAAATCCTTAGATCATAATTCTTGAGTTTTCTGAAAATGCTCCTTCATTATTGCTTTTCTCTAAGTCTCTTGCCCTTATAACTCATTAGATCTTTTGACTGAAAACACTGGGAAGTATTTGGACTTAAATCCAAGAGTCTTAGTAGGATAGGCCTTAGATTTGATCATGCTATGTCAATTTTCTTAGGTACTCAGCAAGCCCTTTCAATGCATAGATTTCAAAGTTTTCTTTTGTTTCTGGAAAATTGCCTTAGATTATTGTTCTAAATATTCTGTTCCATTGTTTTTCTCCTTTAGGGACTTTAATTATTCATGTATTGGATATTCTCTGTTTTCCAGTATAATTACTTTCTTCCTGGCCCTTTTTATTTCTTTTTTTATCTCATTTTAATTGTTTTGATTATTGTCCTCTTCGTCAACATTTATTGTTTTCTTTAATTTATTCATCATTGAGCAATTTGTAATTTAATCTCTTTTTCTTATATTTCTTTCCTGAATGGAAGAAATTAGTACACATTTTATTTATTCCTTCCTTCTTTCTATTTCTGCTCTTAGAAAAGTGATTCAAGATAATTTTTTCATATTGGCAAATATTTATTTGAGAAGGTTTATTTTATAGAGTTATATGGCAGTTTTCTTGTTTGTGGTTGGCTTTTAGAGACAATTGTTATCAGGTGAAATGTTTGATTTTAATTCTCTGTTTTCTCCTTAGCATAAATGAAGACTGCTTGCATCTCTGCATTTAGTAACTAGGGATGAAAATTTGGGAGATTTACAAGATTCCTCGTTCTACATCACCCTCTCTGTCAGTGTAGCAAAGCAAATGTTTTTTCAGTGTGGGTGCAAAGTGGAGAAAAATGTCTTAAGATATTTTATATTTGTATTTATCTTACAAAATTCTAAAATTTCTCATCTTGTTTCTTTTTCCTCTTATTACACAACTTCCAAAGAGCTCTTTTCCCTTGCCCTATTCCCTCTTCCACAGAGTTTTTCTGTACTTTGCTCACTGGAAATCTTGGTTGGGGAGTTGACAAATAGCTCCACTAGAAATTAGCTGTTTGTTTGTTTCTTTACTGACTGAAAGATTCTTTACATTCTATAGTGCTTTACAATTTTCAAAAGTTTCACACACATGATTTTTAATAATCCTATAATAATCCTTTTTGGTCCTCTACCCCTATATTGCCCCTCCCCCCCCCACTGGCAACCACTAATTTCTTCTCTATATCTGTGAGTCTGCTTCTTTTCTGTTTTATTCACTAGTTTGTTGTATTTTTTTAGATTCCACATATAAGTGATATCATACAGTATTTTTCTTTCTCTGTCCAACTTATTTCACTTAGCATAATTCCCTCTAAGTCCATCCATGTTGCTGCAAATGGAAAAATTTCATTTTTTATGGCTGAGTAGTATTCCATTGTATATACCACATCTTCTTTACCATTTATCTGTTGATGGTTACTTAGGTTGCTTCCATACCTTGGTAATTGTAAATAATGCTGCTATGAACATTGGGTGAATATATCTTTTTGAATTAGTGTTTTTGCTTTTTTTGGATATATACCCAGGAGTTAAATTGCTGGGTCATAGGCTATCATCCAAAAAAACACAAATAACAAATGTTGGCAAGGATGTGAAGAGACCGGAACACTTGTACACTGTTGGTGGGAATGTAAATTGGTGCAGCCACTGTGGAAAACAGTATGGAGGTTTCTCTAAAAACTAAAAATGGAAATTGGTTTTTATTTTTCTACTTACAGGTAAATTGAATTGTGTATTTTACTCTAACTTACAGTCTTCTGAAGAATGGGATATGTGTGGGTTCACATTTTACCTTTGTTGATGCAGAGCTTTTACAGAATGTATTGGAATGTTTTAGATTTATGTAGCCACCATTTCTTGACCTATCTCTCTGAATTCTTGATTCCTTCAAATCCTCATATTGATAGCAAAAATAAGATTTTGAGATATTAACCATGCCAAATTATTTCTCAAAATATTAATTTGTATTCAGTTTTACAGGCTTCTAACATTTTATTTTTAATCTTAAGTATGTATAATCTGACATTACTAAGATACTCAGCAATCTTCAGTTGTCACTCTCTAGATATTCCTCTCTCTGCTCCCAACCACACCTCTTATGACCCTTCACTACCTAAACCTGAGATGTTTCTAAAACAAGAAGCTCTGCCTCAGGTTCTTACCAAAAGTTTGCTATGAATGTTTGGGGGACACCCTCAAAAAATTCCATAGAAATCCACAAAAGCTCAATCTGTAAAATAAGCTAGTTCTGCACACTAAAACCCATTAAGCACAGACTCATAACTTGAGGGAAATATCATGAGATTCAAACTGAATTTGGCTGATCCATTTTAGCTTATCTGCTTCATCCCCCATTCCCTCCTCTGTTCATTTCCCCTTTATAGCAGACAATTTTCATATCCCATCCATATTCCCTCAACATTCATCATTCCAATGCATGCCAACAGTTTCTTACTGCAATTATTCACAATTCTTTCACTGAGAGCTTTCTATGGCCATAGGAGCTATAGTGCAGCTCTTTCCCAGGGCAGTTCCAAAATGTCTACTCTCAATGAATGGAGAAACTCTCAGTCAATGACATATGGGTGTTGGTAGTTGGTGAATAAATATTCTAGCTTCCTTGACCCAGAACAACTCTGGAATATTCTACACAGCATCTCAGAGGTGTGCATCAGGCATTGAGCCCCACTTGCCTGAATTGATAATATACACTTTCTTGGCTCACATCTCCATTTCCCAACTAGTGCTTCCTGTGATCATCCCTCAAAGAAACTATTTTCACTCAAATCCTTGTCTCAGAATCTGCTTTTGGGGGAGACCAACCTAATACATATTTCCATGAATCCATAAAATAGTCTGTATTCTAGGCCTATTGTCTAACAGTGAAGACCAAAGAGAGTTATTTTTGCCTTCTAGGATATCAAGTTCTGTGGAAAAGATCTTAGTCTAGACTGTCTGGAGTTTTGGCTATTTAGCTCCAGGGACTTCACTTTGCTTGGAAGTTTCCAAAATTTTTGAAAGCCGTGAGAGTAGTATTTAAATGGACTTGATTAAACTGAACTGAAGTAAACATCAGGGTAGCTTCAAATGGAAGCATATTTATGATCCATTCCATTGTAATAATTGCATATATACCCAGGAAACACCAGTCTCAGCTCTGACACTAAGTAGTTAGACAGTCTTGGAAAACTCATTTCACCTTTTCTAAACTTCAGTTTTCTAATCATCAAAATAAAGAGTTGAAATAGATGCTCTGTAAGCAGTTTTCTGTCCATAGTGCTCCCTGATTCTATGACTCTAAATAGGTCTCTGAGATCCATCACATGCCACATATAATTTTTTTGCCTAATTATTTTTCTCAGAAGTTAAACTTATCAACAGTGTCCTTTCTCTACACCTATTAATGAATTCAGATTTAGTTCTGATTCGTCCAGCTACACCTTAATTTTCACTGGCTGGTTTCTAAATTATGGTAGCTCATAGAAAACTAAAACACTCTCCCCATCATTAAGTAGAGATTTTAGGTATTCTTTCCACCCAGCAACCCAGAAACATTTTGGTGTTCCATAATTTCTGAAAACAAGAAGAGATTACATAGATAAGCCATCCATTTTGATCAGTCTAAATTCATGGCCTGAATCTCCTCCAGTTACATAACAGATGTTGCATAGAGGAAAGAGCTTGTCAATGATAATTAAACTTCTTTTCTGAACTGAGAAACTGAGCTTTGAAACCAGTTTCTCTTGAGTGGAAAATATTGATCCAAGGGAGAATCTAACATAGAATGAAGGCAAAGGAATCAAAGTGTGCTAATGGAAAGAAAAGGAATTGAATTTGTAAATTTGGCAGAGTGCATTCACACTAGATCTTGAGAAGAAATAGAGGCAAACAAGAATAGAATAAAGGGAGGATAGTGGAATGATTTGTATTCTTTTAACCATAGAGTGAAAAAAGCTAATAACATAGCAGAAATAAGACCAAATAAGCTAAGAGCTCAGATTAAACATCACCATACTTATTCCACTCACTGTTGCCCTGATAATTGAAACTTCACCTTATGGCAATAGATTAAAAAGAGGAAAATTAATGAAATGTAGCAAAGAGTAATTCCTAATGAGCTCCTCCTGGAGGAAAATCTGGAGAAGAGCCTGGGGAGGAGTTGGCAATACAGAATAAGAAGGATACAATGAGGTGGAAGAATACATTTGAACTTGAATTTTCAAGAAGAGAAAGATAGGGACCTTCTATTACTTCTTCTGCTGATCAAATTGGTTTTAGGTAACAAGCAACATCTTTGCTATCTACACGGTCTTAACTTGGTCTACTCATCTACTTGCTTCTTGGCAAGAAACCTCAGAAATCAGGAACCCTTGATAATAAAAGGTGAATGTTGTTCTCCACATGGAAAGGCTCAGGGTAATCTAGGTCTACTCTCAAGGTCACTTTCTAAATTTGGCCTCATCCCAGAGTCTAGGCCAGGTGAGTCAATACAGTGAGTCAACCATTGCTATTACAGTTTGAAAAGAATAAGCTAAGTATAAAATTTCTTTATCTTTAGAATTTGACACTAAAAAAAATCACACTAGTATGAGGAGCAGGTCTGAAAATCAAAAGGTGAGTAGATCTCAGTCAGATTGGAATGGTTCTCCCAGTTTTCTGTGGCAGCTCATAATTCTCAGAGCTACTTGGCTACAGGGAACCACTGTAGCAGTCATACCTGGCCCAAATGACACATGCAGTCCACTGAAGGGGCTTGCTGGTCAATTTGGCTGGTTATATGCAGAGACATTGCCAACATCTGCACAAGCAGAAAAGGAAAAATAAAACTAATAAGGGAAATCAGGATCTAGGTTGAAATCAGCTTTCCAATTTACCAGAAAATTTGTTCCATTTCACTTTACTTGTGCATATAAAGCCTGACAGATGCAATCTTTGAACAAGTTGATAGCTGATGAGAGTCATCCTGGTATAGTGGCTAAAACATAGATTTTAAAAACCAAACAGATCTACATTCAAATTTTGGTTCAGTCACTTAACAAGCTATGTGATCACAGACAAGTTATTTAATCTCTCCAAACCTTGACTTCATTTCCAACATATGATGAGTATAATAATGCCTCCCTTACAGGGCTTGATAAGGGAATGAGTTTATAGCACCTATAGAGTAGGGGTTCATTAAATGGTACCAGTGGTGGTAGCAGGGATGATATTTAT
>NW_006769542.1:1003005-1014961 GCF_000442215.2 Lipotes vexillifer | reverse complement strand
GCAGGAATGATATTTATTAATGGATGTGTTAATGTTGGTAATTATTGTTTTTATTTCTATTATTACTAGGATTCCATTTTTACATTTTTCTAATGAACATACTACCTCTTTCATGGATTTAAAGATTATTCTGACATTTTTTTTCCTACCTCAGTGGAGAGGGAAGGAAAAGGATGATACCCCAAATCAGACATTTCCAGAATTCTCAGTAAATAGTTATCTTGTTATCTTACTTTGGATCTGGGTTGTTAAGCATTTGAGATTGAAAGTTTCCCAAGCGAAGTTCAGACTCCAATACTGGTAGAATGAGAGATGATGAGAGGATATTGTGGCCATTTTACTAAGGGTCTTGATGTAAGTCAAGACGTGAAACAAAGAAACACAATATAGTTTTACACTGTGATCATGCTCCAAAGAGATCCTTCTCCAAATTCTAATAACTGTTGAGTAATTAAGGGATAAGTTAACTTTTCATTTAATGACAGTGTTAGCTTCCACAGTTAAGTAAACATATAATGCCATAGCTGGTGCCTTACAACAGCCTAAAAGTGAAATCGAGGCCAGACAAAACATGCAGGGTGAGGAGCAGAAGTAGATAGAATAGTGGCCTCAATAGTGGCTGACAAATAGGAAACAGTCCACAAAAGGATGATGGAAATTCAAGTTCCATTCCAGGAGGATAGAAAGTCAAATGAAGCAGCCCAAAATGAAAAGAGTGGTTCATGGAGCCTCTTTGGCAATGAGAACAATGGGAGCATCACTTGAGGGTCAGAATGTCCAAGGGAATTTGTCTGAAAATAAGGAAAGAATTGAAACTGAGCCTGATCCTGGGATACAGACTGAAACTAATGAAACTGACAAGGCCTCATCCTGCAGGAGAGAATACAGTGATGGGCTGAAAAATCAGAGCAAGCAATGGGATGTGTTACTCTGTACAAGCATTATTCAAGGACACGTGGGAGTGTTGCCCAGAGAATTGTGAAAGCGTAGAGACTTGCAGTCTCAGTCCAAGAGCAGAAAAACATGATGCGCAAAGATGTTCTGTCTCTGTTTCCAAAAAATACATGGCATAACTCACAGCTAGCTGAACACTCAGCAAAAACAGCTGGGATGGGGTTAGGCCAGGGCAGAGATTCACATTAAGCTAAACATGACTCATTTGTGCATTCAGGTGCATCTTATACTTTTTCATTTTGATTGTTCTATAATGGTGAGAAGAAGGGAATATTTTACTCTGTAATGATATTCTAGAATTTAGAACATTAGGCTGAATAGTCTGTGTTGACTTATGAGTCTCTGGATGCTATTTGGACATTCATGATGGAAAAGAATATTTCAAACCCTCAGTGTATAATGAGGCACAACTCACTGTCTTCCAAATATACTAAAAAGAAAAATCATCATATCATAACTGGGGTATGCCCTTACAAGTGTTGAGCAACTTGAAAGCTATTTGGGGGTTCAAACTGGAAAGGAAATTCTCCTTGCCTTCATAAAAATGTATCACTCCAACTCCACTGCCATTCCAGGGAGATAAAAGGCGATATAAGTTGTAAAAACTGAATTTTAACAAGCATGTTAGAATCTTCATATCTGAATGAATGTTTGCTTCTCCAAAGCAGTTACTTTGGGAAGCTCTATGCTTATTTCAGAAGGCTACCTGGATTGAAGGTATCAATCATTTCCTCCCATTCACAATGCTTCTCTGAGAACCTGTGTCATAAACAGTCTGGGGAGGTGCAGCATTATTTGCCCTCAGTTTCCTGGCTGCAGGGACCTGAAATGCAAAAGTCTGGCTGGAGCTGAGATATGGCAAAACAAAGCCATTCCACCTCAGAATTCACTTGCTGGGGAATCCAAACTATGGCATAGGTATTTGGAACAAGATTTATTATATATGGCTAAAACTTAGCCCTGTTAATCAAAAAAAATTCCTTGGAAGTTTCCAAGTTGGCTTTTATCTAGATTTGGACTTAGAGCTCATATGACTTTGATTTACAAGTTTTTACTATCATAGAACCCCAGTGGCAAAGTATAGCTCTATCTTAAGCAAAAAAAATCTATAAAGTCTTTTTTTCTTTTAAAAAAATGTGAATTTTGCACTGTATTAACATATATTCAATTGTTGTAATATTACATAATACTTTCAATAATATCACTATTTGAATTTCTCAACTTTTCCTCAAAATCTTCAACTAAAATCAAAAGCATCCCCACTCCCAGGAAAACTTGTCCTGTGGTTTTTTCATACCTTTTCACCACTGTGTATTGCCCAGAAAAATTATTTGCAATTTCCTGGCAATACTAAAGGAGGAGGGGCAAGGAGAATGTAGAAAATGAGAGGAAGGTAGTGAACAATATCACAGAAAGAAATCACAGTTTCACCTTGTAAGACTGGGCCACATAGTCATCATTTTCTGATGTGTTCTCAAGTAAAGCTGAAACTACCTAAACTCAGACAAGGGAATGGCATGTCCTTGTCTTTTGTTTCTTCTATAGTCTCTGTATGCTGTAGGTGGGAGGAAGGGAACAGGGACAGTATTGTCAATTTCAGGAAAATCTCACTCTAACAATCCAAAAGCTCAAAGCTCACTGTCAGTATCAAACCAAATCAATCAGCATTGCCTTATTCTTCTATTCATTCTAGGAAGGCTACACTGGAAGTGAAAGCAACCGAGATAAAACCTATAATGCAAAAAGAAAAAAATAATTCTAGAGGGAAGGCCATGTCAAGATAAAAAAGCAAAAAGTGGTGATGTTTCTGCTTTTTGCATATACTTAACACTACATCAGAGGATACTGCAGAGAAAGTGACAACTCCTGGAGCTGTTCTTGAAAGTGGATAATTTTAGAAGCAATTTGTCAATCAACTAATTCTTAATTAATAAAACATTTGAATAATAGCTTCATGTTACTTTTCTACTGTCCAGTGTTAATCTCATTTGCAGTTATTTTGAATATTTATTAAACCCTGAAGCAATGTTGGGTTTTCCAGTGTCTTTCATAGCCTGTAAAACAGGCATGAAGAAAAATTTCCCATTACAACCTATAGTGATGAGAAGATTGGAAACAATGACAATATTCTTTAAAAGACTAAAAAAGATACTTCAAAGTAATAGAAACAGGAGTACTATAACCAATTATTAATAATTAATTTTATATTAATATTAACATTTATCATTTTATAATTAAAACATTGCTGATAATACTAATGAGTTGTGGTTCTGTTCATTGGTCAGGCCATCATCTTTGTCTGAAAATACTAGTTTACCTTGGTCTATTTGGCAATTGTATAACCTTGGGCAGGTGTTAAATCCTAAGCAATTCTGGTTCCTAGCAAAAAAAAAAAAAAAAAAAACAACTCTCAAGAGAAGATCAGCTCCTCTGATGTCAGAAATCTACTTACCCTTTTCTAACCCATCCTAGCTGGAATGCATCTTAGGGACCTATTGATTCAGAAATCTTCTCCCCAAAGGATTCTTGGGCCTTGAAGTTCTCACAATAATGCAATCCCTCTAGAAGCATTCCTCATTTTAAGAAAATTTAGCGTAAGCTATTTCTTGTCATATACTTATGGAATTTATAAAATTCTAAGGACCACACTTGTGAGTAGAGTAGGTTCCTACCTCTCTGATTTTAACAGGAAGGGAAGAGAAAAGGTTTTCAGAATCACCCTATGAGTTTTTAAAAGTACCCATGCCATGAAAACCAAAGGCAATGAGTGATCTTTAACTGCATCAGGACATAAACATAAAAACAACTATAAAGAATATGTTGGGGACAAGTAAGAACTTGAATATTGGCTGCATATTTGAAAATGTGATTTAACAATGTCAAATTCCTTGAGTGTGATAATGGTATTATAGTAATGTGGGATAATATCATTCTTAGGTAATACATATTTAATTACTTTGGAAGGGAAGGTAAACTGTCATGATATCTACAATTTACATGTCAGTGATTTTGCTTATAATTTCATTGAGATTTTGCTTATAATTTCATTGAGGGACTTCCCTGGTGATGCAGTGGTTAAAAATCTGCCTGCCAATGCAGGGGACACTGGTTGAGCCCTGGTCCGGGAAGATCCCACATGCTGCAGAGCAACTAAGCCCGTGCACCACAACTACTGAGGCTGCGCTCTAGAGCCTGCGAGCCACAACTACTCAGCCCACATGCCACAACTACTGTAGCCTGTGCACCTAGAGCCCGTGCTCCACAACAAGAGAAGCCACTGCAATAAGAAGCCCTGAGAAACCCGTGCACCACAACAAATTGTAGGCCCCACTCACCGCAACTAGAGAAAGCACATGCATAGCAATGAAGACCCAATGCAGCCAATAAATAAATAAATTTATTTTTTAAAAAAAGACTCCCAAAAGCTCAGGCATTTTGATTCTTTAAAAGAACCTGAAATCTGATACCAATATCAACATAATCTCAGTATAGAAATTTGAGTGAAATAATTAAAATATAATTTATTTTTTTAAATTAATTTACTTATTTTTGGCTGTGTTGGGTCTTTGTTACGGTGTGTAAGCTTCTCGTTGTGGTGGCTTCTCTTGTTGTGGAGCATGGGCTCTAGGCGCATGGGCTTCAGTAGTTGTGGCACATGGGCTCAGTAGTTGTGGTGCGTGGGCTTAGTTGCTCCATGGCATGTGGGATCTTCCTGGACCAGGGCTTGAACCCATGTCCCCTGCATTGGCAGGCGGATTCTTAACCACTGCACCACCGAGGAAGTCACTAAAATATAATTTAATTGGCATTAGCATTTTGAATTCAAGGTAGAAGGAAAATGATGGAGAGAGAGGCCAGCCCAGGGAAAGTTGCAATAGAGTCTGCTTATGAGATGCTTAAAATGTACCCTTGAGCTTTGATTCTGAAGAATCTAAATGACTTGTGGAAGAAGAGGCAAAATCAGTGATCCCTACTTTCACGTTGAAAGGGAAAAAGGGGTTAAAAAGGATCTCTGAGGCACTTTAAACAATGACTAAGTATGTGAGCTTTAAGCTCACTTAAGAAACATATAGAAAATTGCAACAATTTTTTGCGACCTGTAAAACTATTGATGTCTCCCCAAATGACCTAGTTCTCTTTTTGTTACAGTCAACTAGCTCCAAGTACTTGTAGTTCTTTGGCTCATGTTATGTAAAGAAGTGTATACCTACCAAGCTTTATCAACATATACCAGGAAGAGAGATAATCACTTTCGTATGCTTAACAGTATGCCATGTTCCACCCCAGATCACATTTTCTGCCCGTTTCTTTCATTCATTTTGAGTAATAATAATAATTACCATTTATTGTAATTCCATCCTGTCAGTCACAGTGCAAGGCACCTTATATATATATCTTATGAACACCTATCTTATGAAGTAGAATTACTATCCCACATTTTATTGCTGAAGAAACAAAATTAGAGATGAAGCAACGTGCCTAATTCAGCCTTAGTAAATGTTAGGGCTAGGATTCTAAACTCAGTCTGACATCTCTGCTCTGACTGCTTCCTGCGTGAATACTTAGAGTCCCATATGTTGCTACCTTCCTGATCTGCCTGTCAGGTAGCAGACATCAGTCCTGCCTGGCATCTCTCACTTGCCCTGTGCCATGGCTTCCCACCAAGTATCACTGACAGCACCCTAAAGAAGCTCCCAGCTTCTTAAAGATAGCATTCAGGAAATAAAATTGATTCACTCCCCTATAGGTAGTGGTGCTCAGGTCCATGGAGGACACAAGAGGTTATAAGAATCAATGTCTTATTACTGGCTGCCCTTCTCCTGATCTGCTTGCCCATATCTAGTTCTATTAATCTTTTCTACATAATCATATCCGCTATGCTTTTCTGCTTTTTTCAATAAAGGAGTCTCAATCGATGATAATTATAATTCTCTAATTAGTTTCTTAATGACATTTTTGTAGAAGAGTTCAGAACCCTGGGCATACTTTTCAGTAGAAATGTTTTTGCAAAAAAACCTCAAAATGCCTTACTTGCCTTTATATATTCCTGCAGGATATGTTTAGTATTAATTGAGTCGTCAAATCAAGTTTATCCACATTTTCCACTCTCTTTAAGTTTCATTAATGTCTTCCCTCCCTTTAGCATATATTTCTTTGCCAACCTTTCACACCTAATTAGGTTCAATCACTTGTCTCTGAATATTTAACACTACCTCTGTCACTTTGCAGTACTTAGTTTGCTTTTTTAAATATTATTGACCTATTCATGCATGGCCAATGAATTGACCAATTTTTACCCAAATTTTTAGAGTTAATTGTATTAGGCATGCTTGGGGAATATGCTGAGTCTCTGCCTTTTTCTTTGGAAGTTATCTGTACTTGCGACCTCTGCTGAAGTGATGGGCTTGGGTGACCATGAATTGCCACAGGAGCCCTCTCCTGGGCCATCCCTGATTGGATCAGGAGTGAGACACTTCATCTGGTGGGAACCAATCCACAGGCCAATCTATGGCAGACCAAAGTTATGAAGGGCAAAACTAACAGGCTTAGTAGAAAAAGCTAGTCCAGAAAAAACAAGGATGTTGCAGACATATGGAGTGAAGTAGAAATGATGGACTATGTGACCACAATAAGGGAAAAATATTGCCTCATCACTTTCTGGGTTCCATGAAACTTAGCTCTACTTCTAGTAGATGGATGGTTTGTGAGTTTCTTCTGTCCTGTTTTTAGCCCTCCTTCATTCTTTATTTACAGATAATCAGAATGATTATCACCTGTACTAGGGATATATTACAGTAGTCCTGGATAGCTAGGATAGAACAAAAGTGGTTTCAAGAATCTAGATGTGGTCAGAGCCAGGAGGTCAATCACTATAAGGAAAGATGTGTTTTTAATTTAAGAATAGAAAGTGAAGCAGGGATTGGGGTTCAGGGAATCAGCATGAATATAAAGGAACAGTGTGTAAAGGAGGCACTATCATGCAAGTCACACCATGAAATATTGATTAAGAAAGGTAAGCCTCAAGCCAGAAGTTCAGGAAACACAAAAACATGAGGAACTTCTAACTATACAGCAGATAGAGAACACTGCATGAAAGGGGTCACTAAAAAAGTTACAAAGGAGACAGATGGCCCAGGAAGCTAAAATAACAGTCAGAATAATCTTAACACCAAGGCCTAGAGGGGAGAACAGCTAGAATTATAAAATAAGGATAGAAAGCACAGGTAGGTGTGAGTACCCATGCTTCAGTACATTAGGTGAGACCGGGATGGGGAGCCAGGCAGACCCTAAACTTTGAGGAAATAGTATGACTTTTCTATAACTGTCACACCTTGGATGACTCCGGCTCTAGACATAATAGGTCATTTGGTCACTGACAATGGAATTGGATCCTGGAAAATTCAGCTTAAGACAAAAATGAAAGCTCAGTCCTTATTCCGGAAGTAAGTTTCCCTTTCACAAATAGTTAGTCAGGCAGGTGAGGTACTGCAGGAAAATGTGGCAGTGGCCACAATCGGGAGTCAGACGTGGAGCGGCTAGCTTCTAGCCTTCTCTTTTGTGTGGCAAACCTTAGTTACTGGTGGGAGATACCTGGTCAAACCAAGACAGGATTCTGCAGCATCAGCCACCAGTCTGGACAGGTGCAGAGAGGAGATCCATCCTGGAAGTCAGAAGCAGCACAATCCATCAGAATTAGCGTTGAGGGGACACATCTCAGTCAGTGTCATGAACATGAACCATATACGGGAAAGGGGAAGAAAGGGAGCGATGGATCTCAGAGGCGTTGTGAGAACCAAGCCGGCTCTATCTGAAGGAACACATGGCCCCTATGCTTCCAAACAACTCCATCTCCTGTTTCCTTCAGACAGAGACACAGGAATGCAGGCAGGAGGTGACACCAAGTCTCCTCCATTCCATACCAGAGTAGGAGTGACGGATAGGGGTTGAAATTTGGGAAGAATTGGTAGGAGCTGGTGAGACTTTTCCTGATGTGTACATTGTGAGCTAATAAGCGGAAAGAACCACAAGTTCACAGTATGGATTTTCTCTGGGGTAAGTGGTAAGGAGACCTGATTTCTTCAATGATCTTCATGCTTAAGGATATTCTACTTCCCAAAGTACAGAACATGCTGCAAGTTTCAATACTGACATTCAGTTTTGCCAGAGGCAGTTTTGACCACCTCTCATGTTTTAAATGCAAATTAATTCAGCTGGAATAGCAGACATGCAGTTATTTAAGGTGTTTTCACACAATGCAAATTGCCCCTCTCTTAGCCAGTAAACGATGTTAGTCTCTCAGGCTTTTCATACTTTGTCATCTTCAGTTAACATCAAGTTCCTCCACGAAATGATGCCTCTGGTCTCTGGCTCAAATCCTTCACCAATGTTACAGACTACATTTTATTCAGCCTTTCAGACTATGGTTGTATAAACCACAAAGGGGAGACCTCCTTACTTAGTGTCTTACATTCTGATAAAAATTGAGAATGTGTCTCCCTGACCTTCTTCTCTCCACACACACACACACACACACACACACACACACACACACACACACACACTTAATGTCATCACCATTTTAGAAACATCTGTGGGCTATTATCTTTCCTGTGCTTGCTCAGATTGTGTATTGGTATCTTATATGCCATTGAATAAGGACTGATCCTGAAGGAGGTAATTTCTGATCCTGAAGGAGGTATTTTTCCCCCTTATCCACAGTTTCACTTTCCTCGTTTTCAGTTATCTGCAGTCAATCTCGGCCCAAGAGTATTAAATGGAAAATTCCAGAAATAAGCAATTATTTTTTTATCATATAAATATTTTTAATCAAAGTATAGTTGATTTACAATATTGTGTTAGTTTCAGGTATACAGCAAAGTGATTCAGCTCTATATATATATTTTAGATTATTTTCCATTATAGGTTATTATACGATTTTGGAAATATTTTCCTGTGCTATAGAGTAAATTCTTGTTGCTTATCTGTCTCATGTATAGTAGTTTGTATCTATTAATTCCACACTCCTCCTTTATCCCTCACCCCTCCCTTTCCCCTTTGGTAACCATAAGTTTATTTTCTATGTCTGTGAGTCTGTTTCATACATGAAATATTTCACTAATCTATAAGCTAGTAACTAAATTACATCTTCCTACAAGTTTCTCAAAAACAAAGTCTTGGAAACCATTTGAGTTGCAAAACAATTTGTTACCTAGTATTTAAGTCATTTACTTTTTCAATACCAATACCAATATTTCTTTTTTTATTGAAGTATAGTTGATGTACAATATTATATAAGTACAGGTGTACAATGTAGTAATTCACAATTTTTAAAGGTTAAATTGCATTTATACTTATTATAAAATATTGGCTATATTCCCCATGTTGTACAATATATCCTTGTAGTTTATTTTATACCCAATAATTTATACCCCTTAATCTCTTACCCCTATATTTCCCCTCTCCGCTTCCCTCTCTCCTCAGTAACCAGTAGTTTGTTCTCTATATCTGTGAGTCTGCTTCTTTTTTGTTTTATTCACTAGCTTGTTGTAGTTTGTAGACTCCACATGTGATATCATATAGTATTTGTCTTTCTCTGACTTATTTTACTTAGCATAATGCCCTCCAAGTTTATCCATGGTGCTGCAAATGGCAAACTTTCATTTGCTTTTATGGCTGAGTAGTATTCCATTGTGTATATATATACCAATCTTCTTTATCAATTCATCTGATTATGGACATTTAGGTTACTTCCATATCTTGGTAATTATAAATAATGCTGCTGTAAACATTGGGGTGCATGTATCTTTTCCAATTTGTGTGTGTGTGTGTGTGTTTTTTTTTTTTTTTGGATGTATACCCAGAAATGGAATTGCTGGGTCATAAGGTAATTCTACTTTTAGTTTTTGGAGAAACCTGCATAGTGTTTTCCACAGTGGCTGCCCCAATTTACATTCCTACCAACAGTATACATGAGTTCTCTTTTTTCCACATACTCATGAACAATGTTATTTGTGTTCTTTTTGATGATAGCCATTCTGACAGGTGGGAGGTGATATCTTTTTGTGGTTAAACTTTGTATGGAAACACAAAAGACCCCAAATAGCCAAAACAATCTTGAGAAAGAAGTACAGAGCTGGAGGAGCTATACTCCCTAACTTCAGACTATACTACACAGCTATAGTAATCAAAACAATATGGTATATGCATAAAAACAGACACATAAATCAATGGAACAGAATACAGAGCCCAGAAATAAACCCATGCACTTATGGTCAATTAATCTATGACAAAAGAGGCAAAAATATACAGTGGAGAAAAAACTGTCTCTTTGATAAGTGGGGCTGGGAAAACAGGACAGCCACATGTAAAAGGATGAAATTAGAACATTCTCTAACACTACACACAAAAATAAACTCAAAATAGATTAAAGACCTAAATGTAAGACCAGATACTATAAAACTCCTAGAGGAAAACATAGGGAGAACACTCTTTGACATAAATCACAGCAATATTTTTTTGGATCTGTTCCCCTAAAGCAAAGGAAATTAAAATAAACAAATGGGACCTAATTAATTTAAAATCTTTTGTACAACAAAGGAAACCATCAGCAAAATGAAAAGACAGGGCTTCCCTGGTGGCGCGGTGGTTGAGAGTCTGCCTGCTGATGCAGGGGACATGGGTTCGTGCCCCGGCCCAGGAGGATCCCACATGCCGTGGAGCGGCTGGGCCCGTGAGCCATGGCCGCTGAGCCTGCACGTCTGGAGCCTGTGCTCCACAACGGGAGAGGCCACAACAGTGAGAGGCCCACGTACCGCAAAAAAAAAAAAAAAAAAAAAAAAAAAATGAAAAGACAACCTACTGAATGAGAGAAAATATTTAGCAATAATATGACCAATAAGGGATTAATATCCAACATATATAAATGGCTCATACAACTCAATATCAAAAAAATACCCTGACTAAAAATGGGCAGAACTGAATAGACATTTTTTCCAAAGAGGAAATGCAGATGGCCAGCAGACATATGAAAAGATGCTCAACATTGCTAATCATCAGGGAAATGCAAATCAGTAATAAGCAATTCTTAACTTTTAAATTTCCCACCATTCTGAGTAGTGTGATGAAATCTCATGCTGTCCCCCTCTGTCTCACCCTGGACATGAATCATCCCTTTGTCCAGTGTATCCTGCCTGTTAGTCACTTAGTAGCCATCTCAGTTATTAAACTGACTGTCACAGTATGGCAGCATTTGTATTCAGGTAATGCTTATTTTACTTAATAATGTCCCTAAAGCACTAGAATAGAGATGCTGGTAATTTGGATGTGCCAAAGAGAAGCCATAAAGTGCTTCCTTTAAGTGAAAAGGTGAAAATTCTCAATAAGGAAAGAAAGAATATTGTATGGTGAGGTTGCTAAGGTCTATAGTAAGAATAAATCTTCTATCTGTGAAATTGTGAAGAAGGAAAAATAAATTTATGTTAGTTTTACTGTTGCACGTCAACATGTAAAAGTTATGACCACAGTGCATAAGTGCTTAGTTAAGACAGAAAAGGCAATAAATTAAATACAATAAGATATTTTGAGAGATAGAGACCACATTCACATAATTTTTATTACTGTATATTGTTATCATTCTTCTATTTTATTATTATTGTTAATCTCTTACTGTGCTTTAATTTATAAATTAAACTGTATCATGGGTATGTAAGTATAGAAAAAATCATAGTATATACACGGCTTGGTGCTATCTGTGGTTTCAGACATCCACTGGGAGTCTTGGAGTGTATCCCTTGCAAATTAGGGAGGACTACGTTAGTGACTGAATAGTGACAATATCATCCATCTTTACAGAAATGTAGTATTTTAAGGCATCCATGTGAAATGCACTGTTGGTAAAATTAGGTAACTGCATCCGTAGTTTCTAAGCTGCCCACTCTGAATGAGTTCCCCTTATTTAGTGTCTTGCTCTTTTGGTCCCTTCTATTTTTTTTTTTTTTTAGAT
>NW_006769542.1:991091-1002970 GCF_000442215.2 Lipotes vexillifer | reverse complement strand
TTTTTTTTTTTTTTTTTTTTTGCAGTACGCGGGCCTTTCACTGTTGTGGCCTCTCCTGTTGCGGAGCACAGGCTCCAGACGCGCAGGCTCAGTGGCCATAGCTCATGGGCCTAGCCGCTCCGCGGCATGTGAGATCTTCCCAGACCAGGGCACGAACCCGTGTCCCCTGCATCGGCAGGCAGACTCTCAACCCTCCCTTCATGGTTTGGGACAGTAAATAGAATTCCCAAACCATGGTGGTTATGAAAGCAAGACTGTTACTGCTATGGTCTCTCTTATTTAAATTTCTTCTCCTCCCTCAACCCCTTACCTACAATATCTTCCAACCCATTCTGCAGACACTAAGTAAGTTAGGACAAGTGACCTCTTCCTTCCCAGCCCAGGTTTTTAAATATACAGGGCATGTGGTGGCCCTGTCAAAAAGGTTGAAATGAATGTAAAAAACGTTTTAGGAGCATAATGTAAAAGCTCACAGAAACAGGCAACATAAGTGATAGAATATGGATTCGTGACCATCTAGCTTATTTACTATAGCTCCATCAAAGCCAGAGGGAGACACAGTTGTCTGTAACACCCAGAAGTCATACAGCACGCAAGCTTGGCACCCTCCTGGTAATATCATCCTTTATTTATGGTTCAAAACCCTTCCAAACTACTCCCCAAATCATTCATTCCCCAAGATGGCATTAGTTGATCATGAACTGCTCTGTTCCTGATTAATATTAACCTTACTTGCATGTGATTTAGCTTTTTCTAATGTGCTGCATATGACATCTGGCCTCATAACCAAAGCAACCAGAAATGAGGAAAGCACAGTTGAGGCAGGTTCAATCTTGTCTCCTAAGACTTTTGTTACTGGGGTTGCGTAAAGCAAATGGTACCACTCATGCCCCCCAAGCCCTCTATACTTGTTTTTTTTAACAATTTGCTAAGCACTGCTCTGTGCTTTTTATAAGAATTAATATTTTTAAAAACTACTGTCAATCTTTAAAAAAATTTTGTCTTCCAGTTTTGTTGAGATATGTTGACATACAGCACTCTATAAATTTAAGGTATACAGCATAATGATTTGACTTATATCATGAAATGATTACCAAAATAAGTTTAGTGAAAATCTATCATATCATATACATACAAAATTAAAGAAATAGAAAAAAATATTTTGTGTGTGTGATGAGAACTCTTTAGGTTTATTCTCTTAACAACTTTCATATATAAAATATAGCAGTGATAATTACATTTGTCATGTTGCACATTACATTCCTAATACTTGTTTATCTTATAACTGGAAGATTTTACCTTTTGATTGCCTTCATCCAACTCCCCCTCCCCCTCTCCCTTGCCTCTGATAACCACACATCTGATTTCTTTCTCTATGGGTTGGTTTGCAATGTCCTTCTTTCTCTCTTTTCTACAATCTTTGTTTTAAAGTCTATTTTGTCTGATACAAGTGTTGTTACCCTGGCTTCCTTTTTGTTTCCATTTACATGGAATAACTTTTTCCATCCCCTTACTTTCAGTCTGTGTGTGTCTTTATATATGAAATGAATCTCTTGCAGGCAGCATATATATGGGTTTTGGTTTTTTATCTGTTCAGCTCCCCGTCTTTTGATTGAAGAATTTAGTTCATTTACATTTAAAGTAATTATTGATAGGTAGTACTTATTGACATTTTGTTCATTGTTTGGGGGTTGTTTTGTGTTTCTTTTTTGTTCCTTCTATTTTGCTCTCTTCCTTTGTGATTTGATAACTATATTTAGTGTTATGTTTGGATTCCTTTCTCTTTTGTATGTGTGTATCTATATTTTTGTTTTGTGGCTACCATGAAGTTTATATATAGCAATCTATTTATATATGTGATTATTTTAAGTTGCTGATCTTTTAAGTTAAAACACCTTTTAATAACCCTGAATTTTTACGCTCCATCCACGTTTACCATATTTGACATCATATTTTACATCCTTTTGTTTTGTGAATCTCTTAACTACTCATTGTGGATATAGATGATTTTACTACTTTTGAGTTTTAACTTTCCTACTAGTTTTATAAGTGGTAGATATACTACCTTTACTGTATATTTGCCTTTACCAATGAGATTTTTCCTTTTGTAATTTTCATATTTCTTGTGGACTTTCTGCTTAGAGAAGTCCCATTAACATTTCTTGTAAAGCTGGTTTTGTGGTTGTTAGCTTTTGCTTGTCTGTAAAACTTTTGATCTCTCCTTCAAATTTAGGTATTTCCCTTTCATCACTTTAAATATAACATGCCACTCCCTTCTGGCCTGCAGACTTTCTGCTGAAAAGTCAGCTGGTAGCTTACTGGGGGTTCCCTTGTATGTACCTTGTTGCTTTTCCCTTGCTGCTTTTAATATTCTCTCTTTATCTTTAATTTTTTCCATTTTGATTACAATGTGTCTTGGTGTGGTCCTCTTTGGGTTGATCCTGTTTGGGACTCTCTACTCCTAGGACCTGGATGTTTGTTTCCTTTCTCAAATTAGGGAAGTTTTCAACTATTATGTCTTCAAATATGTCCTCTGTCCCTTTCTGTCTCTTCTCCATCTGGGGACCCTTATTATGCAAATATTAGTTCATTTGATACTGTCTCAGTTTCTTAAACTGTCCTCATTTAATTTTTTTCCTTTTTTCTGTTCAGCTTGAATGATTTCCACTATTCTATCTTCCAGTTCAGTGATCTGTTCCTCTGTATCATCTAATCTACTGTTGGTTCCTTTTACTCTATTTTTAATTTCAGTTATTGTGTTCTTCTACTCTGAACTATTGTTTCTACTATTGGTTCTTCATATTTTCTAACTCTTTGTTAAACTTTTCACTGTGTTCATCCATTCTTAGTCCTTTGAGCATCTTTGTGATCATTACCTTGAATTCTTTATCAGATAGATTGCTTTTCTCCACTTTACTTAGTTCTTCTTCTGGGGTTTTATCTTGTTCCTTCATATGGACCATATTCCTCTGTTGCCTCATTTTGCCTAATTCTCTGTTTTTATTTCTATGTATTTGATAGGTTAGTTATGTTTCCTGGTCTTGGAAAAGTGGCCTTATGTAGGAGACATTCTGTGTTTCCTAGCAGCACACTCCCCTCTGGTCACCAGAGCTATGTGCTCTAGGGGTCCTTCTATTGTGGCAGGTTGACTACTGTGGGAGGTCTGTTAGATGTAGCTGGCCTTCAGTCCAGTTGGTTGCCAGGTCCTGACTTGTGCCAAGGCTGTCAGCCACTGGTGGGTGGGGCCAGGTCGTGAAGCTGCTGGCTGCAGAGCCCCACGGGGTCCCAGGGCCACTTCTGGCTCACTGGAGAGTAGAGCCAGGTCCCAGGGTGGCATGTTGCCCAGCCAGGCATCCTGGATCTAGTGTCCTCATGCTGGCGGGCAGGGTCTGTTCCTGACGTCTGGATGCAGGGTCTGGGCTATCCCAAAGCTGATATTGGCCTGCTGGTTTGTGGTTCCTCATCCTGGGGCAGCTGGCTGAGGGACCCAAGATATCTCAGAGCTGGTGCTGGTCTGCTGGTGGGCAGGTTCAAGTCCTGAAATCTCAGACTGTAGGGCTGTAGGGGTCCCAGAGTTGGTGCTAGTCCAACTGGTGGGCAAGGCTGGTTCCCAACACAGCTAACTTTGGGGTCCATGGTGTCCAAAGCTGGTATATCCCAGGGTGGCTGGCTGAGGGGCTCAAGGTTTCCCAAAGCTGGTGTTGGCCCACTGGTGGGCAGGGGTGGGTCCCAGGTTGTCCCAGGGCTGGTTCTGGCCTGCTGGTGGGTGGGTTGGGTCCTGGCCTGGCAAGCTGTGGGACTGCAGTAGTCTGGAGATTGGTGTCTGTCTGCTGGTGGCCAGGGCCAGGACCCAGCTGGTCTTCAGGCTGTGCCTACCCAATGGTGAGTGAGACTGTGTCCTGAGGCTAGTGCCAGTGCACTGGTGGGTGAGGCCAGGTTCTGGGCCTCTAGTGGGCAGGGCTGGGTCCCTGTATACGGTCAGGCCGTATACATTAGAGAGCCCCATTCTAGCCCTCATCTGGTCATGTCCTTTTCTACCAGTCAAGGATAATGTGGGGCAAAAAGGCATAAGTCTTTGCCCTCTAGATACTCTTTCCAGATACCAAGGACACCAGAATTCCCAGCCAAAATACCTCAGCTAAGTTCTAGAGTTTGTACACACACAGAATAACCATGCTTCTGTTATATACATTCCTAAACCCAATGACTAGCTTTTTGAGTAGAGGTGTGCCCAGAGCTTGGATTAGGGCTAATGTGAAATAATAATAATAATAATAATATATGTGTGTGTGTGTGTGTGTGTGTGTGTGTGTGTGTGTGTGTGTGTCTGCCTCTGATTCCTGACACAGATCTCCTAATTCTCTTATAAACAGATGTGCTAAGAGAATATTTTGTTCTAATATTTAGTCTTTGACCCTGGTTTCTAGCACAGAGCTCCTAAGACCTTTGTAATTTCCTGAGTGATAGGAGCTTTTGACACCAGGCTCCTAAATTTCTTGGAATATCCTGGTTGATAGGAATATCTTTTGTCCTAATGGGATGACTTTTGGTGGGCTTCTAAATGGGGGTCTGGTCACCGGAAAGACCCAGCCATGATTAGAAGTTTGGAACTTTCATCTCCACCCTCAATTCTCCAGAGAGGAAAGAGAGGCTGGAAATGGAATTAATAATCAATCATGCCTGCATGATAAAGCCTCTATAAAAATCCCAATAGTACAGGGCTCAAAGTGCTTCCAGGTTGTTAAACACATCCACATGCTAGAAGGGTGGCACACCCCAACTTATGGGGACAGAAGCTCCTGCACTTGGGACCTTTCCAAACCTCACACTTTGTATCTTTTCATCTGTTCCCTTTATCACATCCTTCATTATATGATAAACTGGTAAACATACCTAAGTGTTTCCCTGAGTTCTGTGAGCCATTCTAGCAAATTATTGAACCCAAGGAAGGAGAACCCTGATTTATAGCCAGTCCATCAGAAGTACAGGTGACAACCTGGGACTTGTGATTGGCATCTGAAGTGTGGGGGGCTAGTCTTGTGGGCCTGAGCTCTTAACCTGGGATCTGATACTATCTACAGGTAGGTAGTCTCAGAATTGAGTTAAATTGTAGGACACCCAGCTGATGTTAGAGAATCACTTGATTTGTGGAAAATTCACAAATCTAGTGTCAGAAATGAAGTGTGGGTGTAGTATGAGAGTAAAAGAGAAACACAGGAGTGTTTTCCCTAGACAGCTGGGGTGTCTACTAACATGCATTTGAGGTATCACTAGGTGTGGTATAAAGTAAAGCAATAAAAAGAGAAGAATGGCAGATAACCTCCATTTGAACTTTTGCCACTAGCCCCCCAAATGTTAAGAATGTAATCTCTTCCTTATTGCATCTGCTTTTCCACAGTGTCTTGCTAAAATGTACATGTTCCCCTGAATTCACTAAATATAGAATAACACGTTCTATTTACACTGACCAGATCTAATCATTTTCTCTCTTCCAGTAAAATAACCTCCTCTTCTGACTAATACTATCCAATAATTAAGGGTAAAAAAAAAACACGTAAAGCCGCTTGATCTAGAACAATACAGATCTTAAGAACTGCATGCCCTTAGGACTATGTATTTTATAACCATATTTTTTTTGAAATAGGAAATTAACTCAGCTTAAATCATTTTCTTTTCCTCTCATTACTAATTTAGGTATGGGGAGCTAACTGATGATTATTATGATTAATTGGGATCTGTTTAGTGCTTTCTTTTGCCTCTTCCCTCAACCTGTAGAAGTGGCTTTCCCCACTGTACCAGGCTAAGAAGGCTTAGAGGAATTGGAACAGTAGTGGATAGGATGCCCTTTGTATATGTTTGTTTGTTTTCTCCATCTTAGCTCTTATCCACAGACAGATCTACAGAAGAAACCCACTACAAAAGAGGCATCAGATGGCTCCATCTAATGAGTTACCATTGTGCATACCATCAAATTTGCCTATAGTATAAAGATGCCAACCCCACATTATAATGAAGCAGAAAGGTCAAATGTGTAGGGTTTGGAGATTTGTGCACATTGACCATGGGAAGGTGACAAAAAAGAATTGTTATACTGTCTGGCTCGCTCTGGTTGTAAGGAAAACAGTAGCATTAACACTAGTAGCCAATCCTTACTGATCAACAGGAAAGAAGTGAGGAAGGAAAGACAAGCAAATCTGTGCTTCTTACTGCTTCTAGTAAAAATAGAATTTAAAAGCTCTATAATAATATAAATTTATGGTCAAATTATAAAATATAGATAAAATTATAAGGAAGAGATTAAGTGGACAGGACAAAAAAATCAGGGAAAAAGAAACTATGTCATGTGATATTTTTCCAAAATAAAAAAATTATCTGTCTATAAAATTATTTTCCAAGGCAGTCATATCATCTCTAGCCATAGGGGGGAAACGATCAGAGAAAAAATTGTAAGCAACTCATGAGACTTAGAGAAAGGCAGTGTGTTGCTCAACAGCATGGGCATTATTACTGTCCACAGGAGGGTGCCCTCTGGAGTCCTGTAACAAGGTGGCCTGGCAAGAGAGCAAATGGAAGAAATAGAGTAGGTTTCTCTGTCAACAAGCTTCCTGAATGAGAATATTAAAGAAAGATAATATCAAGAATTATATTTACTAGTAACAGGTAATGTGCACCATTAATCTTGAATGTAAGAAGTAAGTCCCTTTATAATTGTGTGACTCCTCAAAAGTTTATTTTCAGTAAATGGGAAATGTTACCCATGTTATGAGAAAAAGTACAAGTAGAGACAGTATAAATAAATCCCACCAAGTCACAGGCAGGGCTACTAACTTCCAAGGCCAGATCCACAATCACTCCCAAATATTCAGTGATTTGGACTAAACCAAGGTAAACCCAATGGAGCCATCTGATGGGGATGTTTCATTTTAGGTGGGAGTTTTGTGGCCTCTGAACTCCTTAGGCAGCTTCAACCACTTAGATAACACTTCTCAAGGCTTCAGCGGCACTCTCAGTTTATGGGATAGAGGAATTAGGTTGTTACATATCACAAAGCTTATGGTAACTAAATGATCAACTTAATTCAAATTAGTTCAGTTGTAAGATCCTGAATACCAAAGATAGCCTGAAACACTGGGGAAAAAATTCTGAAATGGAAATACGTTGAGTTACAAAGAGGATTCTAATGTGTTACCACTGCAATCTTATTTAACAACTTCATTAGAGAACCATAAGCAAGAATAAAAATTAAGGTTATAAAAAGTGCAGAGGATAAGGTACATTTGAAGTCACTAAATTACAAAAAGAGCGTAATGAGAAGTTCCAGAAAGGAAGACTCCAGAAGCAAGAGCAAAACTTAGATTCAACGGGGTATGACATAAAAACATGAGTTTAAGAGAAATTAATTTTCGATACAAGCCCAAAATCTTGAAATAGGAGTCTAAACAGTCCTAGCAGAAGAACCAGAGATTAATTTGCAACGTGATACATGGTACCCTCACCCAGTATTATCTGGGTTGCTGAAGGAGAAGTGACCTGTTCTGTCCAGTAGAAGAGCCAATTAATTCACGAGGCTGTGACACTTCCACTCTGGCTGTCTGCATTTGTTCCTCCCTCCTTCCTGTAACTGCCAGCCAGCTGGCTCCAGTTACCATTATCCTCATCCTAGAGACAGGATCCCTTAAGACTGGCCCTCTCAACCTTGAGAGATCAATGGCAGCTAAGACTGTGAACTTGGGATGCATGCAAACACAAGAAGATCCATCTCTTGTGCTTTCCTTGAAGCTGGTTCTGTGACTATGTTGGTTTTGCTTGTTTGCTTGCTCTGCTCCATCAGGACTGCAATTAAAAAAAAATACTTGAGATACAGTGCTTTAATCCAAAGTAAGGCAGTTTCAATGGTAGAATTACAGATGCTGTGACAGATTCATGGGAGTAATATACTTGGGTAAGGGAGAATAACTGGCATTCCTAGAAATTTCCCCAGAAATAATTGTCTTCCTTGCTTATGCAGAAGCCTGCTACCTAGATGCTAGAACAGAATGGTAAGCAATTGTCAAGTTGGAAAAGTAAAGCTTTGTTGTTTGTCTTTCTGTGTTGCCTGTTCTACTCGGTTAGAAGCTATACATCATTAGTCATGACTATCTACTTTCCATGCAAAACTCAGTGCCTAAAATAATCCTCATCCACCCTTTCTACCAAACTTCCATTTGCATTTCAACAAGATTAGCAAAGGAAACTGTGAGGGAACAAGGACAAGAGATGGAAGATTTTGGAGCCTGTGACCCTGTCCTCCAGAGGGACCTCACTGGGGAGCTTTGTATGCTCAGTGGATATCACAAAGGCCAGGTTTCCCAAGGAGGCCCCAAGAGGGGGACAGGGCTACAGTGAAAGTAGTTGAGAAGTCACTGTTGCCAAGCTTGACCTCCCCTACAGCTGTGTTTGGAGGAGTTCACACCCTTGAGATCTCAGGTTCCTCCAGCTTCCTAAGAGCCAACCTTGTCTTCTAGTTATTTTCAGTCATAGAAGACAGATATTTCAGGACTTAACAGTTAACACGTTGTCATGTTCTATGTGCCCAGGCTGCCTACCTGAGTTGAGAACCTCAGCTGATAACTTGAAGGCTGTTAGAGGAAGGTCATCAGAAGGCAGGAGAAGGACTGAAATTGTTGCCTCAAAGAATAATAAATAATGCAGTTAGACTGCAGGTGGGACCAGGCTCCTAGGCTTCATTAGTATTGTCAGTTTCCACAGAAAAATACAGTTCTTTAGGGTTTTAGCTTTTAATAGTTTAATATACTTTCAGAACACAAACAATGGAATATTGCTAGTAAGGTAGAGAAAAGGCAGGCAATAAGACAATTACAGGGAAAGCAGATAACAGCAATTATCATATAAAGCAGCCAAACAGCATTGTGAAACTGTTAGTGTTGACTGGGGCAATATGAACTCAAGCATGAAAAAAAGAACAAAGTAAAATGCACCTGTTTCTTCAGTGATAGCATGACACTTTATTTGGCACTGGTGCACACAATTTCTCATCAAGTAACAGTCCTGTTAGAGATATTAGTAGCCCAAATGACCATGAAGTCCTAATTTCTATCATTTCTGCCTTCTATCCTCTTTGTGCCTTGCTGTGAATGAAGTACATGCTCACCACAGCTTTTTGCCTGCTAGAAAATGGGTCAATAGTACCATCTCAAGTTTCTGATTGAGTTTTGCAAAGTCTCAAAATCCTGGGGTCACCTCAATTCCCACTGCCAGAGAAACAAGACAGATTCTATAACTTGTCTAAAATGGGTTGTCCTCACTGAGGCCAGGGTCAGTGTGTCCTTTATGTGTAGATGTCAATGATTCTGTCCATGGTGTGATATGAAGAACCCTAAAAAGTCACTTCTACCTCCCCAACCAACCATCCACATTACCTCAGATTCCCACCATGAGAGGGACCCATTTGAGTAATTACTCTGCTCCTCCAGCATACGACCCAAGAAAGGTGACATATTACACCTCTTAGGTGAGCATTATTGAGTTTACAGTATGGGAGAGCCAGTCACCCAGGAGAACCCCAGTGGAAAGGGATACAGCTCTCATGTCTAGACTAAGTTAGCTACCGTATCTGTAACTCAGTTTCCTTATCTGGAAAGAAGGGATCCTTTTACTTATTTATTTATTTATTTAAATTTTATTGGAGTGTAGTTGACTTAAAATGTTGTGTTAATTTCAGGTGTACCGCAAAGTAATTAAGTTATACATGTATTCATTTTCAGATTCTTTTCTCATGTGGGTTATCACATAATATTGAGTAGAGTTCCCTGTGCTATACAGTAGGTCCTTGTTAGTTATCTATACTATATATAGTAGTGTATGTATGTTAATCCCAAGCTCCCTATTTATCCCTCTGCCACCACATTTCCCCTTTGTTAACCATGTTTGTTTTCAATAGCTGTCTGTTTCTGTTTTGTAAATAAGTACATTTGTATCATTTTTAAAATTAGATTCCACATATGAGCGATATCATATGATATTTGTCTTCCTCTGACTTACTTCACTTAGTATGATGATCTCTAGGTCCATCCATGTTGCTACAGATTGCATTATTTTGTTCTTTTTTATTATTCCATTCCATTATATATATGTACCAAGTAATATTCCATTGTATCTATGTACCACTTCTTCTATATCCATTCCTCTGTCAATGGACATTTAGGTTGCTTCCATGGCTTGACTATTGTAAATAGTGCTGCAATGAACATTGGGATGCGTGTATCTTTTCAAATTATGGTGTCCTCCAGATATATGCCCAGGAGTGGGATTGCTGGATCATATTAATTTTTAGCTTTTTAAGAAGCCTCCATACTGTTGTCCATAGTGGTTGTACCAATTTACATTCCCACCAACAATGTAGGAGGGTGCCCTTCTCTCCACACCCTCTCCAGCATTTATTGTCTGTAGATTTTTGATAATGACTATTGTGACTGGTTTGAGGTGATACCTCATTGTAATTTTGATTTGCATTTCTCTGATAATTAGTGATGTTGAGCATCTTTTCATGTGCTTTTTGGCCATCTGTACATCTTCTTTGGAGAAATGTCTATTTAGATCTTCCCATTTTTTGATTGGGTTGCTTGTTTTTTTGACGTAGAGCTGCAAGAGCTTTTTGTATATTTTGGAGATTAATCCCTTGTTGGTCACTTCATTTGCAAATTTTTTCTCCCATTCTGTGGATTGTCTTTTCATTTTTTTTTTTATGGTTTCCTTTGCTGTGCAGATGCTTTTAAGTTTAATTAGCTCTCATTTTTCTTTTTATTTTCATTACTCTAGGAGGTTGATCAAAGAAGATATTGCTGTGATGTATGTCAAAGTGTGTTCTCCCTATGTTTTTCTCTAAGAGTTTTTATAGTATCTGGGCTTACATTTAGGTCTTTGATTCATTTTGAATTTATTTTTGTGTATGGTGTTAGGGAATGGCCTAATTTCATTCTTTTACATGTAACTGTCTTTACATGTACCAGTTTTCCCAGCACCACTTATTGAAGAGACTGTCTTTTCTCCATTGTATAGTCTTGCCTTCTTTATCGTGGATTAATTGCCCATAGGTGCATGTGCTTACTTCTGGGCTTTCTATCCTTTTCCATTGATCTGTATTTCTGTTTTTGTGCCAGTACCATGCTGTTTTGATTACTGTAGCTTTGTAGTATAGTCTGAAGTCAGGGAGTCTGATTCCTCTAACTCCATTTTTCTTTCTCAGTATTGCTTTGGCTATTTGGGGTCTTTTGTGTTGCCATGCAAATCAAAAATTTTTTGCTCTAGTTCTGTGAAAAATGCCATTGATAATTTGATAGGGATTGCATTGAATCTGTAGATTGCCTTGTGTAGTATATTCATTTTGACAGTATTGATTCTTCCAATCCAAGAAAGAAGGGATCCTTTTAGAATGACAGATTTGGCAGCTTTTTAAAACACTTTAAAACCTAATACTATTAAAAACAAATAAACGATTGCTATTTTTCTTCTATACTTTGGTTTTCTCTTCTTAATTCCAGTACTCTCTCAGTTTCTCAAACTTTTGAGAGCATCAGAATCACCTGGAAGGGTTGTTCAACCCTTGGGCCCCAACTCCAGGATTTCTGATATAGTAGATCTGAGGCAGAATCTGAGAATCTGCATTTCTAACAAGTTTGCAGGAGAAGCTGATGCTGCTGGTCCAGGGACCAGACTTTGAGAACCATTGCTCTAAAAGGTAAGAATTGATTCCCTGGGCCATACTTCACAGTGAAGCACTGAAAAAGAAATTGTCAAATTCCCAATTATCCCAGACATTTGCATCCTAATTCTTTCAAAATTATTCCATAAACTTTTAAATCTGCACTTGCACATCAGCA
>NW_006769542.1:980256-991081 GCF_000442215.2 Lipotes vexillifer | reverse complement strand
GTCAGGGTAATTTATAAGCAGGAACGGTACTCAGTCAAAAATCTATACCAGGGAGCCTGGGCCACAGACCTGACTAGAGACATATGTATTGATTTTAAGAGTAGTCTTCTAAGCAATGATTGTTGTGAAAGAGGCCCAAAGTTTAATTTATAATGCTCTGAAATCTCCCATCATATATATAACAGACAGTCCCCCAAACAGGTTCATTATTCACTCATGCACTCGCACATTCCTTCCTCAAAAACTTTTTGAACACCTACTTTATGCCAAGTATTATGACAGAAACTAGGGGAAACTCAAAATCTTTACCTCAAGGATCTTTCAACTTAATATGAGAGAAAAGACAAATAATTAAGAAACAAAATCGATACAATAATTAACATTTGTTTAAATATTAAAGTAAGTATATAAAGCATTTTCACATTTTATCTCCTGTGATCCTCCATGGATACCTATGAGGTAAGTACTATTCCTGACTTTTTATGAAATTAGGAACTCAAGGCTCTAAAACAATAAGTGGCTTTTTCCATTGTAACTCAACTGCTAAGGTAGAGCCAATGTGAACCCAAGGCCTTAAGATCCCAAACGTATGCCTTTTGCCTGGCACTGCAGTGCAGTTCAGACCCTAAAGGATGCATCACAAGGGTGCCGAAGAACTGAAGATGAGAAGGGCTTCTTCCCAGCAGTCTCAGCCTATGGGAGAAATCCAAGTTAATGATTATGGGAACTGGTAGAAGAAAACAGCCTTGGCCAGAAAAGAAAAGGCTGAAACACTCCTTTTCAAAGTTCCTTGAACCATGTTTCTTGATAAAATATTACATAAAGTTGTTGCTTGCAAATTCCCTATGTGTTTTAGCCCATAAAATTCATTCAACTGTGTCACCAACTTTTTTGGCCAGTCATATTATTTTCAGCATAATAAGCAGAGAAAAACACAGTTTAAATCCACTGTCATCAGAGAATTCTATATAGGAGCTGTACCTTCCTGAACAGTATAAAGTTCATTTAATTGTGCACGCCCCCTCCTTTTCTGGCCTTCTAGTCATTTTCATATTGAAAAAAATATTGCACCTGTTTTCCCCTTGGACTGCATTATCTCATTCCCTCAAAAAGAAAACAAGTATTGGCCTTAAGTGACCCCACACCACTCTGCCTTTCATTGGAAGGCAAGGCCTCTCTGAAGTTCCTGAAAAAAATGAACCTGATTCTCTCCTATGCATGAAGCAGAACAAAAGCAAGCATCCTTCTGAATGCCAAGGAGAGTTCTTAGATTAGGAAGAAACCTGAGGAAAAAGGCCATTCAGCTGACTTTCACGCTGTTGGGATAACTTTCTGCAACCACCAGGCAGGAAACCAGGAGTTCTCCTCAAAGGATTACAAGTCTGGAACACAGGCCTTTGCAAACCTGTCTAGTAGAGTAGCCATCCCTCGTCAATTCAAGTCCTTTATTTAAATCCAAAAAATTATAATACTATAGGATGTTGCAATATCAGAGAGTTGATACAGAGATAATCAATTATGTATTTGCCCATTAACAAACTAAGCAAATAAAACTGGCTACTGTTGTTATCCTCATTTTAGAGGTGAGTAAAAAGATTTAGGGAGGTTAAGTTACATGTTGAAATGATTGATTTAGGAGTTAAATGCAGACTAGCGACATTTCCGTTAAGGAGAAATTGTGTGAGTTTGTCATATATAGTCTTAATATGTTGATATATATTCCCTCTATACCCACTTTGATAAGAGCTTTTTATCATGACTGGATGTTGAATTTTGTCAAATGCTTTTTTCTGTATCTATTGAGATGATCATGTGGTTTTTGTTTTTCCTTTTGTTGATGTGGTATATCACACTGATTGATTTGCATATGTTGACCCATTCTTTGGACCCAGGAATAAATTCAACTTGATCATGATATGTGCTCCTTTTTATATATTGTTGGATTCATTTTGTTAATAGTTTGTTGTGGATTTTTACCTCTATATTCATCAAAGATATTGGCCTGTGATTTTCTTTTTTTTATAGTATCTTTGTCTGGTTTTGGTATCAAGGTAATGATGGCCTCATAGAATGATTTTGGGAGTGTGCCCTCTTCTTCAGTTTTTTGGAATAATTTGAGAAGTATTGATATAAATTCTTCTTTATATGTTTGATAGAATTGCCCAGTGAAGCCATCTGGTCCTGGACTTTTGTTTGCAGGGAGTTTTTATTATTATTATTATTACAGATTCTATTTCACTTCTAGTGATTGGTCTTTTCAAACTGTCTGTTTCTTCTAGACTTAATCTTAGTATGCCAAATGTTTCTAGAAATTTACCCATTTCTTCTAGATTGTCCCATTTGTTGGCATATAACTGTTCATAGTATTCTCATGATTTTTTGTATCTCTGTGGTATTGGTTATTTCTCTCCTCTTTCATTTCTTATTTTGTTTATTTGGGTTCTCTCTCTTTTCTTCTTGGTGAGCCTGGCTAAAGTTTTATCAATTCTGCTTATCTTTTCAAAGAAACAGTTTGGTTTCATTTATCTTTTCTATTGATTTTTAAACTGTATTTTATTTATTTCCTCTCTGATCTTTATTATTTCCTTCCTTCTGCTGACTTTGGGCTTTGTTCTTCTTTTTTCTAATGGTTTTAGGTGGTCGGTTAGGTTGTTCATTTGAGATTTTTCTTGTTTCTTGAGGAAGAGCTGCATTGCTATAAAATTCCCTCTTAGAACTGCTTTTGCTGCCTCTCATAGATTTTGCAAAGTTGTGTTTCTATTTTCATTTGTCTGGAGGTAGTTTTCAATTTCCTCTTTGATTTCATCATTGACCCATTGGTTTTTTAGTAGCATGTTGTTTAGTTTCCACATATTTGTTTTTTTCCCCATTTTTCTTTCTGTGGTTGATTTCTAGTTTCAGACTGTTGTGGTCCAAAAAAATGCTTGATATAATTTCTGTCCTATTAAATTTGTTGAGGCTTGTTTTGCAACCTAATATATGGTCTAGCCTAGAGAACATTCCATGTGCACTTAAGAAGAACATGCGTCCTGCTTTTCTTCGATGTAGTGTCCTGTAGATATCAATTAAGTCCAACTGGACTATTGTATCATTTAAGACCTCTTTTGCCTTCTTGAGTTTCTCTATAGATGATTTACCCATTAATGTCAGTGGGGTTTAAAGTCTCCTACTATTATTGTATTATTGTCAATTTCTCTCTTTATGTCTGTTAGAATTTGCTCTATATGTTTAGGTGCTCCTGCATTGGGTGCATGTATGTTAAAGAGTGTAATATATTCTTACACTGATCCCGTTATCATTACATAATACTCTTCGTTGTCTTTTGTTATAGCCTTTATTTTCTTGTTTTTTTGTGGTACGCGGGCCTCTCACTGTTGTGGCCTCTCCCATTGTGGAGCACAGGCTCCATACATGCAGGCTCAGCAGCCATGGCTCACGGGCCTAGCCGCTCCATGGCATGTGGGATCTTCCCGGAGCGGGGCATGAACCCGTGTCCCCTGCATCGGCAGGCGGACTCTCAACCACTGCACCATCAGGGAAGCCCTAGCCTTTGTTTTAAAGTCTATTTTGTCTGTTATGAGTATTGCTACCACTGCTTTCTAGTCATTTCGATTTGCATGAAATATCTTTTTCCATCCCCTTACTTTCAGTCTGTGTGTGTGTTTAACCCTGAAGTGAGTCTCTTGTAGGCAGCATATTGTAGGTCCTTGTTTTTTTGTTTGTTTGTTTGTTTGTTTTGTATTTTTATCCAATCAGCCACGCTATGTCTTGATCAGAGCATTTAGTCCATTGACATTTAATTATTGATTATTATGTAATAATTGCCATTTTATTACTTGTTTTCTGTTTTTTCAATACTTCTTCTTTCTTCATTTCTTCTTCTTTTTATTTTTCCCATTGTGGTTTGATGATTTTCATTAGTATTGATAGTATGCTTATGTTTCTTTCTTTTGGTTTTTTGTGTATCTATTGTATATTTTTGACTTGTGGTTACCATGGAGTTTGTATATTGTTGTCCCATAACTATATCTACTTGGTTTAAACTGATAATCTTTCAAGTTCAAAAACATTCTAAAAGATTTACATTTTTTACTCCCCTCTGCTACATTTTGTGTTTTTGATGTCATACCTTACATCTTCATGCTTATTCTTTTACTATTATTGTAGTTATAGTTGAGTTTACATTTTTTGTTTGTTTTTAATCTACATACTGGCTTCTTTAAGTGATCTTCAATCCTTACTATATATTTGCCTTTCCTATTAGGATTTTCTCTTTCTCCTAGGTTCTTGCTTCTTTTTTATTTAAAGACCCTTCAACATTTCTTTTAGGATATATTTATTTTTGCTAAATTCTGTTAAATACTTTTTGCTTGTCTGAGAAATTTTTTATCTGTCCTTCTATTCTACGTGATGATTTTGCTGGGTAAAGTATCCTAGGTTGCAGATTTTCCCTTTCAGGACTTTGAATATATCATGCTACCTTCTACTGACCTGCAAAGTTTCTGCAGAGAAATCAGCTCATAACGTTATGGGGGTTACCTTGCATATGATTCTCTTTTTTTTTTTTTTTCTCTTGCTTCCTTTAGAATCCTCTCTTTAAATTTTGTCATTTTAATTATGGTATGTGTTGATGTGTATCTCCTTGGGTTCATCTTATTTGGGACCCTCTGTGCTTCCTGTACCTGATTATGAAATTTTAGATTTATGAAATTTTCCTTCTCTAGAGTTATGAAATTTTCAGCCATAATTTCTTCAAGTACATTTTTTTTTTTTTTTTTTTCTTGCGTTATGCGGGCCTCTCACTGTTGTGGCCTCTCCCACTTGCGGAGCACAGGCTCCGGACGCGCAGGCTCAGCGGCCACGGCTCACGGGCCGGCCGCTCCGCGGCACGTGGGATCCTCCCGAAACGGGGCACGAACCCGCGTCTCCTGCATCGGCAGGCAGACTCCCAAGCACTGCGCCACCAGGGAAGCCCTCAAGTACATTTTTGATCCCCTTATCTCTCTCTTCTCCTTCTGGAATCCTTATTGTGCATTTGTTGGCATATTTTATATTCTTTCAGAGATCTTGTATGTTTCTTTTCTTTTTTTTTTTTCTGTTATTCTGACTGGGTGATTTCCATTATTCTATCTTCCAGATCACCTATGCATTCTTCTGTGTCACTTATCTGGCTATTCATTGCTTCTAGAGTATTTTTTATCTCAAAAATTGAATTATCTATTTTTGATTGGGTTATCTTTATAGTTTCTAGATCCTTGTTAAAATGATCTGTGTTTATGTCAGTACTCTTTCTGAATTCAGTTAGCATATTTATTACCAAATTTTTGAACTCAGTGCCTCATAGACTATCTCTGTTTCATTTATTTTTTCAAAGGTTTTCACTTGCTCTTTCAATTGGGAGTAGTTCCTTTGCCTTTTCATTTTACTTAACTTTCTCTTTGTCTATGAATCTAGGTACAACAGTTTTATTTTGTGGTCTTGAGGTGGCTTTTTTATGTGGGACCATCCCTATATAGACTGTGTGCTCAATGTGTTTGGTGTGAGGGCTGGATGTGATGTGGATACTAGCCACAAGTTCCCTCAGGGTGTGCTGGTCACTATCACCATGATAGAGGCTGTGGTTGGTGTTAGAGGAGCTAAAACCTGCTCTAAATATGAAGTGGGTCTTCCTTTCTGCTCTGTGGCTGTCACTGCCCTGTCAGGGGTGGGGTCTGCTCCCCAGCTGCTGGAGCATAAGCCATGAGGGTTGGGTTCAAGCAGGCTCTGTTCATTTCAGGTGTGTGATATTCCCTCTTCCCACCGTGGGGTTCCTGCCTCAAAGGAGGGGAGTGCTGAGGCAAGTGAGACTTGTGTGTCCATAGAGGTTCAACACCCACCTGTGCAGCCACCCTCAGTTCCACCCAGACACAGCTCAAGGTACCATACCCTCCTCTGCTGTGGTTATCCCAGATCTATTGCAAGGTTGTGGTATGGAATGTGCATGGTCAGAACATTTGCCCACTGGGACTGGGAGTCAGGGCTTGTGGTTGCAGGAATTGAAGCAGCTGTGCTGCTGTCAGAGATCTGGGCTGCTTCTGTGGCACTGCCTGAGCAAGTGACAATAATGGCCACCACTGCCCCACCTGGAGCATATCCCAGGCCCCCAGAGCCACTCCTGTGTCCCTATATTGAGTCTTCTCCCAGGACCTAGTAGGCCTAGATCCAATTCCAAGCTGTGGTGTGGAGTGGGCGGGTTGGAGAGTTCACATAACTGGGGGTGGGAGTTGAGGCATCTTGTTTCTGTGGGTTTGATCAGCTGCTTTGCTGCCAGAGTTCTGGGCTGCCTATGTTTGCATAAGCACCAACAATATCCACCGCTGCCACACCTCGATCACTTGCTGGACCCTCTGGCCATCTCTGCATTGCTAGATTCTTTTCCCAGGACTTGGCTGCTCTAGATCCTGGGCCAAGTCGTGGTATGGAGTAAACAAGGATAGGCTGGCTGTTCACCCAGCTCAGACCGGGGAGTGTGGCTAGGCAGCAGCCACTAGTGCAAAGTTCTTGCCTTCCTGTTTGTTGGCAAGCCAGCACCTGCACACTCCTCATGAGTGGAGTCTAGGCTTCTCCAGCCCTTCTGTGTGTCCCAGCAGTTCTCCCAGCAAGCAAGAGGGCTTGTCGCTTCCACATAACACCCCAGGGCTGGGATGCCTACTCTCTGGCTCATTCCCCAGGGCGAGTCCACCTGTGTGGTCTTTCTTTTCCTCTTAGACCCCTTCAGTGGTACATGTCCCTATCCAATGCTTTTTTTCCAGTCCTACCCAATTACATGAGAATCTTTCTTGCAGCCTTGGTTGCATAGGAGTTCTGCCAGTTTTCAGTTAGTTTTCCATGAGAACTGTTCCATATATACATGTATTTTTGATGTATTTGTCGGGGGAGGTGAACTTCACGTTTTCTTACTCCACCATCTTAATCCCCCCAATACCTGTATATTTTAGTGTGCTAAGTTGGTCTGCACTTCTCATTATATTTATGGCAGTCCCAGCATCTGATACAGGGCTTTATTCAGTGTGTTCTTGGTAAGTGTCTATGGGCCTAGTCATGATGTGTTCCAGTGGGAAAAGAACAGAGTCACAGCTGGGTTCTAGTTCGTCTCCAACATAAGTTATCATTGTGTGAACAGATTTGACCTCTCCTTGCTTTTATTAATCTGAAATAAAATGAAAACAATAATAACTCCCCTTTTATGTCACATAATTTCTGAGAATAATCCACGTGTTCATGGACCACACAAATTTGTGACTAAAATAGGAAACCTAAAATGTTAGCAGAACTATTTTCTCATAGAATTCAGAAACTCCAGCCCCATTCAAATTACTTTTAGTTTGGAAAATTCCAGAGGGATGATTGGCATATACTGTACTGTTTCCTTCTTTACGGTTCCTGAATGTGATGTATCAGGATTACATTATTATGCTCCAGTGGGAACACCACTAGCCATTTCCATTAGTGCAACTTATAAAGGAATGTTTCATAATGCATCCTAGGACTCAGCCGTGGGGCTGTGGTAAAGAGAAATCTGACTAGCAAATGCCATCCTGCTTTCAAACCACTTCTCTCCTATAACAACAACCCCTTGTCCTGCAATCAAGCTGCTGTATATTAATCCCTCTTACTTTTGGAAGAACTTTTCAATAAGCTCTCTACTCCTCCATGTAAACAGAAACCAGCTGGCCTGCCTCGTGGGTGCTCCAAGCAAGGCTAGACTCTCTCAATCCCTGGATTAGTTTAGGTTTTGCTGATTTCACTGTTGCCAATTCCAGCTGATCAGGCATAGTGAACTGGAATAACCTCAAGGAGAGTATAGAATCAGGAGAAAGAGTGCCTTAATCACTTAATATTATCTGCCAAAGGCACAAGAGGAAGGAAATAATAACAAGAAACCTCTGTGTTACTAAAACTAAGCATGATCCAAGGGGAAAATGTGCAGCAGGATTCCTAGCCTGCTAGTTAAGGCAACTGAAGATGATAAGGTGAGAGAACTGCCAAGACCATTTATATGGCAGCTAGGATCTTGGTTTTGGGATAAGAAGACCAAAATAGAAAACACTATGTTATCCATGAAAATACTAAAATTATTTATAAATAAATTACTTTTTTTAATTACAATATTATATGCTTATAAAAAACTGGAATGGAAAAATATAAAGAAAATTATAACTACCTATTACCCCATCATCCCATCCATTGTCAATATTTACCTGCATTTTTTCCAGTCTTTTTCTATGCATATACAGAGTGTTACTTAACGTGCGTGTGTTAAACTTAAGCCACAAACAACCTAAGACATTTTTAGCATTTGAAATAGTTAGGAGCCCACTCTCAGGAATGGAGCTATGACAGGGTCTTCAAATATCAATATCTGAATCTTCACTAGAAGATTCATATATTATTACAAAGAACTTTGGAAGTAAATTTTCACTGATGAAATTAGTACTATTCAAGATATGTTTTGGCTACTAAAATTATACAGGCACCTCTGTCCTTGCGTGAATGAAGTCTAAAATTCTGGTGAGCCCAGAAGGCTACCACTTTTAAAGTAACACCCATGGTCTCAAGCTCTAGTTCATCCTGATTCTGTTTCCTAACCCAACTGGGCTAGCTGATGCTGCTGACAGAATACTGTATTTTCACAAAATGAATGATTCATGTAAGGTCCTTGTCAGGGTTTCTATAAGGACAAGAAGCAGAGGCTTCAGAGGGTTTATAGGAAGAGGATGTTTCAATGTTTTGTGCCTGATGCTAAAGTAAAAATCTATTTTGTTGGAGAAACTGATTTTCATTCTAACGGTTCATGTGCAGTGTTGTAGTGAAGGACACATGGTTCCAGATCTCTCTGTCAGAGGCTTCCATTTTACCAGAGTAACCTGACAATTGTGAATAGTCAATTGGACAAATCAATTTACAAGCCAAATACTGCACAAGACTACTGGCGAATAAAATGCAATATAGAATTTATCTGTTTCTCTTTAAAACTGTTTATCAAGTGACAAATTTGGCTAAATAGGAATCCTATTCACAATATTTAGAGACACTTACTTACCTGCTTTGCTATAGCTACTTCCAAAGCAATGTCTCAGATATTCTAGAGATTTATAATTCTCAAGTACCAGTACTTCTAAGATTTTAATCATTATAATTAAAAATGTACACCAACATAAGAAAGGTCTTTTTTTCCCCCTTTCTGTGCTTGCTTTGTGATCTCAAGCAAAATTGGACACCCTCCTAAGCTTCAATTTTCTCATGGTTGAAATGAGGAATCAAACTAAATGATTTCTATGTCTCATACCAGTTCTAGTCATTTATAAATCTATTCATTCCAGAACGATTTGTTGAAGACCCACCTACCTGAGCTACTACACTTAGCAAGAGGTGAAGCAGGGTGGTAGGAATATAAGACTAAAGACAAACAGATAAAATGACAAAGATTCTGACTTCAGGAAGTCTGTGATGTAGTGTATGAAGTGTCATGAAAGAGATAAAACCCACATTGGGAAAACTAAGAGGTGAATTGTATTATTTTCAATTTCTCCCTTTATGTCTGTGAGTATTTGCTTTACATATTTAGGTGCTCCTGTATTGGGTGCATATATGTTAACAAGTGTAATATCTTCTCCTTGTATTCTATTGTTATAGCCTTTGTTTTAAAGTCTGTTTTGTCTGATATGGGTATTGCAACCCCTGCTTTCTTGTCATTTTTGTTTGCGTAAAATATCTTTTTTCATCCTCTCACTTTCAGTCTGTGTGTGTCTTTAGCCCTGAAGTGAGTGTCTTGCAGGCAGCATATTGAAGGGTCTTGTTTTGTTTTGTTTTTATCCAATCAGCCACCCTATGTCTTTTGATAGGGAATTTAGTCCATTGACATTTAAAGTAATTATTGATAGATATGTACTTATTGCCATTTTATTACTTGTTTTCTGGTTGTTTTTGTAGTTCTTCTCTGTTCATTTCTTCTTTTTATTTCTTTCCTGTGGTTTGATGACTTTCTTTAGTAGTATGCTTGTGTTCGTTTCTTTTTGGGTTTTGTGTATTTATTGTAGGTTTTTTATTTGCGGTTACCATGGGGTTGATATATGTTGACCCATAATTATACCTACTTGTTTTAGTAGATTGATCCATTCTAATGGAGGCTTTCAAAGATTTTATGAAGTCAAGGACAGTTAGGTTGAAGAATCTTCGAGAAAAGTTGGGATTTTCACAGACACAAATGGAAATAGGAAAAATTGTTTATGAAACACATGCAGCCCATAGGTGAGTGCATAGAACAAAATAATATATTTCCTTCCCATTAAGCCCCTGGCCTTTTCTTGAAAATTCATGTAACTATTTTTATATATGAATATGGTTACAGATTTATTCATGGAACTTTTGCAAAATTTACCAAAGCCAATTGTGAAAGTCTTACTACTAAGAAAAAGAAAGAGCAGAGGTAATCATGGCCTTAGATATCTTTATATAAGTTAATTATTGTATTGATTTTCCCTCTTGGGATAGTCACAGGTGAGACCTGGAACTGTCCATATTTCTCGACAGACAATAACTCGAGAAAAAGGGAGAGGAAATGTTGCTAGCATTTTGTGTAAAGAAAAGCATATGCTGCTCAAAAAGGAAAAACTAAAAAAATACTTTTCTTTTTTCTGGTTTACAAGAATGACCCTGTGGAATATCAAAATTCACTACATTATATTATGGGTAGAAAATGTAGAGTGCCATGGGCTATCTCTGTATGTGTGACAGTGAAACCAAGCAGATTCATTTTAAATAAACTCTTGTTAGAGCATTCCCT
>NW_006769542.1:970571-980212 GCF_000442215.2 Lipotes vexillifer | reverse complement strand
CTACACACACACACACACACACACACACACACACACACACACACACACACACGAGAGCTATGTGTATGTGCCCTATTTTAAGCACTTTAAATGTATTAACTAAGTTAATCCTCCTACAACTCTATAACGTAGTGATTATTATCACCCCCTTTTATTGATGAGGAAATTAAAGCACCATAAGGTTAAACAATTTTCCCAAAGTTACTACTAATAAATGGGAGACCCAGGTTTCAAATCCATGGCTGTCTGGCTCTAGAATATGTTCTCAATCTCCCTACACATGGCTGCCTCTTTATATTCCCCTAATTAACAGAAACAGATACAGAGTTCTATACCTGTTCTACCACAAGTATAAAAATAACATCAAGCAAACCAAAGGATGGGCTGTCCTCATAATAGTTTCTTCTCCTGAGATTCAGTAGTCCTGGTGCACATAATCAAAAAATGTATTTAATATTCCATGAGACTTCAATAAAAAGCTGAGTGGCAAGCTGCACATATGAATCTGGTAAAACCTGAATCTTATAGGAGCCATATAAATATTTCTAAACCTGAAAATGTTAATGCTAATAAAAGGATTGAAACAAATAAGATAGTAATTTTAAATACACCCCAGGGAAGCTAAATTAAGAAAAATGAAAGCTGGCATATAGAAAAATTATACATAGTGTTAATTTTAAAAGTCTGAGATGATTAAATATAGTTTTCAGAAACTAAATCTTTACTGGAAAAAGGAAATAACAGGATTTTGGCAGTCAGAAAATAATAAAAATAACAAAAGTGTTATGGTTATGAAATCTTCCAAGAATTCAATAGTTGAAGTAAAACTGATAAAGAAGACCTAGTATATAAGAAACTGTCAGAATGAATAAAATTTTCTGACTAGCATTATAAAATCAGAAGAGTTGGTGAGGATGTTTATTGATTCTTTCAAATCATACATAAAAAAACACAGAAAGATTTATAATCTCGATAACTCAAATACTTAGAGAAAAAAGATTGAAATTTTGTGGAAGTATTAAATAATAAAAACATAATTATAGTTCTATGACTTTCCATGTAAAAATTATTTCCTGTGGTAAATAAAAAGCAATACTAGAGCTGGTGCTCCACAGCAAGAGAAGCCACCGCAATGAGAAGCCCATGCACTGCAACGAAGAGTAGCCCCCTTTTGTTGCAACGCACAGCAACGAAGACCCAATGCAGCCCAAAATAAATAAAATTTAAAAAAAAAAAGCAATGCTAGTACAAACAACATTCTCAAGGTATACTATTTCTATTTCTACTACTAAAAGCATCCTCATAATAGTTGGGAAAAGGTGATTTTGACAGCAATGACTATGTATATAATTATAAGCACAGTGCTCCCAAAAGAAGTTGTATCAAGACTTCTCAGCAACTGATTGATAATATCATTATACAATTATCATTTAATCTGAAATTAAAGGATAAACTATAGTAGCAATGAAAGCTAGTATTGAAAAATATACATTAAGGTAGGGAAATATTACCTATATTACATACTAAAACGGGAAGACAGTAGTATGCCTAAATAAAGTGGATACTGGACAAACTTTTAAGGTATAGTGAGGCTGATGTTTAAATACAGTGGTAGCAGATGAGATTGGTGTTTTGTAACCCTAAAGCAAATCTCTAATTTCTCTGCCACAATTTATGTGTTTTCAGCTAGTTACTTAAAACTCCAAACCTCATTTTAATCATCTATAAAAAGGAAATAATACCATGCAGAAAAAAATTACAGGAAGATATTGAGGGCTTCTCACATATGTACTTGGCACATAGTAATGCTAAATAAATACTAGTTCTCTTCCTCTCATTCTGTTCAAAATTCTCTCCTCTGGAAAATAAAATTAATACAATTATAGACTTCAAGGAACTTGTGATATTGTTACAATGACGATTCTTATTCTCAGGAATCAGTTCAAAAATATTAGCAACATATGTGCAAAAATGAGAAATATAAACATTTAGGGTTCAAAAAAGAAAAATCAAGGAAGGCATAAATTCTGGATGCCCATAAGGCTTCAAGGAGGAAATAGGACCTAAGGAGGATCCTGATGCACAGGTAGGATTAAATCAGTGGATGGGCAGGAGGAGCCTTTTCCAAACCAGTTGGAGCAACAAGGTCTGGGAATTGGCCCTGCATCTTCATGGAACAGGGAGATGACCAGTCCAGCCAACACAAAGCTTAACCTGAGGGAGTGGCAGTACCAAACACCATCTCCTTGTCAGTTACTTTGCTTCAGAGGACTGTCACCACATCTCCGTCAGCCACCAAATAGCCCTTCCCACACTTGCTAGCTGGAGTCCTCATACTCTCCAAAACAAGCTTCCTGCCCTGATGAAATGTATGAACAAAAGCACCAAAATCAATTGTTCTGAATCGAGTGGTTGAGATGTACTAGAATCCCTGCGGGACAAGAAAGCATGCAGGAAGGGCCCGGTATAGGTAATTCTGTTGCCCTGCACCCTATCTGAGAATATCAGGCTTAAATTAATACTAAAGAAATCGATGAGACAAACTAGCACATCAATAGAAATCAGACAAATGTATAGATCTGGACAATAGAACATATGGAAGAGCTGCATTCAATAATTTGTGGCTATCATAAGGAGCTGAAGAAAATCTCAGACCAAAGGCATCCATGTATGACATTAAGTCATTGATCCATAAGCCCAAAATACTGAAAATGTATTCAGGATTTTTCTGAAGAATGTGACCTATAGGGCTGAAATTACCAAGTTTCTCTTTCCAAGTGAAAAAGGGATGCATTCAATCTGTTCACATTCTAAAACAGGATTATAAATGGCAACAGACCTCTCAAAATCATGGCTTCGGTTACACAAAGATTAGTCTTATGTACAATGTGGAAATGTCAGTTGGTTCTGGATCAGAGATTCAGCAACAGCCACGCATAGTTATCAGATGAGGAATGTCAAAATGCTGATCACGATGGGTAAGTGTTTATGAAATGAGAGGTCCCTCCCCTTGCAGGCAATTGTACACAGTGTGCAAAAGTGAAGAGCAATGTTATATATAGCTCCGGTTCACTAATAGGCATACCAAGTGTAATGTTTCTATCCTAAAATGAATGCAAATTGCCCTGAATACTTTTTAGACTAAAAATAGATGTAAAAAATATGGTAATGGATGTGGTTTCTTTCATTTGTAAACATATTTCTGCTGACCCAGCATTAAGTGGGCACACACACTTAAGGGCAGTCCACCCAGTGATGGGCAGTGATGGATTTGCAGGCTGTCTGTGACCAATATCACACATTTTTAATTTGGCCAAGGAACAGGGCAGAACAAATCAACCTGAGCAGAAATGGAGCATCTGCCTTTGTCCTCATCAGAGGTTATACTGTGTGCTTATGGGTCACAGTGAGACTCTACCAACTCCTTCACAACCCTGACCTCACCTCCATCCCATTGCCACCCCAAAGGCTTGGAAATAAGGGAAATAACATTGCCCTTTGAGCATTCAGCTCTAATACTAACATACAGTAGCCCTGTGTCTGGAGATGCCAAGTTACTTTATTTATTTATTTATTTATTTATTTTTTGTGGTACGCGGGCCTCTCACTGTTGTGGCCTCTCGCGTTGCAGAGCACAGGCTCCGGACGCGCAGGCTCAGCGGCCACGGCTCACAGGCCCAGCCACTCCGCTGCATGTGGGATCTTCCCGGACCGGGGCACGAACCCGTGTCCCCTGCATCGGCAGGCGGACTCTCAACCACTGCGCCACCAGGGGAGCCCCCAAGTTACTTCTGAGGTAGAATGGCCTCTGGGTCTGCAGGATTTATGTGCTGGAATCAAAATTTACTGACTTAGGAATGTTCTCAGCCTTCGAAACAAGAGATTTTTATTTTTCTAGATCAGCTTCCCCATAGCTTCACCCATGCACTTACTCTATGGAAGCAGACCAGTAATAGGCTTTTAGTATTACAGAAAAGGGAGAATGGGAAGAGAGAATCAGCCTGGAAGGTGAGGAAGAAAGAGGGAAAGATTATTGCTTGCTGGATGAATGCCAAGGTTCCCAGGCTCCCTTTCTTGTGGAGAATGTGGATAATGGATTCAAATATTGGAAAACATTTCTTCAAGAAATTAAGTACAGATCTGAGGATAGGGCAAAAATTCAGATGGAAGAAAGAGGGTTTCTTTTGAGAGCCTCTGGATGAGTTTGGAAGGAAAGAGAGGTTTGGAGAAGTGTTTATGAGTTTCTATTTGGGTCCCATTTACTGTTCTGTGGGAGATGAAGTAAAAGAAGGGAACTCATTTTTAAATCACTTCTAGTAATTGAAGATTTCTTTAGAGGTGACTATATGTGTAGGATGAGCCACTTGAGACCACAGACTGTTTCATTCTGAGCACAATTGAAGCTGTGTGATCCAGTGTACATTTACAGTGGAAGGGAGCATACTTATGTTCTAGAATTCCTGAAAGGAACTCAAAGATACATCCTAACAGGACTGCTTAGATAAGAGAGTCATCTATATATATGATCATATATATATATACACACACACACGCATACACATTCTATATTGTGTATGTGTGTGTATGTATGTTTGTTTATTTATTATAAGGAATTGGCTCATGCGGTTATGGAGGCTGGATGCTAAGAAGTCCCAAGATCTGCAGTCAGCAAGCTGGAGACACAAGAGAGCTAATGGTATAACTCCCAGTCTGAATCCAAAGTCCTGAGAGACAATGGTATAAGTTTCAGTTCAGCGCAAGTTCAAAGACTTGAAAAGATGTTCTCTCAGGCTGAAAACAGTCACACAGTGAATTCTCTCTTACTCCGCCTTTTTGCTGTATTCAAGTTTGAGGGCATTGGGTGAGGTTCTTCCTCACTGGCTAGAGCAATCTGCTTTACTCAAATTGCTGTCTATAGATTCCATTGTTAATCTCCTCTAAAAACATCCTCACAAAATAGATAGCTAGTGGGAAGCAACCACATAGCACAGGGAGATCAAGCTGGGTGCTTTGTGACCACCTAGAGGGGTGGGCTAGGGAGGGTGGGAGGGAGACGCAAGAGGGAGGAGATATGGGGATATATGTATATGTATAGCTGATTCACTCTGTTATACAGCAGAAACTAACACACCATTGTAAAGCAATTATACTCCAATAAAGATGTTAAAAAAAAAATCCTCTCAGACACACCCAGAATAACGTGTAACTATACTTGGGCACCCCATGGCCCAGTTAAGTTGACGAAAGGAATTAACCCTCACAGTTGCTATCTTAGCAAGTAAAAATTTTCACTAGTTATAAATAATTATCTTTCTGGTGGAAAATTAAAACATTGGGCTTCTGCTTTATATATGAATTGCTGTTAACTTGATTAATGTAAAACAATACCTGAAAAGTAAATTTGTTTTTAGTGTGCTGATAATTACAGAAACTGAGTCTCTAAGACTTGTGTTTAGCTATCAGTGCATTCATGAGGATAATGAATGTTGCCTAGAAGATAGCCAGCTGACCTTTCTCTAGGGAGTCTGACTTCCCTGTTGTACATTTTCTTCATTAACACACACGCTAGCTTAAAAGACACTATTCAAAATGAAGCAAAGTATTAAGTAACTATCCAGTAAATTTCAAACAGAGGAGATAGTTACTCTGAATATTTTAAGTGCTGTAACCAAAAAGCAGTTAACTCTTTGTGTAGAAAAAAATGAAATTCAATGCAACAAAAAGAATGCCACAAATGTTTTGGATCTTGTAAACCAAATGGCTCATCTATATTATCCTAAAAGAACAACACATCCTGTTAAAATTATATCATATTTCTGTCATAGGAGAATAGTGGATAAATTATGAAATATTTGGTACCTTGGATAAAATTTTAATATTTTTTGGTGTTGAGCTTTGACACATACTTTTTCATCTTTAAGACAAGAGATCTTCAAATTTGATGGTCAGATATAAATTATTACATACTGGATTCAGAATAATTAGAAAAGCTACTGAACTTCAATTCTCTCAGGATGAAAATACGTGGATACTGCAACCATCTTGTCATCTCTTTTTGGATTCCCTTAGTTCCATCACTAGGAGTTAGAAAGCTTCCTTTTTATTTCTTATAGAGTTATACATTCATCAACCTATCCTAGAAACCAGAACCACACTGACTCTGTAAACCCCCTTTTTTCTCACAAACTTGCTCTTGGGTTATGAATTCCATCCTCTCCATGTTATCCTATCTGGTCTGTGACCTAACCTTTATTCTCTGATGTCCTTGTCTATCTATTATGAACTGCAGAAACCTAGGTTTTTCAGTAAAGAGAGTTATTGGAGGAACTTGAGGTGTCTCTGGAGCCCAGGATTATACATGAACGTAAAGACTGATACCAGTTTACCACTTGGAGAACACTAAAGGGTAGAGGTTGGCAGGTTTGGCTTCTCAGTGGAAAAACAAAGACAGAGGGAAACAGTAGGAAATCTTGAACTCTGGTTATGATTTGGTATAGCAAGAATGTATGGTATATATATACAATGGAACATTACTCAGCCATAAAAAAGAATGAAATAATGCCATTTGCAGCAACATGGATGGACCTAGAGATTGTCATACTGACTGAAGTAAGTCAGAGAAGGACAAATATTATATGATATCACTTATGCGTGGAATGTAAAAAAATGGTACAGATGAACTTATTTACAAAACAGAAATAGAGTTACAGATGTAGAAAACAATCTTATGTTTACCAAGGGGAAAGGAGGGGAGGGATAAATTTGAGATCGGGATTGATATATACACACTACTATATATAAAATAGATAATTAATAAGGACCTACTGTATAGCACAGGGAACTGTACTCAATAATATGTAATGACCTATATGGGAAAAGAGTCTAAAAAAGAGTGGATATATGTATATGTATACCTGATTCACTGTGCTATACAGCAGAAAGCAACACAACACTGTAAATCAACTATACTCCAATAAAAAAAATTATGTATGAGTTTTCTGTGGCCCAATTAGAGGCCATAGAGAGTAGCTGGGCTCAAACTATCTTGAAATTACTCTGCCCTAGAGGGCGGCTAACCAGGGCAAGAGAGCCATAGTGTGAGAGGTTATGGAATGCATCACCAAGGGCAATCAGAGGGTTTGTTGTAAGAGTTCTAAATTGCTTATACCAAGGAACTATAGCATTTTGCAGAATAGCCAAAGAATCCATGTTTGTATCCAATTAAAGAGCCAGACTTTGGCTGCCTGTCAAACAGGCAGATTATAATAGCACTGGTGACATAAGACAGTTACTCTTGTCCCTCTAGTGCACTTTCCCCCTTCCCAGCCCTAAAGGAGCCAGAAGAAGCAGGGAAGGAAAATGAGGAAGTGTGAATAAACAAACCATACTCCCTGGGTGTGAACTTAGAGTTTTCATTTAGAATGCACAGGACCTCTTAATGCCTGAAAATGAACTGTAATTATGGAGACCATGCTCATAACAGAAAATGTCAAAAAAGCTAAGGCATCTTTCCAAGACACCACAAAGGGCAGAGAAGGGAGATTCAACAGAATACATTTGAAGGCAGTAGCTGTTTAAAAATAAAGCCATTTTCTGTTTGAACCCCATCTATTTCAGATTATTCCATTAAAAATAAATCTATACACACACACATTCACACACATAGAACATGGACTTTTTTTTTTTCATTTAACATAATGTAATGAAGGTTTCTTAAGACATTAAATACACTTCTACATCATTTTTCTGGCTTTATAATATTCCTTTTTATAAATGTACTATAATACATCTAACTGATTCCCTATTATTAGACATTTAGATTTTTTCCTTAATTTTGATATTATAACCAATGCTGTAATTAATAACTTTATATATATAAAGCTTTTCCCATAACCATAATTAATTTGGGGGGATAAATCTCTAGAAATAGAATTACTAGACCAATAATTATACACGTGTTTAAAGCTTTGGATATATATTGCCAAATTTCAAAATGGATAATCTATTAATGAATGCATCTTTAATATTTATATAAATAACTCCTCAAAATATTCCAGGGTTTATATGAATTTTTATTTGCCAAAATTAAAAGTTAAAAATGGAATATTCTAGGTACGAAAAAATTATGTTGTACCTCACTCAGTTAATAGAAGATATTCAATGCTAAATTAAAACTCAAACTTTTTTTTTTTAACATCTTTATTGGGGTATAATTGCTTTACAATGGTGTGTTAGTTTCTGCTTTATAACAAAGTGAATCAGCTGTACATATACATATATCCCCATATCTCCTCCCTCTTGCATCTCCCTCCCACCATCCCTATCCCACCCCTCCAGGCTGTCACAAAGCACCAAACTGATATCCCTGTGCGATGCGGCTGCTTCCCACTAGCTATCTACCTTACGTTTGTTAGTGTATATATGTCCATGCCTCTCTCTCACTTTTTGTCACAGTTCACCCTTCCCCCTCCCCATATCCTCAAGTCCGTTCTCCAGTAGGTCTGTGTCTTTATTGCTGTCTTACCCCCAGGTTCTTCATGACATATTTTTTCTTAAATTCCATATATATGTGTTAGCATAGGGTATTTGTCTTTCTCTTTCTGACTTACTTCACTCTGTATGACAGACTCTAGGTCTATCCACCTCATTACAAATAGCTCAATTTCATTTCTTTTTATGGCTGAGTAATATTCCATTGTATATATATGTCACATCTTCTTTATCCATTCATCCGATGATGGACACTTAGGTTGTTTCCATCTCTGGGCTATTGTAAATAGAGCTGCAATGAACATTTTGGTACATGACTCTTTTTGAATTTTGGTTTTCTCAGGGTATATGCCCAGTAATGGGTTTGCTGGGTCATATGGTAGTTCTATTTGTAGTTTTTTAAGGAACCTCCATACTGTTCTCCATAGTGGCTGTACCAATTCACATTCCCACCAGCAGTGCAAGAGTGTTCCCTTTTCTCCACACCCTCACCAGCATTTATTGTTTCTAGATTTTTTCATGATGGCCATTCTGACTGGTGTGAGCTGATATCTCATTGTAGTTTTGATTTACATTTCTCTAATGATTAATGATGTTGAGCATTCTTTCACGTGCTTGTTGGCAGTCTGTATATCTTCTTTGGAGAAATGTCTATTTAGGTCTTCTGCCCATTTATGAATTGGGTTGTTTGTTTTTTTGTTATTGAGCTGCATGAGCTGCTTGTAAATTTTGGAAATTAATCCTGTGTCAGTTACTTCATTTGCAAATATTTTCTCCCATTCTGAGGATTGTCTTTTGGTCTTGTTTATGGTTTCCTTTGCTGTGCAAAAGGTTTGAAGTTTCATTAGGTCCCATTTTTGTTTTAATTTCCATTTCTCTAGGAGGTGGGTCAAAAAGGATCTCGCTGTGATTTATGTCATAGAGCGTTGTGCCTATGTTTTCCTCTAAGAGTTTGATAGTTTCTGGCCTTACATTTAGGTCTAATCCATTTTTTGAGCTTATTTTTGTGTATGGTGTTAGGGAGTGATCTAATCTCATACTTTTACATGTACCTGTCCAGTTTTCCCAGCACCACTTATTGAAGAGGCTGTCCTTTCTCCACTGTATATTCCTGCCACCTTTATCAAAGATAAGGTGACCATATGTGCGTG
>NW_006769542.1:955807-970179 GCF_000442215.2 Lipotes vexillifer | reverse complement strand
ATGGTTTTTCTCCTTCAGTTTGTTAATATGGTGTATCATGTTGATTGATTTGCGTATATTGAAGAATCCTTGCATTCCTGGAATAAACCCCACTTGATCATGGTGTATGATCCGTTTAATGTGCTGTTGGATTCTGTTTGCTAGTATTTTGTTGAGGATTTTTGCATCTATGTTCATCAGTGATATTGGTCTGTAGTTTCCTTTCTTTGTGACATCCTTGTCTGGTTTTGGTATCAAGGTAATGGTGGCCTCGTAGAATGAGTTTGGGAGTGTTCCTCCCTCTGCTATTTTTTGGAAGAGTTTGAGAAGGATAGGTGTTAGCTCTTCTCTAAATGTTTGATAGAATTTGCCTGTGAAGCCATCTGGTCCTGGGCTTTAGTTTGTTGGAAGATGTTTAATCACAGTTTCAATTTCAGTGCTTGTGATTGGTCTGTTCATATTTTCTATTTCTTCCTGATTCAGTCTTGGCAGGTTGTGCCTTTCTAAGAATTTGTCCATTTCTTCCAGGTTGTCCATTTTCTTGGCATAGAGTTGCTTGTAGTAATCTCTCATGATCTTTTGTATTTCTGCAGTGTCAGTTGTTACTTCTTTTTCATTTCTCATTCTATTGATTTGTGTCTTCTCCCTTTTTTTCTTGATGAGTCTAATGGTTTATCTATTTTGTTTATCTTCTCAAGGAACCAGCTTTTAGTTTTATTGATCTTTGTTATTGTTTCCTTCATTTCTTTTTCATTTATTTCTGATCTGATTTTTATGATTTCTTTCCTTCTGCTAACTTTGGGGTTTTTTTGTTCTTCTTTCTATAATTGCTTTAGGTGCAAGGTTAGTTTGTTTATTTGAGATGTTTCCTGTTTCTTAAGGTGGGCTTGTAGTGCTATAAACTTCCCTCTTAGAGCTGCTTTTGCTGCATCCCATAGGTTTTGGGTCATCGTGTCTCCATGGTCATTAGTTTCTAGGTATTTTTTTATTTCCTCTTTGATTTCTTCAGTGATCACTTTGTTATGAAGTAGTGTATTGTTTAGCCTCCATGTGTTTGTATTTTTTACAGATCTTTTCCTGTAATTGATATCTAGTCTCATGTCATTGTGGTTGGAAAAGATACTTGATACAATTTCAATTTTCTTAAATTTACCAAGGCTTGACTTGTGACCCAAGATATGATCTCTCCTGGAGAATGTTCCATGAGCACTTGAGAATAATGTGTATTCTGTTGTTTTTGGATGGAGTGTCCTATAAATATCAATTAAGTCCATCTTGTTTAATGTATCATTTAAAGCTTGTGTTTCCTTATTTATTTTCATTTTGGATGATTTGTCCATTGATGAAAGTGGGGTGTTAAATTCCCCTTCTATGAATGTGTTACTGTTGATTTCCCCTTTTATGGCTGTTAGTATTTGCCTTATGTATTGAGGTGCTCCTTTGTTGAGAGCATAAATATTTACAATTGTTATATCTTCTTCTTGGATCGATCCCTTGATCATTATGTAGTGTCCTTCTTTGTCTGTTCTAATAGTCTTTATTTTAAAGTCTATTTTGTCTGATGTGAGAATTGCTACTCCAGCTTTCTTTTGGTTTCCATTTGCATGGAATATCTTTTTCCATCCCCTCACTTTCAGTCTGTATGTGTCTCTAGGTCTGAAGTGGGTCTCTTGTAGACAGCATATATATGGGTCTTGTTTTTGTATCCATTCAGCCAATCTGTGCCTTTTGGTGAGAGCATTTAGTCCATTTACATTTAAGGTAATTATTGATATCTATGTTACTCTTCCATTTTCTAAATTGTTTTGTGTTCGTGATTGTAGGTCTTTTCCTTCTCTTGTTTTTCTTGCCTAGAGAAGTTCCTTTAGCATTTGTTGTGAAGCTGGTTTGGTGGTGCTGAAGTCCCTCAGCTTTTGCTTGTCTGTAAAGGTTTTAATTTCTCCATCTAATCTGAATGAGATCCTTGCTGGGTAGAGTAATCTTGTTTGCAGGTTTTTATCCTTCATCACTTTCAGTATGTCCTGCCACTCCCTTCTGGCTTGCAGAGTAAAACTCAAACTTTTAATAAGTGGTTAAAAAATTCAAATCAAACTACAGTCTACCATCACCTTCACCATCAAAACTCACCACATGTTCATTTAACTTTTTGGCTGTCAGGTAAATTTTTTTTAATGACAGCTACACTAGGTATCTATTTCAAATTTCCTTCCCAAGAAGCCTGTAGAAAAAGGTCTTTCTTCCATGAGTAGGGGCTTTCGGGATAATAGTTAGATTCCATGAAGACTTGGGTTAAAAATCAGAGCTATATCCAAATAATCATACTTATAAGACTTCCGTACTGTCATCCTGTGCTTTCTGGGGAAAGAAAAAACAAAATTAAATGACATATGACATAGTTATACTGGCTAACTGCCAAACATATGAAGTGTTGTCATATCTTCTGAACTTAAAACAGAAGAGTTCAGTAATCATGATTACTGGTCTGTGAGTGATAGTAACAAATTATTTCAATGAATATTGTTTATAAGACGTGTATAAAGCACTTGCACATATGCCATCTCATTTGAATGTCATAACACCCTTGCAAGATAGATTTTGTTATTCTCATTTTATATGTGAGGAAACTAAAGCTCAAAAAAATTAGTTGGCTCACCCATAGACATACAGCTCTGATATGAACATAGCCAGGAGTCAAAACTGTACCTTAATTTCAAATCCAGAATCTTTCTACCATGACATGCTGCCTCTTGGTTTATTGGTTTATTTATTTATTTGATACTTATTGAACATCAGTATGGGCCAGGAACTACATACAGGTATAGGAGGTATAGTGGTGGAGATAGGTAAAATTCCTACCCTCCCACATCTTGTGAGCTTTGGAGTGGGAGTGTAGCAGGAAGGCAATAATTAACCATTAATTTGTGATATCTCAGGGAAAGCTCAGTGGTGTGAAAAATGATTCAGGGTTAGGGGAGAGAGAATGATGAGATATACTATTTAAGATTACGTTCTCAAGGAAATTTGCTGGGACAAGGTTAACTTATAAGTAGGGACTTGAGCAAAATGAGGGGTCCAGCTATGCAGACATCAGGGGCAAGAAAATTCCATGAGGAACTTGGGAACCTGCACGTTAACATTAGCTGCTGTCCTCACAGAACAACTCCTGTCAGCCTTGCCTTCTATTCACTGGATAGTTAACTCTAGTTGCAGAGAAAATGCATTTTGTTTAAATAAATGAGACTCATAAGAAGAGAGGCAAAGACCAAATAGCATATCCACAGCACAGAAGCAAAAAATTGACAGCTGCTCTGATTTCTACCTCTGACTGACCTGGCTTTTCAGTATTCATAGCTTTCCTCACAGGACAGCACTGGGGGTTATAGCTTTTTATTTCATTCTTTTAAAATAAAACCTTGAAAATTCACCATAGAATCAGATCACATAAATTTCACTCACAATCTTATAAGTACTTTTTAACAACATTGACTAAGAGATAGGAGGGAGTTCAAAATTTTATTCTTGTGTTTTATTAATTTTTATTAACATGTTAAAAAAGGATTTTAGCCATTTCCACCAGTTGCCTTAAGTTCTCAGCATCAAGTAAGGAGGGATAATATTACTCACTTGCTTCTTTAGTATGAGATATTAGAGATCTTTATCATCTAATTATTTAAAGAAATCAAATACAGAAGAATTCTAAACTTAGGAAAAGCCTTATAGAAATAACAATTTCAGGTACTAAGTGAAAGAATAGTCAAGAGATGCCAAAGCCTTAATTTTATTATATGTATGACCTTATGATGTAGAGTCTGTGTAACTGCTGAAATCCAACTCCCTAATTATTGCTACCGTTTATCGAGCTCTTTCTGTGTGGTAGGTCACATACTAAGGACTTCATGTGCATTGTGGTAAAACCGTCCAAAGATCTTATGAAGTAACTATTGTAATAGTTCTCATTGTATTGATAAGGAGGTGTTAAAGAAGCCCACCCAAGGTCATTTAACCAGTAAATGGCATAGTCAGGATCTGAACTCACTACAAGGACCCAGGCTCTCAGACACCTGCTAAAGTGACTTCCTGCTAGATTCCAGATGGTATGCCTGGCCTCTGTGGTGGAGTACCAACAACCCTGATGTTGATTAAAAGCAGTGTGAGATTTAGCAGCCATGCACGGTCCATTCCTCTCAACTCAAGAAACCTCCAAATTCGAAGACATCTCAAACAGTTCAGAGCATGAGAGTCGGAAAGAGAGATTTAGGATCGGCTCCCTTTGGTAGTGAGTGAGATGTGCTGAGCTCCTGTGAAGTAGGAGCTGTAAACTAGAGCAGATTCATAAAAGACATGGCCCTGCCCTCCTACTTGACGCTAAACTGTGTGACTCTGAATGTGTCCTTCACCATGCCCATTGTGGTACCTAGCGCACTCAATAGTCAGCACTCATCTGCTGACAAGGAAAGGAAGGGAGGGAGGACAGAAGCTCCTGTAGAGAAGACAAAGCCTACAGAGAATGAGGCTTCAATTCACTTGTGAAGGATGCCATCACCCAGTGCAGACTGGCATAGGGTATCTCAGCCATCCTCAGGAGCTGGCACCAAACTCAGAGGCAGGAATCAGCACCAGCAAAGTAATCTCTGACTGTTGAGAGCCAACCCAGAGCAGGTCTGGAACCGCTTTGCCAACTCCCTGCTTCCCTATCAGTACAGGGCCTGGCAGCATCTCCTCTAGGCTCTGGGGAAGTATTTTGATGTGTTTTCATCATGTATTAATTATTGTCTTCTCCCTGAAGAGAAATATTTTTCTGACAAGTTAAAAACCTCTCTCTTCAATAAAAATGTCTTCAGCCTTTCTGAGCCATCTCTGCATTTGAGGAATACCTCCTGGAAAGGTGCTACAGTGGAATCTTCCAGTCATTTATCAGGCCAGTATCTGTCCATCAATCAGAAGCTGCAGTTTTACTTAATGCTCAAAGTGAGATATGTGTAACCCTTGGTAACCACAAGAGAGTCTTAGTTGCTCCTGTCCTGGGTTCCTGGGCTGATAATGCACAATCCTAGGAGAGAAATTCCAGAAGAGAGAAGGGTCTCATGTGTGTGTCTGTGTGTTTGTGTCTTATTTGTGTGTCTACACCCGAAACTTTTCCCTCTACTCCATGTACACTGAGGAGAATGACAGCTATGTTACAAAGTTTTTACAGCCATATTACCAAGTATTTGAACAGGCCCAGAGAGGTGTGAGTGATGAATGAGGATGAAGACGCCACAGGAGCAACAGAGACTGGAGAAAAGAATGGTGCAGGAGTGGAGGGACAGAATGTGGTTTGTTTTCTGAAGATAATAAACTTCAGAGAGGGTCAGTAAAAAATGAATGTCATGGGCTTCCCTGGTGGTGCAGTGGTTGAGAGTCCGCCTGCCGATGCAGGGGACACGGGTTCGTGCCCCGGTCTGGGAGGGTCCCACATGCCGCGGATGGGCTGGGCCTGTGAGCCATGGCTGTTGAGCCTGCGCATCCGGAACCTGTGCTCCGCAATGGAAGAGGCCACAACAGTGAGAGGCCCACATACCGCAAAAAAAAAAAATGAATGTCATGAGAAAAAAACATAGTGAGAAATAAACCAAATGGACATAAAAACTGAATACAATGAGTGAAATCTAAGCGGATCCTGGAATAAAAGAAAATATCTTAAAATATATTTTGGGGACTATTGGTGAAATTTGAATTTTTGAGAGTATTCCACAATAGTGCTAATCCAAAGAAAAGTTTAGATTCAAAACCCAATATAATTATTTATATAGAAAAAAATTGAACATGCTTTGGGAATTCTGTTCAACGTTACTGTCTGCTCTGCTCTTAGAAACCACTTCTCACAGCAACCCTGGACCTATACTGCCCACCCCTCTACACCTGAATCATAGCTCATCATCAGAGCTCAGCCTATGGGGTGGGAGAAGGGAAAGCAGAATGGAGATCAGTCAAATCAAGAGTGGGACACAAAGGCTAGAATGAGGAAAATCTAAATGGTTAGATGTACAATAAAAATCATTAAGACAAGCCCAGAAGGAAGAAAACAATGATTCAGTTCTCATCAATGCAATACAAGGGGCCATGGTCCCCTGTACAAGCCATGGGGTGCATTTTTAGAGCTAGCTGAGTCTACAAATAGTGATTATAATACCTCAAGTTAAAAATAATAAATCCATCGTTCTTGATGATAACAGAGCAAGGGAAGGGGTGATTTTTTTAAAGGAAAAAAATAGTATTTATCTAGAGACACTTCTCCCCACCCCACCCAGCCCTGACTCTGGCCAGGCTGGCCCTGGATGGGGTTGACTCTGCAGGTGCAAAGGAAATTGGGGGAACATTTGTGAGGAGAGGTGGAAAGTGAGGACAGGGAACCTGGTAACACCTGAAACATTGAAGAAGCATAAAGTTCCTTCTTTGTCCCTCATCCTCTGATGCTTTTATCCCAATAGTTACTAAATGTTTGGGATGATTTGTGAGCAGTGACGGCAGGTGAAGGGGAAAGGGCATTTCTGTTTTCTTTTCATTCCTAAGTCTGTGCCCACGAGGAAATATGAAGGAGAGTCCCCAGAAAACAAAACATTGAACATAAATAGATAAAAACTCTACAATAAAGCTTATTGGGGGAGATCCTGTTACCTGTAAACTGGAAAAGCAAAACATTTCCTAAAGACTTCTATGCATAGCACTAATTATCATGATGGTAATGTTGCACACATAAACATCATCACAATCAGCAGGAGGGAGGTTTCCTCATGAGCAAGTGGGGCGAAATCAGCAGCAAATATTTCATTTTCCATTGAGATTGAGGTTGGTATTACAGGCAGACTAGGAGATTTCTACCAAGAGTAGAAAAGTGTATGATGCATATGTAAGGCCGAGGCTAAGACCTTACCAGCCAGGAAAAAGTCCAGGTGTCTCTGTGGTATCATAAGACACTATCTCATAGGTTCTACTCAGTGACTATCAGTTGGACACCTCCACTATTTGCCAAGCATGTGCTCATTGCTGGGACACAAACTTGTCCTCAGAAGCTCATGCAATTTTGTCTAGATTCCTCATCACAAAGTCTCTTTACCATACTGAGTGTCCCCTGGCAGGAAAATAACTTGAGCAAATGAACAGTTTTGAGGAGCAGGGATTAGGGTTCAGTGGTCTTTTATATACACACCCACACATACATACACATATACACTATTTTTTTTAAACAGAGGTACTCTTTTTTTCAAACAAAATATATATATAACCCAGAAACAATAAGCCCCTCCAATGTCTTTGCAAGAGACATATGTTTGGTTTGAACCCCTGAACTCCCCACCGTGTGGCAGTACAAAGCTCCAGTGCAGACATCTGTGACCTCCTGAGGACTAGATCAAGCATGGTCAGCTTTGCTTGAAGACTCTTCTGCCATACACACTGTTCCTATTCTGTGCTACATTGATGTGAAAACGTTCTCATCAAGATTTTCACCTCTTACCACATTCACACAAATCATTTGGGGTTAAATTATTTACTAATTATTGGGGAAGCATAATGATGTGTATTTTTCTTATTGAAGTATATTTGATTTACAATGTTGTATTAGTTTCAAGTGTATAGCAAAGTGATTCAGTTATACATATATATCTATCTATTATTTTTCAGATTATTTTCCCATATAGGTTATTACAAAATATTGAGTATAGTTCCCTGTGCTATACAGTAGGTCCTTGTTGGTTATCTAGTTTATATACAGTAGTGTATATATGTTAATCCCAAACACCAAATGTATTCCTTCTCCTGCTTCCCCTTTGGTAACCATAAGTTTGTTTTCAATATCTGTGAGTCTATTTCTATTTTATAAATAAGTTCATTTGTATAACTGTTTTTAGATTCCACATATAAGTGATATCATATGATATTTATCTTTCACTGGATTACTTCACTTAGTATTATAATCCATCCATGTTGCTGCAAATGGCACTACACACACACACACAAAACACATACATACACACACACAATGGAATATTACTCAGCCATAAAAAAGAACGAAATAATGGCATTTTATACACATAATGGAATATTACTCAGCCATAAAAAAGAACGAAATAATGGCATTCTTTATACACACACAATGGAATATTACTCTGCCTTAAAAAAGCATGAAATATGGGCTTCCCTGGTGGTGCAGTGGTTGAGAGTCTGCCTGCCGGTGCAGGGGACACAGGTTCGTGCCCTGGTCCAGGAAGATCCCACATGCCGCAGAGCGGCTAGGCCCATGAGCCATGGCTACTGAGCCTGCGCATCCGGAGCTTGTGTTCTGCAATGGGAGAGGCCACAACAGTGAGAGGCCCACGTACCGCAAAAAATAAAAATAAAAAGCATGAAATAATGCCATTTGCAGCAACATGGATATATATATGCACCACATCTTCTTTATCCATTTCTCTGTCAATGGACATTTAGGTTGCTTCCATGTCTTGACTATTGTAAAGAGTGCTGCAATAAACATTGGGGTGCATGTATCTTTTCCAGTTATAGTTTTCTCTGGATATATGTCCAGGGGTAGGATTGCTGGATCATATGGCAACTCTAGTTTTTTTAAAAAACCTCCATACTGTTCTCCATAGTGGCTGTACCAATTTACATTCCCACCAACAGTGTAAGAGGATTCCCTTTTCTCTACACCTTCTCCAGCATTTATTATTTGTAGACTTTGTGGTGATGGCCATTTTGACTGGTGTGAGGCGATACCTTATTATAGTTTTGATTTGCATTTGTCTAATATTTAGAGACATTGAGCATTTTTTCATGGGCCTGTTGGTCATCTGTAAATCTTTGGAGAAATGTCTATTTAGGTTTTCTGTCCATTTTTTTATTGGGTTGTTTGGGTTTTTTTATATTGAACTAGATGAGCAGTTTGTATATTTTGGAAATTAATCATCCCTTGTCGGTCACATTATTTGCAAATATTTTCTCCCATTCTGTAGGTTGTCTTTTTGTTTTGTTTATGGTTTCCTTTGCTGTGCAAAAGCTTTTAAGTCTAATTAGGTAACATTTGTTTATTTTTGTCTTTATTTTCATTACTCTAGGAGGTGGATTCAAAAAAATATTGCTATGACTTATGTCAAAGAGTGTTCTGCCTGTGTTTTCCTCTAGGAGTTTTTGAGTACTGTATTTGGTCTTACATTTAGGCCTTTAATCCATTTTGAGTTGTGTGTGATGTTAGAGAATGTTCTAATTTTATTCTTTTTTATGTAGCTGTCCAGTCTTCCCAGCACTGCTTACTGAAGAGACTGTCCTTTCTCCATTGTATATTCTTGCCTCCTTTGTCATAGATTAGTTGACCATAGGTGAATGGTTTTATTTCTGGGCTTTCTATCCTGTTGCATTGATCTATATGTCTGTGTCAGTAGCATACTGTTTTGATGAATGTAGCTTTGTAGTGCAGTCTGAAGTCAGGGATCCTGATTCCTCCAGCTCCATTTTTCTTTCTCAAGATTCCTTTGGCTATTCAGGGTCTTTTGTATTTCCAGATAAATTTTAAAATTTTTTGTTCTAGTTCTGTGAAAAATGCCATTGGTAATTTGATAGGGATTGCACTGAATCTGTAGACTGCCTTGGATATTATATTCATTTTCACAATATTGATCCTTCTAATCCAGTAATACATATATCTTTCCATCTATTTGTGTCATCTTCAATTTCTTTCATCAGCATCTTGTATTTTTTGGAGTACAGGTCTTTTTGCCTCCATAGGTAGGTTTATTCCTAGATATTTTATTCTTTTTGATGTGATGGTAAGTGGGATTGTTTCCTTAATTTTTCTTTCTGAACTTTTGTTGTTAGTGTATAGAAATGCAGCAGATTTCTGTGTATTAATTTGTATCCTGCAACTTTACCAAATTCATTGATGAGCTCCAGCAGTTTTCTGGCAGCATCTTTAGGATTTTCTATGTATAGTATCATGTCATCTGCAAACAATTACAGTTTTACTGCTTCTTTTCCAATTTGGATTCCTTTTATTTCTTTTTCTTCTCTGATTGCCATGGCTAGGACTTCCAAAACTATGTTAAATAAAAGTGGTGAGAAAAAAAGTGGGCATCCTTGTCTTCTTCCTGATCTTAGGGAAAATGCTTTCAGATTTTCACCATTGAGTACAATGTTAGCTCTGGGTTTGTTATGTATGACCTTTATTATGTTGAGGTTTGTTCCTTCTGTGCCCACTTTCTGGAGAGTTTTTATCATAAATGGATGTTGATATTTATCAAAAGCTTTTCCTGCATCTATTGAGATGATCATATGGTTTTTATTCTTTAATTATATATTTTTAAGCTTATTGTGGTCTATATTAGATTATACCACCTCTGTGTGATGGTCAAATTTTTTTATTGAAGTATAGTTGACTTACAATGTTGTGTTAGTTTCAGGTGTACAGCAAAGTGATTCAGTTATACACACACACACACACACACACACACACACACATACACATACATATATATTTTTTCAGATTCTTTTCCCATATAGGTTATTACAAAATATCGAGTATAGTTAATGTGGTATATCACACTGATTTGAGGATATTGAAAAATCCTTGCATCCCTGGGATAAAATTCCCCTTCCCTTTCTAAAAAGTTTTCTCTGCTGCCTATCCAAGGGGAATGCCACACTGACCCTTCACCCTGATGGAAATTATACCATCTTGCTGACTTCGTTTTTGCCCCCTCCCATTTCTCTTTTCCCCAATCTTCCCCACCCCCTTCTTACAACAAAATAATAATCAAATAAAGATTATTCACACTTTCTCATGCAAAGCAGTTGAGTTGTTTTTGTTATTTGGGCTCCTGCCATCCTTAACCTTCTGTCTCCGTGGAGTATATCAAAGTGTCTTCCTAACATAAGCAGTTCCTTTGTACTTCCCTCCCTAGGGGAAATTCTAGTGTCAGTTACTGAGAATATAATTATCATCACAGTACATAGAGAAAGATGAACAGTGAGATATTCTCCTTGAGGGATATGTGGAGGGCCCAAAACCTGCCTGGTACCTCCAGCCCCAGTCCTACCCCTAAACCACCCTGGCTCCAGCTGCTGAGACAACTCAGCAAACCTAGGAGTCTTGAGTAGGCCATCAAATTAGGCCTCTCACCCAGCAGAGAGCAGGTCCCTGAGAGAATGAGGCAGAGAAGTAAAGACTGGGCAAGGGTCTAAAAGAGAACAGGTTGCTGCAAAGTAAGTCAAGGGTAGGGCTGCTGGGAGAACCTGGGGAAGCAGAAGACCTCAAGCAGATCCTAGGTAGGATGTGAGAATGGAAAAGGAACTCCAGCATTTGCCTGGTTCTGGTCCACATCCCAAGTGCTATACAGAGAAAGTGAAATAAAGTCTTGATCCGTAGCCTATAGTCATTCCCATTGCGCAACTCAGTGCACTGTCAATAGTGGGCATATATAGCAAACCAATTTGTACTATAATGCAAGATGTATCAATATGTGGTAGAAAGAAAATGGTTGGTGAAATATGCACAAAATATTTCTCTAGTATTTATATTTTTTGTATTCTATTTTATGATAAAAAATAAGGATAGGGCTTCCCTGGTGGCGCAGTGGTTGAGAGTCCACCTGCCGATGCAGGGGACATGGGTTCGTGCCCCGGTCCAGGAAGATCCCACATGCCGCGGAGCGGCTGGGCTTGTGATCCATGGCAGCTGGGCCTGCGCTTCCGGAGCCTGTGCTCCTCAATGGGAGAGGCCACAACAGTGAGAGGCCTGCATACCACAAATAATAATAATAATAATAATGATAAAAATGGAATAAAGAGTATATTGGAAGAGGCCAGATGGTCTTCATTTCATTGGAAGAGTTTTGGGCATTTTGTTTGTTTTTGTTTTTGTGTTTGCATTTTTCTTCTAGCATTTGTCGTAACCAAAGATACCATAAACCCTCTTCCCCAGAGTCTCATTTGAATATAACCTGTAGACTGTATTACTATATTCACACAGATTTCTAAAATCTTAATTTATTCCACAAACATCTGGAGGCAGCCTAAAATAGTAGAGACAACATAGTGTATGGTCTAGGATTATGGATTTTGGAGCCAGACAGCCTGGGTTTGATTTCCAGCGCTACCATTTATAAGATGTGTGACCTTAGACAAGTTACTTAATTTCTCTGTGCCTTAGTTTTCTCATCTTTAAAGATACTACCTACCTTGGAAGATTATTTTGATAATTAAATTAGTTCATATTTGTAAAGTGCTGAGATCAGCATTCAGCACACAGTAAATGACACATTAGTGTTTATGTGCAAGGCATTATGTTGGCTGGTGAAAACATGGTAGCTTTTTTCATGGAGCTGACATTCTAATGGCTTCCAAAGGTCTACAAATAACTAACTACAGGAAGAACTCATTTTACTCAGGATAATTGGCACCAGGTAAGACATCTTAACACAGGAAACAAAAGTTAATAGTAAATACAGTTTTTTAAAAAACAATGTTTGGCCTGGAGTTAGTCTTTAAAAAATGAAACTCAAAACTCAAAGTCATGAAAAAAATGTCTATTCTGCTTTATATTTAATAGAATATAGGATATAATTGCAACAAAGAGTAAATCATGTGTTATTTTTTTTCTACAAAACGTAACTTATGACAACATTCACTTCTCATTTGAATTTTCATAACGCTGTCTTAAAGAGGACATCCTTTGTAAAAATGTTAAACAGCTTCATTAATTTTCCTGATGCTTGGGCATGCAAATTATTCCCCTTTGCTGCTTTTGTTATCAACCTTCTCAGTTTTCTCTCAGTTTTTTATCTGGTCAATAGTTTTGTGAGTGATTTTAGCATTTACCTGAACTTCATCGTTTCCTGTATTTTTTGTACTTCTTGAAATTTCACAGCAATCTATTCACATTGTATCTGAATTATATTATTATATATTTACAGCATTCAAGAACCAGAGAAAAAAATGTAAAGATATTATGGTAATGGATAGCTATCACTTACAATAAATGAAGAGAAGCATTAGAAGAGTTGGGATTAATATTATAAGTTGTCAGCTAATTAGTGACTATTTCTATGTTTTATTTTTGTTTTTTCATACAGACTCATAACTTCAGAGATTAAGATGATTAATAATCATGCTTTCCATATTAATATAAGGCAGAAAAAAAACTAAAAATAACAACCACGGTATACACCAAATTCTATAGGAGTAAGCAAGAAAGAACAGTTAGGAAACGGCATGAGCCAAAGAAGAATATAACTCTGGTTTCAGTGTGAAGATTGAACTAGAAAGATTAAATATTGAGGCAAGAAGTCATATTAGAAAGCTATTTAAATCATCTGATCACATCTGAACCATGGCTTACCTAAGAATTCTATTTTTTCTCTCTTTGTTCTTAACTCTTTGCTTCTCTCTCCCCCAATCTCTCTTCCTTTATTTTCTCCCCACACCCATGTTCCCCCTTACTTCTGTATATAACTCTGAGCCTTTTAGCCCTAAATATCCAGTAGGTATATGAGACCCAGGGAATGGTAGGAAAAAAACAAACAAAGACCACTAATGACCTCTGAGCCAGCATTTTTAGGGAAAGGGAAGCAGTGTTTTCAAGGAGCAGGTACATACCAAACTCTAAGCTTGCATTTGACAAATTTATTTCACTTAATCTTAAAACCCTATGAGTTAGGGACTCTTGAGCTCACTTTCATAGGAGAATAAACTGTAGCATAGCTGGGAATCAGGAATTCACATCCAGCTCCACTTGACATCAATCCATGCTGTTTCTAACATATCTGTACTAAGCAGTGAAGGAGGAATGGGCAAAATGGGACCTCTGATGTGAAAATAATGGTTGGAAAAAGGGATACAAGCATTAAAAAATACATTAATATTCTAAGTCACAAGGTCCCTACTAGTTTATTGTTGTTTCTATTGATTTTTGCTTTTGTGTCTTTTTCCCAAGCTACATGGTAGGATATTAGCCTGGGTCGGGTGTCTGAATCAAATCCCTGTTGGACTTATTTCAAGAAACCACATCCAAAGTCCATATGTTGAAGGCATTACTGTTTGCCAGTTCCTTACTTATCCCAGGCTTACACTGTTTTAAGAGTTACCTAATTTCCTCAAGAAGCAGAACATCCTGAATCAGGTTCCCAGAGTGAAAGTTTTGGAGGGAAGTCAGAAGAATGCAGAGGGAATACATTATATTTAAATTCATGAATTAATTCATTCAAGGAATATTGTGAGTGCCTAAAATGGACCAGGCATGACATTTAGCACTGGGCATAGAATGGTGATAAAACACTCATGATTCCTTTATTTGTGGTGTTCATATATATATATATATATATATATATATATATATATATATATATATTTTTTTTTTTTTTTTTTTT